>NC_141065.1:51057029-51367029 GCF_041138505.1 Cibotium barometz
TGAATCCTTTAGCCTCTGCAAATTGCCATCAATTTAAATATCTAAAATCTATGCTTTGTGGTCATTTGGCAATGAGCTAGCTGCCAAGCTATATAACAATCCGGTTTCTCGTCCCAATTAACTTGTACTAGTTGTCTACAACACAACACCATAATTAAACTGTAACATTTAAAACCATAAAATGTTATTGCTGCCTACGAAATAGACCGAGGAAATAGTGTAGGATTTCTTACTCAAAGAAACCTTCCCCTTGTGCAGGGTTTGCAATCACCACCGGTCACCTTGTCGCACGCCTCCACTTTCTTTCATCTTTATAAAATGCCATTCTCCATTTCTCTTCAAACTCTTGTGTAGGCAAACTATCTACTAGGGGGTTCATATCTCGGGTGGCTACTGCGAGGTACTCATGCTATTATCATGAATTACAACATTAGTGGATGATATAAAATGTTTCATATATTGCAAGTGTCTGAAGATTGAAGGTTTACCTAGAATACTATTTGGGAAAGTTCCAAAAGCTCGCAAGTTATACCAGGATAGGCGGCCCTTTTTTTTCTATGTCAAGGCATGCTTGTCCATCCATGCCTTGTTTATCTCTCTAGTGTACTTCATAATTATTTCTTTATTTGCCAACCCAAGCGCCCTAATGAGGCACACTTTATCCACAAGGGAAGAAGAAACATAGCCCACTTCATTCATCCTATGGCAACAAAACTTAAGGTTATGATGAAAGATTGAAACATAGTACATCGAATATTCCTAATTCAAAAAGTCTTAAAACATATATTCTCTTACCTGTTTAAGCGAGTGATCACTGTGAGAACCTCTCCCTCACTATCCTCATTGATAGTGTCAACATAAGGATGTCTTGGTGTGACATTCTTGAATGCTACAGTTAGATAGTGCAAATCTGATTAGTCCCAAAACTATTTTTAAAACAAAAGACCGCATTAAAAAAAGTAGGCAATTTATGTAGACTCACATTTATTAATCTCCTCCATCCATGTTTTTCAATCGCCAGATGTCATCCCATACAATAACATCATCTTGAGTCACTTCTCTAATAGGATTATGGGATGAGGAGATGGAGCAAATGAACCTGCATCTACTTCGACAACATAGCCATTCGTATAAAATTTCCTTGCCAGCTTCTTGTACCTAACTACACTCTTTGTATAGAGGGGTTAGGCACAAGTCTGCACGAGGGAATATGTGCAAAGGAGTGGATTTGACCACCTGCAATGCACACACACACACACGTTATGCTTGGTAATCCAAAAGATACATTATGTAAGATTTGATAAAAAGTGGTTAATAATTACCTTCACTCTGTTAAGACTGTCTTATAGGAGTTCTAATCGTAACAAGCAAGTTGCAGGAGTCACCATGAAACCCTCTTCATTCTCACTTGCTTTTTCAATTCCCTCATCCACCTCTCCTACTTTCTTACTTTAATAGTTTTTTTTTCATCTTCCTCTTGTACTTTCTTCCTCTTCTTGTTGGTACTTGTCACTTCTTGGCTTGCTATCCTGGCAGGTGTGCTCTTTACACTTTTTGCACGCTTTGGTTGTGGGGTTTCCTTTGATGTGTTTGTAACAATCTAAACACATTGACATATACAAGATAGATTGCTCTGAAAAAAAAATCACTAAAAAAGAGCATAATTGGAAAGGTGAAGAGAGATAAAATAAGACTTACACAATCTCTGGCTGGCCATACAATGATGTATCCTTTGGTTTGATTTAACTTGTTGATATCACTATCTTTGAGGGAAAAAGGAAGAGAAACTTCTCCCCCCTCAACATCTTCTATTGACACGCCAACATGACCAAGCGGCAAAGCAATTCCATGGACAGTATCCACGGTGGGGTCTACGTGTGCAAGACAGTCCTAGTAGCTACCTTGGTATTACTGAACATCAAGGATACTTGTGTCCCTCTTTAAAATTGGGGAGACGCCATGAGGATGAACAAGTAGCACGAGAACAAGGAGATTGAACAAGGAAGAAAGAGTCCTAAGAGATATAAAAAAGCAAAAGATAAAAATAAAGCAAAAAAGCAATAGATATAAATAGAGGGATAGATATAAATAGAGAAAAAATATTAAATTAAAAAATTAGGGTTTTGAAAGAAGAGAAAGAAGGAACAAACAAATAAGAAGAGAAGAAACAATGAAGAAAATAGAGGAGAGGAAAAGTTATAGAGAGAGAGGATAAAAGAGAGTGAAGGAAGGGTTGTTGAGAGACACACACACACACACACACACACACACACACACACACAGAGGGCTATCCTTTTAGGATTTAAGGAGGGAGAGAGTCTGTGTGAGAGAGAGGGCGAGAGTCTATGAGAGTTTTGCTTTTAAGGAGGTGAGGGGGAGGGGGAGGAGTGTTTTGTTATTAGGAGGGAGGGGGAAGAGAGAGGGCGTTTTGCTTTTAAGTGGGGGAGAGGGCTTTAAGGGGGGAAGAGGGGAGATGGGACTATCACGTTGCTTTAGGGAGGGGGGCATTTTTTTTAGGGGGGAGAGGAGAATGCCGCATTGCTTTTAAGGGGGGGAGGGGTGTTTTGTTTCGGGGGAGGCTTCAAGCATTTAATGGAGAGGGAGGGGGGAGGCACATGGGTCCCCCACTTAGTCACCCTTGTCAATCGGTCACCCTTAGTGGACATCCCCACTAAGGGTGACCGTCGCCCTTAGTAGGGCGACATGGGGGTGACTAAGGGTGACCGTTGCCCTTAGTAGGGCAACATGGGGGTGACTAAGGGCAACAGTCACCCTTAGTCCACCCCCCACTAAGGGCGATCGCCACCCTTAGTGGGGGGTGGGGGTCGCCAACTAGGGGCACCCACCCACTTAAGGGAGATGGTCACCCTTAGTGAGAGGTGGGGGTCGTCAACTAGGGCCACCCACTTAAGGGAGATGGTCACCCTTAGTGAGAGGTGGGGGTCGTCAACTAGGGCCACCCACCCACTTAAGGGCGATGGTCGCCCTTAGTGGGGGGGGGTCGAGGTTCTCCCATTCTCCAAGCGAAACTTTTCTAGCGAGGAAAAAATCGAGCGACACATTCCAAGGAATGAGCACACCATAGTAATGAGAACACCATAGTAATGTGCAACACAAAATCAACACATCTAGGAATGGATTTGATGGATTTCAAGACAAATCAATTACAACATCATAGTGAGCACTTCGGAGTCCGAACCAACACCAAGACATGTGTATTGATATTGAAACATATGACAACAAAAGAGAACACAACAAAGCATACGATATTTTTCAAACTTCCTTATTAACATCGCAAGTGGTAACTTTCCAAAAATAGATCAACTCTATTGGATTACATTACATATCAACATATGACAACAACAAAAGAGAACACAACAAAGCATATAATAGTAGCACTCCATAGGTAATAAGAAATGAGAACACCAAAGGCAATGTAAAAAAATCTCGCAACAATGTTTTAGTGAACACCAAAGGGGTGCAACATAAATTCACCACAAAATGACAATAACGTAAGCACATATTGAATTCTAACACTAGCCACAATACAAAAAAGATATAGTCAAAATAAAACATGGAATTCCAAGTATGGCATGTATACATATGTGTCAATCAATCAAATGTACATTCATTGTCAACAAAGGGAGTCAACAAAGGGATTGCATCTTGAGTAGAACTTTTGAGTATCTGCATTATAACATCGATCATCTACCATAGCTAAAGCCATCATCTTTGCACACTCTAGCAGTACACTTCGATAACAAAAAGAAAGGGTAGAATAAATTTATGTCACACATAACTCAATGGAATATTCAAACAAATGGAGAAACAACAATCCATAAATCCATAAATCCACAAATCCATAATGTAATATAGCAAAAAATGGCAATCCAAAACCAAGTGGCATGGGGAAGCTCACTAGTCATACGGGTTCTCTCCAGCATGTACATCTATATCATCTCCAACATCCCCTGAGGTACCTACATCTTCTTGCTTTCTTGGGCTCCTATGCAGCATAGGGATCACAAAGGTAGACATGATATCCTCATCCCTATCAACAGCTGCACAAACGCGGCCTGTGTGTAGGCATGCTGCTCGGAGAAGTGGCATTGTCCCACAACCGAGCTCCAAGCATATAACATTAGGTGGAGAAAGCATCTCCATGAAGCATGCTACTACAAAGGGCACACTACACTCCATCACACCACGCAATCCCCCCCCATAGGTGACCTGGCCCGCACATCGGACGGCAAATGGTGATAGACTACATAATCCTTGGGCTTCATGCCCAAAGCCTCAAAGCGAGGCTTCATGCCCAAAGCCTCAAAGCGAGGCACGCTCTCTTGGCGAAATGAAGCTACAACCATCCCATACCTCCATGCAATGAACATCATGGAGGTACAATACTACAAAGGACACAAGAAGACATTCTAAACATTTTCCAATCATGTAAAGTTGACAATGCAAAAAAGTGGCCCAGGGCAAAGCTAATTACCTAAGTGCGTAGTCTCAAGCTCTCGTAATAGCCATATGGGGAGGGATGCATCACAATATCTCTCCTCAATATCTCCAAGAAGTCAAAGACACGACAGTAGTGCTCCACCCAACCAATAGTGTCTCCTATTCAATGCAAGGAACATTATGAAACAAAGTAATAGAAACTACACATTTGTAGAGTGGCTTGGATTGTTACCTCCTATGGATGCCATCACAAGCAGTGCTCCAGAATCTGATAGAGTAGAAGCTACCAGTGAAACACCATAGCAAACATGATCCTCTGAATGCGCATCCCATTGTGGATGTGGAACCTGTCCGTGGAGAACTCTGCCAAATGGGAGATCCAAGAACACCAAATTCGCATCCCATGACACTAATCTTCCCTTCCTTAAGTATTGTGTGCCCTTACTTGCACACCTAAGCATATGGTCATGGACTTGAGTGTAGGTGGTGTTCTTTAATCATGCAATGAAATCATGTCCTATCTCCACATAATCACCAGTTACTACAATACATTTGGGCTCTTTGAGTTGTACACAGCAAGGCCTATGTATCCTCATGTGACAATAAACATAGGACATGGATTTCTTGACATGTAGCCTATATTGCCCACCTACACAAAAAAAGGTAGACGCATAATGCAAAGGAATAGAATTCTTAAAGATTGTTACAAAGAATCCTTTCGCATAGATTGAAAAGTAAAGAAAAGGCAATAGAGACATGCATACCAAATGGTTATAATGGCTCTTCTTCCCACAGATCCTGCGTATCATCCACGTCACATGGCTCATGTAAAATTGGCCGATTTACTGGACACTTGTCTTAAACCAAAAACAGGCAATAAGGGTTTACAAATCAAGTCACATTTCACCGGGAAAAATGGCCTAAGTCTTCTTTGTAAACTCAATGAATTTTCAAAACCAAGACAACAACCCCCATAAGCTTTTCAAGGCCTCATGCTCTGCGTGGCATACAATAGGATTATATGAAAGCCTCACTAGCCTTGTAAAATAAAGTGTGGTCATGTCCAGAAGATAAACATAAAAGTATCATAATCTGATCGACAATATATTTTCCACACTCACCTCTTTGCTCCTTGGCCTCAAACAAGTCCTTTTCATTTGCTAAAATGTGCCCCTTTGCCATGTTGAGCCACCAAGGACAATTTTCCGTTTCCCACTCTATGAGATTTTCCATCTCTTGAGGGTACATACAAGTGGCCTCCTCTGCAGCATTTGTCCACTTCCTAGCCATCGTTGGGATCGATGCAATATATCCTCTCTCCTTCAAAGTCGAAAATAACCTAGTTGAAAAACTACACATATAACATCGCATGCTCAATAGCTCATTACCGATACATTGAAGGACTAGTGTCTAAATAGCCAATTATTGAAGTTACCTAAATACCAATCTCTGAGCGGCCAACTGCACTAATTGCTTGTTCTTCTTAGCCTTGTCGGTTACTCCCTTCTCCTTTTTCTCCATACATGTCTCTAGAGGAAACATGGCCTTTCTTCTCTCCAATTTGATTTCCTCATAGTATTCCAACAAGGACAAATCTGTAGGTAAGACCAAGCGCCCTAGAATTTCAACAAAGCCCCTCAAGATGTCTCTTGCTGAATGTAAGATATTCTCAAGCAAGACTTCCCTACGTATCCAACTACATAAGAACAAAAGATTAGCACATTAACCACAATGATCAATTCATAGAGAAACAAGTTTAGGGAAAAATCACTCACTTTCTATATAAATGATCACCATGGGCAAGGTGGTACATGGCTTTAGTAGCCCTACTTGCCTCCAATAGAGACAACCATAAGACGTTTGATTCGACGGGGGCTTCATATAGTGCAAGGAGATTCACTTTCTCCAATGTTGCATAGCTCTTGCAATCCCATTTTAATGACAATACCTTGTCATGCCATGCATCCCCAAGTCGAGGGTTGATGATATTGAGAATCTTTTGGATACTTCGATGAATACAAGAGTTAGTTTTGGTAAACTGAAATACCTCACTAGCCATGAGAATAGCCTTACCTTGCCTATCCGATCACCATAACGTGATGCAAGGGACTCTACCTCCTTCTCCTCCTCCTTTTGCAACTCTTCTTCTCTTAGTGCCGCCCTTTTTAGATCAAGCTTCTTGTTCAAAGAAATTGTCATTTGAACCTATATGACCATGGCCATTGAGTAAGTAGAAGCATGAACAGTCAAATCGTGATTACAACGTACATTGTAAACAAGCTTTGCTAAATATCTTCGCGTCAATGAATACCAAGGCTTAACACCCTTGGTGTACTTCTTCCTAATCTCCATGATGAGCCTTCGATCGCTTTTCGTGGTGACAAGTCATGCATGTACGAGGACTGATCAACCACACATATATTTATACAATTGACACTCATCCCTCAATGTAGTGGGAACCAAGGCATGTGTATTGAGATTGAAACAACATGGCATGTTAGTTCCCATGAATTACTCACATTGAATTCATGTTAATTATAGTGAAAAAAGAGACTCACAAGGTCATGCGTTGCAAACTTGAGAGCAATGCAATCTCGCTGACCTTGCATGGATCAATGATTGTGCAAAGGACTTGATAGTGTTTATCCTTTGTCATTGAGAAACTCTCATTGATTGCCGCAATCCATGCCACCAATCGGTGGATTTCCTCCCATACATAAAACATGTGATTGGAGAGTACTGAGAGGGTTGGAGATTCAGAGAGCTCAAACTCCCTGTTGATTTCTTGCTATAATGGATCCCAAGAAGACATCACCTCATCTATGACCATGGATTCCTTATGGAGCAATTCCATAAGGACACAATGAATGCTCCTTTTTTAGGGACATATCCCTCCTTCCCAAATGCCACTTTCAAGCTTGACAAATCTTCCTGAAGTCCTCTAACTTTGGCATGAGGTAATAGCCTGCATAATAGAATTGGTGTTCATGACAACTAAATAACCTGGTTTTTTTCATGATGTCCTCCCCTTGGGCAAGGTACAAGTTTTCTTCGTGCCCCTCATCACTAGGAATCTTCGGACAAACTACATAAGGCACCAATGCAAGATTTACCTCATGCGGCATGAGCTCATTTGTCTACCTCATGTTGACACTGTGTGGCATTTGCATCAAGCACTTGACTCTCCACCTCACCCCTAACATCTTCTCCTGTGCCTGACTTTCCAATACACAACTGACTTGGTCCATGTCACTGGGTAAATGCACATGGTCACTTTTTTGTTGTCCTCATCTTCTTTTGTTTTTATTTGTAGAACTTTCTTTCTTTATTTTTGAAGTTCCATGGAAATAACCATAGCAAGTAGGAATCTCCTTGAAGATGTGATGTTCATGGCGATGGAATTTTTGATGTTCAAAGCCTATGGATCTTGCCATGGCTACTTCCATGGAACTTCAAATTTTTTTTAAAAAGCCATGTGGGCAGGCCTCGCCGACGTAGCTTGCCCACCATAGGGTTTTTAAAAAAGAAAAATTGTGCACGGTCCATAGGCTTTGAACATCTTCCATGGCACTACAAAGTGGCTTTGAACATCTTCCACATTCCATGGCTTTGAACAAGAGCCTCTTCTTCTCCTAGCCTCTCTACTTCTCCTATTGTCATGGAAAATTAAAAAAAAAACCCGTGAGTAGGCCGCACAAATGGCTTTGAACATCTTCCATCTTCCATGACTTTAAAAAAACCCTCTTCTTCTCCTTGCCCACACCAAAAATCCAGGAAGAAGAAGAAAGCAACAAGGGGAAAGGAAGAAGAAGAAAGTGATACCCTAGATATAATAAAAGAGACAAAAAGTTGTGCGGTATAGGGTTTAGGTTGTTTTTTTTTAATTGGCTAGAATTAAAAGTACAACACAACACACATACCCATACATGCCACCGCTTGTTTTGCAGAGTGGATAGAGGTGTTGCTTGAGAGTCCAAAGGTTGTTATTTTTTTGAAATTAGTTAAGATGCATAAATTTTTTAGACATTTATGTTTATTGAGTTATGTACGAATCTGATGTTATGAAAGAGAATATTGAGGAATGATGAATATTAATGCTAGCATCTTTTCTTTTAAATTGTCCTAGTCTTATGATTCTGTATTTTAAGATAAAGTATGTCAAAGGTCTTCAGCTATATTTTAGCTCTCTAGGTAATGTGCAAGTGAAAAAGGTGGTTGTTATAATATAAAAAAGCATTAAAATTTTTAAAAATCAAAAATAAAAAAATAAAAAAACATGACCAAGAAGATAGTCATTACCATGTGGAATCCTGGTAGGTTTTTGGAAAACCACAAGTAGTGGTACCATAAGACTGATGCCTTGATTTTTCATAGGGTGGAACCTTGTGTCTTTGCTTCACTAATAAATGTTACTAGGCCATTACTTTGATTCCCACGAGGTGGTAGTTTATCACTCTTCATTTCATAAAAGAAGCAAAAAAAAACACACACACACACACACACTTTTGTTATGTAAGTAATCATCTAATCACATGCAGTTTTACTTCCAGAGCTAACATATAGCTTTAGATGGTTTGTATGTGCATCATTGTGTTTAAGACTGTGGTCATAACCATAGGCATATTTTTTGAACTCAGTTCATGAATCATAGACTGCTTGTTTAGCTATTTCCTTGTTAATTTTTGCTTGTTGCTCCAAGAACATATTACTTGTTATTATTGTTGCCATGCAGATCATCCCAAGCCTTAACATTGCTTTCATCCTATGACCTCAAATCTTCTTTAATGACATCTTCTAAGGATGGAATCTACGTCAAGAAGGGGTGCATGTTAAGTTTTCTCGAAGACTCTATCACTTCTATGGCACCATAGTCGGCCACCACATATTTTGACATTCATTGGCCTAGGCACTAGAAAATTCATATTTCTCTTGTAATAGATTATTTTACATGTGCGATCAATGCTTGTATATGAAAGGCATGTCATGGGATAATAAGATTACAGTTACTAGCTAGGACAAGGTGTTTGTACTAGTGTAGATAGTCTTGGATGCACTAGGACCTCATTTTTAACATTGGTCGGCCAAGTGTAAACATTATGAGCCAAGTATAAAGGTCAAATTGTAAATCTAAATCCTCATTCTTGTATGCACTCTTGTATGCTCTCAAGTGAAGATAGTGCTCTATTATTCTCTCAAACCTTACCTGTCTCTTGCCTTCAATGCTTGTGTGAGTGTGTGTGTGTGAGAGAGGAAGTGAGTGAGAGCAATAGCTCACTTGAGGCATGGTGGGCAGTGGCTTTGTTGAGCTACTTCGGCGTTCTTCCATTGATAGAGCTACCACAAGGAGTCCCTAATTTAAGCAAATGAGATAGAGGTAAGTGAGAGTTACCTCACTAATGCATTTCATGTTTCCCATGGCATATTGGGTTCGGGTTAGAGTTTAGGCTCCCCGAGGCATGAAAGAAGAGACCCATTGAGTGGCCGAAAGACACGACAAGGGTGTCATTTGTAATGACAAGGAACATTAGCTGGAAACACAATCAATTAATGGGCACAAGTGTTGGTGCAATATTTTCATTTTCATGAAGATATGACTCTTTGTTGGAGATAGTTGGAGAAGGCCTTGGTCTTTTGTCCGTAAGCTGAATCACTAACATCAAAAGCAAGATCACATTGGTCTAGTTCTCGTTGGCCTAGTGGAAGGGTGAGGAGGAGGAAGAGGTCATGTGGTCTACAATATGGCATTGCCTTCCCAAACCCTAAGCAATGACTTGCCCACACACACTCACATAGGTTGCAAAGGGGAGAGAGAGTGGAGAGAAGAATGAATTCATTGTTACATAAATGGGAAGGATACAACATGAGAAGAATGAAATCTATATTTTTCAAATGGGAAGATGAGAATATAACATGAGGAAATTTTCATAAGTCAATTCTCATTATGCCACCCAAGAGTAAGAGGGTGCCCGTTTCTAGTTCTAGTTCATTTACATGTGTTTGGTCTTGATTGCCAGTTTCGTCATGATTCAAGCATGATGCCCAACATGTGTAGACATCCTTTAGATGCTTACAACATGGCAAAGATGTATCTATAATAATACAATGATGACATGATGAAACGTGCATTTAAAGGAATCAAATTAAATATTGTGATTATATGAATATTATACATCCGTGTTGATGCATTGCACGTTAAAAACTCTCATTTCTTGTATCTAATAAAGAGTCTATACTTCATTTAATAAGCATGTGGACATGTGGACACAAGATGCTAATAATGGATTTCACTATCTGCCTTTCAGCTTAAGGCCCTTCTTTCAGCTTAAGGCCCTTCTTTATCATAGCATCCATTATAAGGACTAGTGCCCTCTTGGTTTTCTTAGCGTGTATGGGAAGCTTTATTGGGCTGTGGTTTGGGCTTCATAATTGCAAGGATAGTATTTCTGTATGAGTGTGGAAAGGATGTTACATTTGATTTAACACATGCACGCATGCACACACGCATGCATGTATGTGTGTGTGTGTGTGTGTGTGTGTGTGTGAGACCAAAATAATTACATTAAGTCCATGTGATACAATGCTTAAGTTACATAAAAAATGGAAATTCTAGGAACAAAAAATGAAAAGCTAAAGTTGGTACTAGAACTGAGAGTGTATGGATCTCTACCCTCATCCTCCTAATATATCCCTCATTGGGAGCTGCTGCATGGTGCTCAGGGTGGTGGGGCTGAGCTAGTAAGAGAATGTCCTCCATGGTGGGAGATGATGGTCACAATTTGCCAGGAGTATTGAGGTCATGGGCAAGGGCGCCATGCTCTGCAAAGCTTAGTGGCTCTAACTAGTTGCACTCCTCTTGATTAAGCTCAAACAGTTGTCACTAGGATTCAGGTGATAGGTGGGGGTTGTTGTAGAGGTGTTTGCATGGGATCCAAATGGGGGGGGGCTCTAAAAGTCTCTGTCTATAAGAAGTCTATAAGTGCCCTCTACCTCACTAGCGCTAGCTTGTGGTGTAGTAGGGACTCTCTGTGTTTGCGGAGCTCCAAGAGGAAGAGTCCTAAGCATCTTTGATCATCATGGTAGTCCATGACCTAGAAAGTGGACCAAATCCATCACAGAAGAGACAATGGAATCTCCCCCTGATCTCGTAGTATTCTGGGCACCTACATATGTAATGCTCCTTTGTCTTAGTCTCAATGTGTGACGTAGCTCACATATCCGATCTGCTAGAGCAATCCTCATTGGTCCATATCCGATCTACTAGAGCAATCCTCATTGGTCCATATCTGACTGTCTCTATCCCAATAGGCAGCTGATGGGAGAATGTCTAGATCTAGCCAATCGCACACCTCACTCCAAACCTCACTCCAAAGATAGGCGTGTATGCATGTATCTCGGTTGTGTGATGAAACCATCATCTTTCAAGTGAAGCACTAAAGAGAATGCGAGGGAGAGGGAGAGCTTGAGTTCCTTGCAAGCAAACACGCCTACATAAGAGAGAGCAAGACACGAGAGAGATGGATGTCTAAAAAACATTCTTTGATCTTCTTCTCTTCTCTACAACCATACATCTAAAAAGACAAGAGTACATAATATAAGGGAAAGTACTCTCCTACAATAACATACAATAGTCGGTCCATAGTGTGAACTCAACTATATGAGTTAGAACTATAACTATGCCATAACTCTAGTACTTCAAAGTGGCTATCACATAGTCTGCCATCCACTGGTGGCATATCAACCATAATATCACCAACCATGCCAGTGGTATAAGTGCGGAAGGTATCACCCACGTGGGTCATCAATGTTCATAACACTAGTTGAGCTCAATATCTCAACACTCCCCCTCACTCTCAACTCCACACCCTGCACTCTAAGTCAGCTCCTAAACCTATGAAGCTTCTATGTGCCCAATGCCTTTGTGAAGATGTCAGCCACCTGATCCTTTGTGATGACATATACTAGATCTACATCACCTACTAGAACCTTCTCCCTCACAAAGTGAGAATGCACCTCAATGTGCTTTGCCCTAGCATGCTATACTAGGTTACTGGCCAATTGTATGCTACTCATGTTGTCACAATAAATGTCGATTTCCCTATCCACCACGGGTTCACCCATATCACCAAGCAGCTTCTAAAACCAAGTTACCTCACAAGTTGCCATAGCAGCACCCCTGTACTCTGCCTCTGTATTCAATAAAGAAATTGTTGGCTATTTCTTACTGCTCCAACTCATATCAACACTCCCAAACAAAAACATAAAACCACTTGTAATCTCCTATCTTGCGACACTACTAGCCCAATCATCATCTATAAACCGATGTAGCTATATTTTTGTACCATCCTCATAGAGAAGTTCATAATCAACTATGGACTTTATGTACCTGAGAATCCGTCTAGCCACATCCAAGTGTGGCTTCCTAGGGGCTTGCATAAGCTGACTCACAAGTCTAATAACATAGCTAAAATCTGGCCTAGTAATTGGTTATGTGGATCAAGCTACCCACTATGCGCATGTGCGTAATGGGTTCCTAGCTCACCTATATTTGTGGAAAGCTTTATGTTCTAATGGCATTGAAATAGGCTTATAGCCTGCAAACCATACTTGGACAACATGTCCAAGCCATACTGTCTTTGCATAGTAACAAAATGCCACCACGAGGTGAT
This sequence comes from Cibotium barometz, assembly GCF_041138505.1. Classification (NCBI taxonomy): domain Eukaryota; kingdom Viridiplantae; phylum Streptophyta; class Polypodiopsida; order Cyatheales; family Cibotiaceae; genus Cibotium; species Cibotium barometz. The sequence continues at coordinate 51,070,157 of NC_141065.1, forward strand.
CTCACCACCTCTATGCCCAAGAAATACCACATCTCACACCCAAATCCTTCATCTTAAATTTTTACTTCAAAAGCCTCTTGACATCATGTATATCTACATCACTATCACCAGTGATAATCAAGTCATCCACATAAATGACTAATAGCATGATCTCTCTATCTATATTTTTCAGATAAAGTGAAAAATATGCATTGGATATCTAAAATCCAATGGTAACAAGATACTCCCTAATCATGTTTGACCATGCTTTGGGTGCTTACTTCAAGCCATACAAGGATTTACATAACCTATACACAAAATCTAGGTGTGCATCACTCTCATAACCTGGTGGTTGCATCATGTATACTTCTTCTACCATGCAAGAAGGTATTCTTTACATCCATATGATGTAAAGACCAACCCTTTGTTGCAACCATAGCAATGACAACTCTCACAATTGCCATTCTTGCAACCGAGCTGAATGTCTCCTCATATTCAATGCCATAGGTCTGCACATAGCCAATGGTAACCAATCTCACCTTATATCTGCTCACTAAACCATCTATGTTATACTTGACCTTACACCTGCTCACTGAACCATCTGTGTTATATTCAATACACATAGGTCTGCACATAGCCAATGGTAACCAATCTCACCTTATACCTGCTCACTAAACCATATGTGTTATACTTGACCTTATACATCCACTTACATCTAATCGCCTTCTTTTCCTTAGGCAAAGGCACTAACTCTCATGTTGCATTTGCATCAAATGCTGCCATCTCCTCATTCATGGAATCTTCCCATTTTTTATTTCCAAGTGCCTGGCCAAAACAAGTAGGCTCCAACTTATGTATTGCTTTAACCATGTAAGTATAATGATAGGCTATATATCTATCATATCTCAACCTATCAACAGGGTACCTAATCCTCATAGACCTACATACACGTGGATCACTGCTAGGTGTCCTCAAAATATCCTTGGTTCTCCTTACACACTAGGAGTAACTGCCTCAAAGCCACTAAAGTCACCATCCACATATGAGTGACTTGCTGATAGATCATGCACAAAAGGTTTATCTACCTTTTCCTTCCCTTTATGTAATACATGTGTACCTACATCTGTCTTTGACCTGCCTGACCATGAACTAACATTGGATCCATTGCTCTAGAGGACTCTCCAAGTCCATGAAACACCTATGAGATTGTTGTTCTACATATGGTGGAACATCAATACTTCTTACATCTGAATCTTATGTTTCCTTCACTGATTGCGAAGTGTACCCGCATGTAAACTATCTCTTGATTCCTTTCTTTTTCAAGAAATCACTGAACTCATTGGAAAATACTCTCCCCCACCATTTGATCTTTGGAATTTTATTTGTATGCCTTTTTCCTTCTCGACTAAGACTTTAAATCTTTGAAAGTGAGCAAACACCTCACTTTTAAATATAACATAATACATGTAGCCTACGATTGTTGTAGTCTTGATTGGTCCCCATACATCTGAATGCATAACATCTAATGGCCTTGCACAACTGACATGCTTTTCATGTGCAAAAGCATGTTTAGCCTGATTACCAAGCTGGCATGCTTCACATACTCTATGCATACCATCAACCTTAAACTTGGCAAACCTGCAATAATATTTGGGCCTACATAGACTTCAATTGCTGTGTATTCACATGACCAATGTGCTTATGCCATATGTCAATATCTACAATGACACTTGTTTCATGTAGAAGCATGGCTACCTTTACCTTGGGCATGTTCACATCTAACGTAAATATCATGCCGTTTATGTTACCCTTTGTAACCAAGTGACTGATTTTTGAAGTTTTCTATAAAACATCCTTGAGGATTAAACCTCACTTAAAGATCCTGCTCAATCATCTATCCAATAGAAACCAGGTTCTTTGTGATATTTGGAGCATGAAGTACATCTACCGAGTACTTCATTTTTCCATAGACAATGACACTTTACCAACATGTGTAATGGGATACGCGATATCATCATCTGTTTTTACATTACTTGGTTTTTCCATTCTACACATGTCTCTAAACCACTCACCATGTCTCTAAACCACTCACCATGAATGCTCATGTGGTTAGAGGCACCATAATCCACATACCATATATCTTTAGATCGTGCACATCTCTTGTTGTGGAACTGATCATGTGTTGCATCACAAACAACTGCTCACTTCTATCATCACCACCTTGTTTACTTGATGATGCATAGTTGCCTTGTTGTAACTTTCCACTTTTAATGTCATTCTACTTTTTAAAGTAGTCCTTAGCCATGTGCCCTGTTTTGCCATAATAATAGCACTCTATGCTATTTGCACTGTGATTTCTTTGCCAACCACCTCAGCCCTTTGGCTCCCCCTGCCTCTAGACTGGCCTCTTCCACCTGTGATTACTACTGCTAATAACTGCTATGAATCATTGTACTATTGTTGTCCATAATTCTGGTTTCCATGTCAGCCACCACCTTGGCCTCAATCATGACCTCTACCTCTTCCTCTACGTAAATTAGAGTAGAAGACATGTTATGAGATGTTTTTGCTTTGTGAAGAAGACTCCTCTCACCAAGAGACTTTTCTTCTATGATCAACATAGACACTAAGTCCCGAAAGTTGGGAACATTATCCCTAACTGTAATGGAAGTCTTGAAGGGCTTGTACTCTTTACCAAGCCCATTTAGATAGACACTCACGGGATTCAACAATGCCGTTGATAGACCCAAGGGATTTAACAATGCCCTTGATCTTTAAAGCATACTCATTGATAGACATGCTTTTCTTCTGTATGCAGCTTTTACATGTGCAGTTTCCTTGCCTTTGTGTTGGTCTAGAATAGCTGCACCAGAGGTTCTACCATGTAACTGTTAGAGTGTTGGCATCCTGCATGTGTCCTACCATTGTGTTTGTGACACTTATTGAAAGGTAATACATGACTTTTGTTGCACCCTGGTTACAGTCCTTGAATGCCTTTACATTTTTGCTGAGTGACATTCTCTATGCAACTCTGGAGGCTCCTCATTGTCTCCTTCCACATAGTCCCAAAATTCCTTACATCTGTTGGAGTGACATTCTCTTCATACAACTCTGGAGGCTCCTCATTGTCTCCTTCCACATAGTCCCAAAAATCCTTTACATCTGTTGGAGTGACATTCTCTTCATGCAACTCTGGAGGCTCCTCATTGTCTCCTTCCACATAGTCACAAAATCCTTTATCCATCAGGAATTGGTCATTCTAAACTTCCAAGCATATAAGTTATTCTTGGCTTCTCACTAACAATCTGATTGATTCCATCAGACATGTTTGCCTGCAACAACCAGAAACCTACAAACATATAATTTATGTATACAACCTGTAACATAACAGTATCTTGACTGCCAACGATACTTGAACACAACTTGTATGTCACTAAATGTGACCAAAGTACATGTATATACACCCAATATCATTAATACATATGCAAACACTGTCTGCACTCCCGAAATGCATTGTTGCACTGTAATAACCAGATTTCAAGCAGAGAGTTCTAAACTTTAACTTCCTGGAACTTTCGAGAACACCTTGCAATGATTGAATGGAGACCAAAATACGCCTAAAACACGATTATGGCCGCCAAATTATAGTACAAAGTATTGGGCACCTTATAGGCACCTCTAAGACTATGAAGGCAGCTCCTCAATCGGAAATGTGTAGCTCTAAGAGCTACCCAAGGGTTGTCGTACCTAAACAAGAAGGGGAAGAGATGATGATGCTCTTCCCTATGTACTACTTCCTTTCTTGCTTTATTCTTGCCTCTTGCTTGCCCCCTTAGCTCTCACACAAACTGGAGCTGTGATACCATAAAGAGAATACAGGGGAGAGGAAGAGCTTAAGTTTTGTGTAAGCGAACACACACACACAAGAGAGAGCAAGACACAAGAGAGAGATGGATGGCTGAATTTTCTTCTATCTTCCTCTCTCCTCTAGAACCATATATCTAAAAAAAGAGTACATAGTATAAGGGAAAGTACTCTCCTACAATAACATACAATAGTCAATCCATAGTGTGATCTCCAACTATATGAGCTGGTGCTATAACTCTACCATAACTCTAGTACTCCAAAGTGGCTGTCACACAGCCTATCATCCACAATGGTGGTTATCAATCCATAATCTCACCGACCATGCTAGTGGCATAAGTGCAGAAGCTATCACCCAGGCGGGTCATCAATGCTCGCAACACTAGTTGAGCTCGATATCTCAATAGTGGTCATGGTAGCCTGTATAATATCATGTGGCATAGATGGCTTACTTCTGATCATCTGTGAGATCATCATCACATGAGGTCTCTCCATATGTTCCCATCCATCATATACATCCTGAGTCTCTAGGCATGTGGGCTTCTCCTCACCCTCCATTTCAATTTTTGTGAGCTCCTCCTCACCCTCTATTTCTATGTCATTGGGTTATTTTTTCTTCTTCCTTCTCTTGTGATATAAGGTTGGCCCCAAAACTATAGCCTCATATAATAGTATAGGAGTGACCAATGCATCAAATAACCATAGTTTTGTTCTAGGTTCTTGGAATTGTACATGAGCACACTTGTTCTCTAATGATCCCAAGGTTGCATACCCTTGTGTCAATCTAGCCTCTAATATCTAGCCTCTGATGTCCTCCTCATAGAGAATGTTGGACCGGTAAAAGTGATTCCCAAGTACACATATGAAGTGACATACTCCATTGTCTCTCCTTTGTATGTAAACTGTGGGGTAGATATGCCAATCCACTATGGTGTGGCATTAAAGATCATAACCTTGGTCTTGCCAAAGTTCACAGAGGCCCCATGCAAGATTTGCCAATCCAGTGTGGTGTGGTGTTAAAGATAATAACCTTGGTCATGCCAAGGTTCACAAAGGTGTGCTACCTCACAGAAGGCTTACAAAGCATCCAAATGTCTATGTAGCCCAGTGAATGTGAGATGAGGACTATGTCACTTGCATATACAAGAGGATATGTATCAGAACTCCTGCTAGTGGTGCTCCCTGCCCTCCTTGTCTATCCAACCAATCTAACACCTCCTCAATGTAGACTCCAAATAGGGTAGGGGATAATGGGCAACCCTGCTTTACTCCTCTCCCCTTAGGACATGTACTCAGCCCATCATCACTGATTCATATATAGGGAGAGAATCACTCGTGATATCTCCATTGGGACTCCCAAGTTCTGTAGTCTCCTCATTAGAGTTGGGCTTGTGCGACTTTATCAAATGTCGTGGAAATCTACAAAACAGCAATAGATACTCTTCCTGTGAGCTCTCCCCTCCTTAATGATGGCCCTCGATGTGAAAATATGATCTAATGTGGATTGCCCTTTCCTGAATCCTACCTGCCCTAGTGCTCTAAGTTGCAATGCCTCCGCCCATCTACTCAGCTCATGTTCCAAAATAGATCCATAAAGCTTGGCCAATTTTCAATCATGATAGTTCTATGGTTATTTGGATCCATAGCATCTCATGCCTTCAGGATAAGTACGATAGCGTTACATTATCAGCTATAAGGAAAGCCCTTACAAAGAGCCCTGCTAAACACATGGACTAGTATGGTGCCAAAATGTCCTTGGCCTGGGAAAAGTGTTCAGCTACCAAACCATCATTTCCCATTCTGTAACTTGTCAATGGCATCTCTCACCATGCTTAGAATGAAAAGGGATGGCTATGAGCTCCTGGGGGGTGGGGTATGGGTGTGGCTGATTAGTGACCCAATAAAGCGAGGTGGCGTAAGTGTGTTAGGAATTCAGCAAAGTAATCGGGGTCTATTGTGGCAAGGATCTTAGAAAAGCCTCCAAGCCTCCCTATAGTCATGTCCCAAGAATAGTTGGTATAATTCGCGTTCAAGCTTGGCTAGGTAGGCTCGCTTTTTCCTTTGCACAAGGCGATGAAAAGCAATGCGGGCATGGCAATGTGTGGTGGAGCCTTGGACTACCTTGTGGTGGAGGTGGGTTCAGGTCTCTCGGCATTCCTTATCATACCAACTATTCTGTGGGATGTTTTCATAAGGTGGCTTGGAGGTGGCTCGAGTATGAGGGAAAACTATGGATGCTGATGTGTGGAGTTTATCGGCTAGCTGGGTAGTAAGTCATCCATGGGACCATGTGGATCTAGGTCAAAGAGGCTACGGTAGAGGTTGAGGTGATCGGAATAGACGAATGAGGTTTCTTTGGTGAAGTGGTACTTCGAGTAGCGGGGATAGGGTGTGGTGGATGGTTGAGTGGTGTATCTGCAGAGCAGGTGAGAGAGAATGCTAGGTAGGCATGATCGCCTGCAGCTCCAATAGATCTAGGTGAGATAATGAACCCCAAAATAAGAGGTATCAGTGAGAGTGAGCCCATGAGATAGTCCACTGTACTAGATCAATGTCTCTTAGAGTTACATGTGAATGCTCTTGAGCCTGGCCAATGAGCCATGCCATTAAATATGGCCAATTCATGAGCTCCCCCCAAGTCGAGTAAGTAGTCTCCATATGTTGCGTGGTGCCATATCTGCTGCTGCTGAGAGCAGTCCAGGCATTGAAGTCCCCTCTAAGAAGGATGTCTCCTATCCTTGAGAACTCAGCTACGTCACTGTAGAGAGAGAGAGAGAGAGAGAGAGAGAGAGAGAGAGAGAGAGAGAGAGAGAGAGAGAGAGAGAGAGAGAGAGAAATATATATTAACATCTCCTAAAGGCTGAAATGGCCCATGAGACCAAAACAGGGTACAACAGATGATGAGTGACGATGTCTCATCATAACAAATCTGAAAGAAAGAATGAAAATAGTAACATCCTAAGAGAGCTAAGAATTGAAAGCTGAACCGCTGAATCGTCGTGGTAAACTCCTCCAGTGGTGGGCAATGATGGCTCGAATCTGTCGATGGTGAGGGAGTCGTGGATGTGATCCTCGTGGTCGTGGGCATCTCGCTCTACAGATGGCAATGGCTCTGTCCCAGGGTGACTCCTCTGGAGGGTGGTCTGCCAGGTAGGCCTGTAGATGGGGGAGTAGAGGCTTGTGGGGTTACAGTGCTGGCTCTGAAAAAATATGTGAGGGCTCTCTGTCTAGGCAGCTCTGGTCCCACTGCCCTCTTGTCCCTTAATAGGCCCTCTCTGTGGCGTCTAAGCTCAAGTATGAAGAGCCCTAAGCACCTTTGGTCCTCAAAGTCCATGATCCGATGACGTAAAGGTCTAAAGCCTTCACGAAACAGGTAGTGGTACCTCCCTCAGATCTTATAGTAGACAGTACAATGACATATATAGTGTTCCTCCGACTCCACCTCTTGATGTGGCAAAGCCGGCATATGCGGTCCTCTAGTGATATATCCTCATATCAACCTGTCTGTATCCTCAGCCAGTGTGAAGAGGTGTGAATCTGTCCAATAACACTCCAAATACCATGTGAGAGGTGTGTGTCCATGTAAGCATGGTGTATAATAAACCCGTTTCCGAAGAGAGGTGTAGAAAATGACTATGGTAGTGTGCCATTTTCGTGCCCAACGGTTGCGGGGGCCTAACCCATGTCCTCTTTGTATCTAGTCTCACAATGTCCATCCCAATCACCCGATTCAGCTCTAAATGGCTGAGATCTAAGAATGGGCAGTCCAGGCTGTAAGCAAAAGGTGGGAGTGCATCAATACTCATGCCATGCAAGGCCAGCCATGTGCGCATCTAGGCATACCAACACTAGGTGTCTCCCTCATCTACAAGCCATTTGGAGGAAGTGAGTGCTAGGTGAGGGTATTTCTGCTGAGGGAGCTCCCATATTCTATGGAGAAAAGTAACTGCATGGAACAAAGCCTCAATAACTGCTGGGGCAGCCCCCATCTCTGCCCTGATGATCTCATGTGGTATAGATGACTTGCGTCGAATCATGCATGCAATCATCATCACTAATGGCCTCTCCATATGTTGCCATCCGTCGTAATAGTCTCTCTCTGGTCTATCTTGTCCTGCCAATGGCTCCCTCCTCTTATGGAAAAGACTAGGCCCCCATATCTTCACTCCATAGAGAAGTGTCGATGCAACCAGAGTGTCAAATAGCCATAGTTTCACGCATGGCTCCTGAAACTGTATGTCTCCGCACTGTCTCTCAAGTGCCCCCAAAGCTACAAATCCTCATGCTAGTCTAGCCTCTGCTGCCTCCCTCATAGAAAACCGCGGCCCTCTGAAGGTCACCCCTAGGTACACATAGGATCGGACATACTCAACTGGCTCTCCTCTAAGCTGCATCTGTATTCTAGTCACCCATGCTTGTGTGGTATTAAATGTCACAACCTTGGTTTTACCAAGGTTCACTGTGAGATCTTTGTACACACATAAAGATTGCAATGCATCCAAGTGTCTCTGTAGTCCCTCAAGAGTGTCTGAGATAAGCACAATGTCATCTGCATATATGTTAACCCATGGCGGACATTGCGACATACTATATTTTACGTCATTAATTTAAATATTCTGAGTCATGGGCCGGGCTTGTCGGCACCATATGTTAAGGATGAAGGGATTGGGTGATCGCCGATGAGAGGCGCACCTTGGATATCAGTAGGATAAGGGTTAGGGTCGGCCGGCCATGTATGGGCGCCCAAGTGTGAACGGCCAAGTCACCTATATGAGTCAAATGTAACCCTAAAATCCTCATTCTCATGTGTTGTGAATACAAGAGTGCTCTTGCCTTATCTCCTTGGTTTCCTTCTCCTGCGTGTGAGAGAGAGAGAGAGAGAGAGAGAGAGTGAGAGAGCGATCGAGCGCACTGTGTAGCGGCACGGCGGCGGCGGCGAGGCGGTAGAGCGACGACGGCGGCTCCTCCTTCACGGCTGCGACGCGGGAATCCTTCAAGGCGGCAGTTAAGCGGTGAGTGACACACCTTTTGCATTCTGTTTTGAGCTTGCCTTCCTGGTTGTATGCTTGCAGCCATTTGTGGCTCGCATACGGTGTCCGGCAAGTCCCCAGCTACGACCTGTGCGGCAAAAGCGCACATTTTTGGCGCCGCTGCCGGGGAGTTGCCCTGCACCAAGCTCCAGTTTGCAGCTCGGCTGCTGCTGCGTGAAGTTTAATTTACACTACTATAGGAAAGGCGTCTGTGTTGCTGTTGTGGTGTTTCTGTGGTTTTCAATCTCTGTTTCTGCAAGTTGTCTTCTGCATTTCTGTTTCTTTTTGTTATTTTTCCGCTCCGCGTGTGGGCGTGCATTCTGTTATCTGGTTTCCGCGTGTGAGAGGGATTTCTGAATCCCCAGATCTGTGCTGTGTGTGCGAACTGCACCGCGGCCAAGGCTGAACCCTAAGGAAACCCTAGAAAACTTATCTCGCAAAAAAACAGAAAATAAAAAATAAAAAAATTATAAAAAATAAAAAATAAAAAACAAAAAATTAAATTTTATTTTCAAAGAAAGAACCAAACATGTGGAGAGGAAAGATTTTCTAATTGGAGAAAAAAATTTTGAAAAGAAAGAACCCCACGACCCACGACCCCGGCCCCGGCCTCGGTCTTTTGATATATATATATAGGAGAGTGAGCCTCCATAGCTTTCTCTCAAGTGAGAGCTTATGGGAAGTTGTGCCCTATATGTAGCCCACTCCCCAAGGAGTAAAGTGAGCATGTGGGATAAAGCCCTCACCCAAGCAAATAGGCTTTTGCCCTTTTCCCCCAAAGGAAACGGACTGTTTTGAGGACTACAGGAGCTCTAGATAGGCGAACACGGTGCTGTAAAGCACACTAGGACCTTTAAACGATACGCTCGTTTCGAGCTATCACACGCCCTAGTCCAAGTTCGACCGTAAGTAAGGGGGTCAAGAACGGGTTAAAAACAACACAAAAACAAGTAAAAACGGGGTGCGAAACACCTAAGAAACCACTTGTGTGAGTTTCAAGGGTAGTTACCAACGCACGTAGGGTACCCACGTCACATGCATCTACGTTCTGGTCGGGTGCTAGAGCCTGAACCACTAGAAAGCGTTTCAGTCTACGCAGGCTCACACCATCCCTCCACGTTGGCATCTTGGCCTTCGGCTGGAACCCAAGGGAGTGCAACCCAAGATCCACGAATAGTGGATAGTGACTCATCCTCCGACTCAGAAGCCATGGAAGGGCACCCTACCAAGAACCCTGAGGAGACAAGCCAAAACATGCCAGTGTGGGCCCCACAGCCCGGATCTAGCATGTTTAGTCGTTTAATAGAGACCTTTAGTAGAGCTACACGCTCTGAGCATGCGACAAGCGAAGTAAATGAGGAAGGAGGGGTAGTAGATTCGCCATTCACATCTTATGTGGACCCTACCCTCCCAAAGAGTGTCCATGTGGATATTCTACCCACTTCGTTTAATGAGGGCCCTACTGAGCTACCACATTCCGATGCTCTTCCTAAAGTAGAGGTCCCTAGAAGCCAATCCATAAGAAGTGACATTGCGTCCACTTCAAGAGAACCGTTTGGCACACCAAGTCTAGATGGGATATTTCTCAATGAAAATTGGGAATATGATCTACACACAGAGACTCTAACGGACCTATACACGGGTTACACATACCATGTAGGCTGGTTAGAAGTCCTACGATCTACATCTAGCGCCACTAATCTAGAGGCCAAACAACCAACCCTATCACAATTGGAGACTCCCTCGGTGAGTCCCATAGACCCTTCATATGTTGTTTTGCCTGGAGTCTCAATGCAGGTTGAGCCCATGAGTAGTAACTTTAGTTTTCCAACCTTGGCTCAACTTTCCATTAAGGAATCCGCAATGCCTACCCCAATGATGAGCATGACAGAAAGCGCACCTGTTATACCACTGTAGTTAGTACGACACCACTACCTAGTGGAACAGTACCTACAACAGTGCGTGGCAGTGCCTATCAGCCTTATGTACCTATTGCTACTCATGCTCATGTAGCTCCTACGCCTCCTAGTATGCCAATGGCGTATGCTCCAAGACTGCCTTATCATAACCATTATCCAAGGGGAGCTAGGCCTAGCCACATATCATATCCTACGTCATTTGCCAACTTACTCAGACCAACGCCAACTCCTATCAGCCAGGCTATCCCAGAAGTGCCTCCACCAACTATGCCTGCTCACTTAGGTGATCTCGCAGCATTTGCTCAGACGATCGGACGATCCATTGCAGAAAACATGCGGGGTATGCCTGAGAGAGAACCTAGAAGCAAGGCAGTACAAGTGGCTAAGCTCACTCAAAACTTCAGTGGTAACGAGGATGTTAGGAAGCACATTGAAGTCTTTGAACACGTGTGTGATTCCTTGGAAGAGCACAATAAGCTGCATAAGTGTAAAGCCTTAGGCTTAACCTTGAGTGGGAAGGCCGGAGATTGGTATCGAACCTTAAGGGTTGAAGAGCGCACTCACTACCCCACTCTCAAGAGATTGTTCTTGAAAGAATACATACGCGAGGGTGTGCTTTGGGGGGTAGCATCTCAACTCCAAAAAGCTGAACGCGAGGAAAGGGAGTCAGTGAGAGACTTTATAAGTCGATTGAAACATCTAAATTCTCGCTGCACTCCCGATGAACGCTTCAATAACAACCAACTCCTCGATAGATTCATCCGAGGATTGCGCCACGAGGACATTTACAATGGCCTAGTCATTAGAGGTCTTACAACGTGGGAAGCAGTCACTGCCAATGCAATCCAGTTAGAAGACAACTTGATGATTGCAGGTAAAAAGGTGTCTTCAGAAACAAAATCCGTTAGTTCGCAAGTATCTGGGCACGAGCCAATGACGGTAAAACCAATTGCCAAGGAGCCCAAGATATCTGAAATGTCTGTGACCGACCTTACTAAGGCTCTCCAAGAATACTTTAGGGGTAATCGAGCTCCTCACAATAGCCATATGTACCCAAGAAGAGAGCAACAATGGTGTTCGGTGTGCTTAGGACCACATAGCACGAGTGAATGTCCCACATTTAGAGTCAAATTCAATGGGAATTGCAATGCATGTGGTAAGTATGGCCATCAATCTAAAGATTGCCTAACACTTAAGCGAATGTTGGCAAACCAGGCACCACTAGCTTGGTCAAACACACCTCAAGTACCCGCGCTAATGCCTGCACAACCTATCGAGCAACCGTCACAGCACATAGTTCCAAGGAATCCGAATGTAGTCCAGTCTGTGCCGTTACCACCGCCAGTGCTAGGACCACAACCTCCACATCCAAGGATTACCCCAATAAACCAGATGGGTTGTGAGTCACATAGTGCATGTGGGGATTATGAAGAGGAGATAGACCCTACTGCTCCATACGGGATTGATACGTTTGAAATGATTCCCCAGTACTACATGGAGGATCATTTCGGGCAAGTTAAGCCTGTATATCAAGCGGCTGCTCTCGCCACAAGAGGGCAAAACCTTAATACCTTGGCGAGGAGACCACCTCTTCAATGCTATGAGTGTGGTGGACCGCATCGTGTAGCAGAGTGCCCTAATAGGTTACAAAAGATCGCTACTCAGATGCAACCAAATCAAGGGAGCACATCGGGAATGCCGGTACTTACATGTAATCGTTGTGGCATAGATCATTTGATCACTCAATGTCCACATAATCCTAATGCACCCAAGATTACGCCATTGAATTTGGTTGAGGTCACCAACCAAGCACGAGGAACCACACCCATTGTACCCGTGAATGTAGTTACACGGTCAATGCTTCAAAATCAAAACTACATTCTTGAAGAGAGGGATACTGCATCAATCGCTCAGGCAAAGAAAAAGAAAACACGGCCTGACAATGAACTAGGAACTCATCCCGTCCATAATGTTACCACAATGAACTGCAAACAAAAGCACGTCCATAGTGTTGTCAAGCCATTCTTCTCGCCAGATGCATGTGCTTTGAACTCCATCACACGGTTCCAATACACCTGTTTGAGAGCTTAGATTAGCCCCCTCTTCCACTCACGTGCCTCTCTCTGGCTGAAACACGTGAGGGGTGTATACCCTCGGTTACGTTGAAGCTGTCATCTTCCAATCCCCCTCTGCACCACTAGCCCGAAGAAGATAGAAATAATGACTGCTCCGTGAAGATAACAAAATCTGTCCACCTGGGCATATGTACAACTGCAAAATGGTACTCCTCCATAGCAATGTCAGTGACGACCATAGAAATTTGTCAAAAGTTATCCTCTGGGAATCGGAAAGTGCCCAAGTACAGTAATCATGATCCTCAAAAACACCTCTCGGGACCAAGACTCCGAGTTCAAGACCTTGTCCTCCTATCCGCGGGTGCGGATGACTCTTCATAGCCAATGTCGAAAGTAACTGCCAATGAGCAAGATTCGAACCATCGATGAGCTTGCCTTCTTTGGTCGAGCACGGTGGAGCCATGTTGAAGTAGCTTGTCCGTACAACTTTCAATGAGCTCATCAACGCCAAAAGTGTGAAGAAACTTGCTTCAAGCGCCTTGGAGGGTAGGAACGCTAGCTTAGAAGCATTAATGTTTACACTTATGTCTTTAAAACGCTACGCGTCGGCCTTCTCTACGCTGCCCAAGCCACGTGTGTTGCTTCTTCTCCTCCGCGCTCGGGCTGCTCTCTGCCGCCTTGTCTGCAGTACTGCCCACTTTCGTGCTTTGTGTCCGAGGGTCGAGAGCCTGCGGCTCTGATACCATGTCAAGAATGGTCTTGCGGAAGCAACACACACGCACACGTAGAGAGAGAGAGAGAGAGAGAGAGAGAGAGAGAGAGAGAGAGAGAGAGAGAGAGAGAGAGAGAGATGGAGCCGAACAGTGCTCGACTTGATTATTAGCAATGAAGATTGAATTTACAATGGGGGCAGATGCTCTTTATATATCCATGTGTAGAAGATGGCCGACCACCACCACACTTTGAGATACATTAATTTAACAGGATCCATCTTGGAGCATGAGATGAGCCGGTGAGTAGAGAGGCAGGGACATAGAGCAACTGGACAGGCTAGTTTTAGGAGGGGATACACCACACTGGATCATCTACACACCCTCAGAGCTCTTATTGAGGAGGGACGAGCACGAGGACGAAGGATATATTGTTGTTTTGTGGACTTCTGCAAAGCATTTGATACGGCACCATGTGCCAAGCTTATGATGAGACTAAAGATATTGGTGTCCCTGAGGAGTTGGGTGGGGAGTATACACTTTGTATGAGTCAGTGATAGGCAGAGTACGTGCCCCAGGGGACTTGTCAGATGCAGTAGTGAACAGTACTATTGGGGTGAAGCAGGGCTGCCCGCTTTCACCCACGCTCTTTGGGCTATACATTGATGAGGTCTCAGACTATGTGGATAGATTGGGTGGCCCAAGGGCGAGCCTAGCTGGGGTGTTGATACCCATCCTACTATATTGTGCGCTTTTGCCGCACAGGTCGTGTAGCTGGGGACTTGCCGGACACCGTATGCGAGCCACAAATGGCTGCAAGCATACAACCAGGAAGGCAAGCTCAAAACAGAATGCAAAAGGTGTGTCACTCACCGCTTAACTGCCGCCTTGAAGGATTCCCGCGTCGCAGCCGTGAAGGAGGAGCCGCCGTCGCCGCTCTACCGCCTCGCCGCCGCCACCGTGCCGCTACACAGTGCGCTCGATCGCTCTCTCACTCTCTCTCTCTCTCTCTCACACACACGCAGGAGAAGGAAACCAAGGAGATAAGGCAAGAGCACTCTTGTATTCACAACACATGAGAATGAGGATTTTAGGGTTACATTTGACTCATATAGGTGACTTGGCCGTTCACACTTGGGCGCCCATACATGGCCGGCCGACCCTAACCCTTATCCTACTGATATCCAAGGTGCGCCTCTCATCGGCGATCACCCAATCCCTTCATCCTTAACATATGGTGCCGACAAGCCCGGCCCATGTTTCAGAATATTTAAATTAATGACGTAAAATATAGTATGTCGCAATGTCCGCCACCATGGGTTAACATGCCCCCCTTCCTGATGTAGATTCCGTCCTCGGAAGCTATGGTATGGTAAGCTCGAGAGGGTTGTTGTGGTAGACCGTCTGCAGAACAGGGAAGTAGAGTGAAGGTATGCTGGAATTCAAAAGATATAAAGTGTATAAATTCAAGCGTGTGAGACCACAATGGATGTTGCTATTAGAACTTAGTTTAAGGGTACATGAGTGAGCTAGTGTAGCAAATTAATAGGAGTTTAAAATTATTGAAAGGAATTCAAGAGTTAGCAAGGTTTCAAAGGTTAATCAAGGTTTATAACTGGCCTAAGTCAAGGAAAATAACCAAGCTTAATAAATAAACAAATGACCATACTGTGTCTACTCTAAGAACAAGTAGTTACCACGAGCCTAGGGACACAAGAACCATCAGAGTTACAGGAGCCTTTTGCCTTTTTTTTTTTTATATGACAATTTTTATACACAATGGCGACCTTCCTAAGGCAAAACTAACATCGATCCTGGTACCATGTTTAACACAAGGCATTATCCAGGAATCTATTAGCTCACTTTAGGCAAGGCTACCCCCTACCAACCAAGGCATCGGTCTGGAGTAGAATACTCCTCGCCTACCAAGTATCAATAAGGCGATAGGCCAACATTAAAGCACATCATAGACTTGTATTGCCATTTATTGTAGGCTTTTTTAAAAAAAAAAAGTTTGTTTTGATCTTCGCTCCTGAACTAAAATGTGTTCTTACATCTTTTCGACAAGGGGTAAAATCTATGTCCTAGAGGTCAACACACACACAGCCAGGTGTTCAAACATTAAGATGGTTTGACCCTAGACCTAAGACAATCGTATTCCAAGGTTAACTAAAGACATCATGCTGCCTAGGAATATTTCCAATAAAGTTAAGCTCATTAATGATTTACACTAGCATGCAAGCAACTTCAAAAACTAAGTAGTACATTGATAATTTCCATGTGGTCATGCATTATAGTTTATGCAATTGGTTGAACAGTAAAAACGAAAGAGGTGGGTATGGAAGAATTACACCTGTAATTGGAGATCTCCTTGATTTGACGAGACAGCTTGCAATTTGATGTAGATATATTTTGATGAACGTTGCGGTAGTCTCTGGACTTGGAAGCGAACCCACCTCAAACTTTTTAACCTGTACAATCAACTAACAAGCACTATACCTCGAGAGGCACATCAGTGTGAAAATTTCAAGACTCGTTTAAAGAATCTAAACTAGAAAAAACTTGAAAACACTAACCTACCTACCAGTCACCCCACTACTACTGAGGATACGGTAAGAGGATGTTGTAGAGTCCTGGCTCTAGCCCTAAGGCTAAGCCTCTATCCGCATCATCCAAATAAATAAAATCAACCTCAGTAGTGCCATGAGTTTCATCCGTCCATTCATCATTGTCAGATATTTCCTTTTCATTTTCCCATCCACATAGACTCATCAAGAATGTAACCATGCGAGGATAGTCATCTTGTGGAAAAGGAAAGCATTGGGCTATCGGGGATATGTCCTCTACAGAGTAGGGGTCAGTCATGGTTAATAGGCGAATTAGCCATTCTAATTCCTCAACATTTTCCTCTCTGGCTAATACATCTATATGATCCCATTCAGTTTCAATTACAGGATAGCACATGTGAAATATCTGAGAAAGGTACAGATGATACCTCTCATCAAAGGCGGGAGTGGATGAAGTGTATGATGATCGTGCATCTGCCATATCTGCAAACACAGATATAGCATCAGTAGGTTTGTGAGACAGGTCAATCTAGTTCTTGATTGTATACGGATATTTATCCTCTTTTTGTGCTCTTGCTCTTTTTACTATTTTTTGTTTTTCTTTTCTTTGTTTTGTTTTATTTTTTTTTGTTTTTTATAATGTATGAAGCTATATATATACATCCCCTTGAATTTGGCAATTACATGGGATGTTGCAGCCTCTTGGAACCAATTTGTCCAGCGGGTCATAGGTTGTGATGTGGGCAGATAGCTTTTTATGACCCTTGTGGCCACATCCAATTGCAGAGATGGTAGTGTACGCTCCCATTGACGAATGGAGGAAATGGTTTCCATTGATACTATTACAAGGGGAGATGTAGGCTCATCGGTTTTTTGTTGGGTGTTGACAAGAGTAGGTGTAGAGCATGTAGAAACTTCTATATGAGTGTGTGCCTGGCATGAGGAGCTAGAAGCTTCATGTGGCTCCCCCCTTCCTGAGCTAGATGGTAATGATCGATATCGTTTGGGAATCCAAACTAACTCTGGAAGTGGTGCGGAGCACTCTGTTACCTTTCCCTTACCACGGTCTTGAATTGTCATTGGGGTGGCAACAATTGGTTTGCAAGGTTTTACAGGTGATGTAGAGGGATTCACCTTATGTTTAGGGACCCAAATCTGGTCATTCCCCTCGTAGTACCCTTGGGCTACTAATAATTTTTTAGGGATCCATCGCGATGTTACATTGCCCTTTCTCGGGTGGGTAGCTGCTTTCCTTTTACGAGGCTTCTTGGTGGCTGAACGAGATTGAGCAGGGGAAGTAGCTGTTAACGAAGCTTTGGGGACCCATTTGTATGTACTCTTTGGCATAGTAAGTGAAGCATTAGGGACCACCTTGCCTGTTTCCACTCTTGGCATTGAAGCGTTAGAGGGGTGACCAACAATCGAAGATGGTTTTGCCACTGGACTTTGTGATTTTTCGTTATCTAATATTTGAGTGGATGACTTAGGTGCGGGATTTTGAGCGGTCAGACCTAGTGTTGGTTCTTGCGTTGTGACTTGTCTGGTTGCCCAATCGATATTGCACTTGGTGGCCATCATCCATTTGCGCCCTAAGATTACAGTCCCTCCCATGGTACCAGTAGGCATAACCAAAAAGCTTTGAATTATAGTTCCCTTGTCATAGGCAACCGGAGTGTGCAGAATTCCTAATACAGGGGTTTTCTTCTTGTTGATTCCTTGAACTTGGATAGAACTCTTGGTTAAAGGTGGTTTTCCCAGTTGACACCACACGCCATATGATAGCAAATTATGTTGAGCTCCTGTATCCAATAATGCATTATACAGCACCTCCCCGTAAGGACTCTGTAACTCAATTGGGTATCTTAGAGGTGGGTCAGATTCCAGTGCATCCTCCTCTGCTTCCTCGAAAAATACTTGTGTAATTCCCAAGTTGGCTTCTCGTTGTCGCCTAGCACGCTGTTGACGTTCTTTGGCTTCGACTCTCGCTTGTATCTTTTTAAGCTCAGCTTGTTCTTTAGCTGCCTTCTTTTGATGGATTGCATGTAACTCCTCCTGGCTTAGGGGGTCATAGTATCTTTTGAATTTACTCCCATTAAGGAATCCAATGGTTTCAACTCCGTCGAGAGTCTCCACTCTGATGGTACCTTGCGGGGTAATTTCACATACTCTATATGGTCCCTTACCAGCATATTTGAGCTTCTTCTTTTCGTTTCGCACTCCATACATCAGGACTTTATCCCCAACCTTGATGTCCTTGTCCTTTAGGTGGCGATCAAACCATTTTTTCCTTCTATCCTTCTCCACAAGGGCATTGTACACAGCCAATTGTCTTTCTTCATTTAGCCGCTCAAGGATATATAGACGCTCTACTAAGGGATTACCATCCCAACCCTCTTGAGTAGCAACACGAAGACTAGGAATGACAAATTCCCATGGCATGACTGCTTCTTGGCCATATACCATTTTGAATGGTGTGCAATTAATAGCCACTTTGTACGCAGTACGATAGGCCCATAAAGCTGTCGTAAGCTTTAGATCCCAATCCGTGCGATGAGCTTCAACTGTCTTTGTCAAAATAGAGATTAAAGTCTTGTTGGTACTCTCGGCTTGGCCATTCGCTTGCGGATAGTAAGGAGTAGATTTATGATGCGATATCATGAAATTTGTTGTGAGCTCCTTAATCACTTCATTTATAAAATGCGTACCATTGTCGCTCACAAGTTCAAAAGGACAACCGAATCGTGTGATTATATTTTCAAAGAGGAACTTGGCTGTTGTCCTCGCATCTGCCTTACGTGTCGCTTTCGCTTCAGCCCATTTGGTCATATAGTCAGTGGCCACAATAATATAGCGAGATTGTGTGTTTCGGGCCGCTGGACTAATTGGACCTACAAAGTCTAAACCCCACTTTTCAAATGGTTGGTTTACTTTGATCGGATGTAGGGGCATCTGATCTTTCCTCTGCGGTTTCTTGTATCGTTGGCATTCATCGCAACCCTTCACAAAGAGTGATGCATCTTGGAACATAGTGGGCCACCAATACCCTGATTGTAAGATCTTTCGCGCAGTTAAGTCTCCTGAGAAGTGACCACCGGCTACGCCCATATGTGCCTCTTGTAAAATGTATAGATACTCATCCTCTCGGGCACAACGCCTAAGAACGTCATCCTTTCCTCTTTTATAAAGAGTCCCGGCTATCAGGCAATAGGGTTCGCATTCTTTGATCAGCTTTCGAGCTAGATCTTTACGAAGCTCCTTGGGTGGAAAGCCATTAACCAAAAAGTTAACAATCTTCTCACTCCATTCAGGCATTGTCTCCACCATGAACAGGGAAGTGTCAGGTAAGTCATCATCAACCCCTGTAGGAGCCTCACCATTGGGTATGCGAGACAAATGATCAGCCATAACATGTTTCTTGCCAGGTCTCACAACAACCGTGAAATCAAACTCAAGAAGAATCAATAGCCATCGTGTGATTCTTCCTGTGGAGCATGGTTTGTTTACCAGATACAACAATGCTTGATGATCCACATAGAAAACAAACTTGGTGGCAAGGAAGTAATAACGAAATTTCCTTACTGCATATATCATTGCCAACCCTTCTCGCTCCATAGTGGTGTAGTTCATCTCAGCATCATTCAACTGGCGACTGGCAAAGCTAATGGGGTAGTCTAGCTTGTGTTCTCCAGGTTGAGTTAACACACACCCAATAGCAAAGTTTGATGCATTAATATGCACATGGAAGAGTAAATCCCAGTTAGGCATTCTCAAGATTGGAGCACTCGCCAAGGCCTTCTTTAATAGCTCATAGGCACGGTCACATTCTTCGGTCCAAATAAACTCAATGAGAAGCTTATACAACGGTCGAGCTATCTCGGCGAAGAAGAGAATAAACCTTCGATAATAACCAACGTGGCCCATGAAGCGTTGGACTCCCTTGTAGTTGGTGGGTGGGGGTAATTCCAGAATGACCTTGATTTTACTCTCGTCAGTGAAAATCCCATTTTTGGACACTATATGTCCTAAGATAACTCCGTGTTTAACCCAGAATTGGCATTTGAAAGGATTCAAGGAGATGCGATATAATCTACATCTTTCAAATATTTTTCGTAAACACATCAAGTGCTCGTCCCAAGAGGAATGAACACAAAGATCATCTAAGAAAGCTTCACAGAAGTCCCTTAGATATTCCTTAAAGACCGTGTTTATCAATCGTTGGAATGTTGCAGGTGCATTGGTCAACCCAAAAGCCATGACGCGAAAGGCAAACACTCCAAACTCCGTGATAAATGCTGTTTTAGCTTGGTCCTCGACTGCAATTGTGATCTGATTGTAACCCGAGTACCCATCTAAAAAGCTATATGCCTCCTTGCCTGCCACTCTTTCAAGCACATGTTCAGAATACGGCAAGGGGTAATGATCCCTTCTGGTGGCTGCATTAACCTTTTTGAGATCAACGCACACTCTGAGTTTCCCATTCTTCTTTGGTACGATGACTATCGGAGAAACCCATTCTGAGTGCTCAATAGGGTATATGAATCCACATTTTACAAGCTTTTCAATTTCCTCTTGTACAATCTTTGCGTACTTAGGATTCATTGGGTAGGGACGTTGCTGGACTGGTTTAGCAGTGCTAATCATTGGAATCGTGTGTTGCACCACCGAGGGTGGAACACCCTTCATATCATGATATGTCCAAGCAAATATGTCCTTGAATTCTTTAAGAAGCTTCGTAAGTGCAGCTTCTTCCGCCTTGGTGAGGTCTTGAGCAATATAAACTGGTTTAGACTCCTCATCCGGATCTGCTAAGTCTATCTCCTTAACTACCGCAGGGCCATCGTAGACACCGCTACTCCCATTGGTAGGCGTTCGTTGGGCTTTTGTGTAGACCACTTTACGTTCCCCTATGGTGAATGATTTGAAATGCTCGGGTGCGGGGTGTAAGTCTACTGGTTCTTGTTGTGCCAGACTTTTTTCTTTCAATTCCGCTTCCTTTTGTTGTTGAGCCAACTCTTGGTTTTGCCGCCTTCTTGCAGTACGACTTAGTTTCGGCTTCTCTTCGATTTCTAATTGGGCGATGTCATGAGGTTGCGGAATACACCACATGACACTTTGGAGATATTGTCCCCAATTATTAGCTATCTTTCGATGAGCATCAATGGCTCCTACATAACTGAGCCATTCTGCAGTGGATCTTTCCTTGTTTATTGCAGTGCGTACATTAGCTCGATAGCGTTGGCGCTTATGTCTCGTTTTCTTCTTACCAAGTTTTTGATTTTTGTTTCTATCAGATTCGGACTCACTTGGTCGATCTTCACTTTCGGATGAACTGCAGGAGGCTACTGTCCTAGGCCTTGAGCACCTTGCTTCCACATTTGGGTGAATATTTGATTCATTTTTCCCATCAAGCTCAGGGTCAGTTTCTTCTTGAGATTCATACTCAGAGTTGCATTGGTCAGAGTCTTCGCTACCTTCAGTGTCGGTGGAGTTTGCCACTTTCTCGCCATCAGGAGTCAAGTGCATAACACCTATCATGTTTATTGGCACTAACGGTGGCATATCTTGCCCCTCAGCTTGTGCCTCTATTCCCCCATGTGTCTATGGTTGCCGCTAGGTGTACCCAATCCACGTTATCCGACTCAGTCATACCCGGTAGGACATCCATATAAGGAGAATCTTTCCCATCATCAGTCTCTTTTTTGCATGTATAGCAATACCTTAATGGGGCGGAGTGAATAGTGGTATCCGATCGATTATCAATGATAACCTTGCTTCCTAAAGGATGTGCACGACCATTCTCAAGATCAACTCGAATGACAGAGTCCTGGAATTGTAGGTAGACATGGTTTTTTGACCAGTCATGCACCATTTGTGCTTCCCTCATGAAAGGACGTCCTAAGATCATTTGATATGACATAGGATGCTTGGAGAAATCCATTACAATGAAGGTATGTTTTACCTTGTATCCCAGGACCTTGATCTTGAGGTCCCTTAACATTCCAATAGGTTTAGCTATGGTTCCGTTTGCCATCTTAACCACTATGTTTGTGACTTCGAGGTGAGGCCTTCCCATAGATTCCCAACAGTTTTTAGTCACAATGCTCACTCCAGCACCACCATCAAGGATTCCCTTTAGAGTTAATCCCTTGGTAGTAATGGGGAGGGTGGCATTAGATTCGTCACCTTCAAAGTACTGTCCCAACTTGTTCACAGGTATTTCCATGACCGAATCTTCATCAAAGTTGGGTTGTAGATCCCAATGCTCCCCTTCATCTTGAAGCGTGTCGGGTCTATCCATATTTGCAAATTGTGGTAGCCCCGCCTTTAGTTCTCCATTGAGAAATGCCCGAAGAGCTAAGAATAGCTCAGGATCTCCGTATAATTTGGATATGATCGTGGTTCTGATCTCGGAGGACATGAAATCCATTAGCTTGGACACATTCAGCGGTACTTTTCGAGACATCGCCCCTTGACTAGGGACTGGTGAAGATGGAATCACTTCCTCTTCAATGGGGTCAGGGATTCCCTCACTAAACATTCTTTCCAGCAAGAAGGGTGTTTGCCCACTTCCGGATGTCCTATCCTCACTTTCTTCCCAAATGATACTAGGTATAGCTAACGGTTTATGGTTCCGGTGAGGCTGAACTTGCGTAGGAAACACTGTGTCTGGAATTTTGATTTTTCTCGGGTTTGGCTCCAGTTCTCTTTGTGTTTCTTCCACCAAACCCCGTAAGTGTTGCACTTGTTCAATCTCCTCAACTGGGTTTGGGTAAGTACCAATCTTTTTCTTGAGGGTTTTTGGCCCACGTGGCTTGTCTTGGGGAGTCTCAGTCGGTTTGGGTGGTCGAGAGGGCATTAACTGACTTGGTTGTGGGACCGAGGAAGCTTCCTTTTGTTTTCCCTTATTTATGTACTCGCTTGATTCTCCTTCATTGAGCTCCCGAGTGGGTTCCTCCCTTAAGGTAGTGGCTTTGGTCCCCATGGTTTCTATTGAATCGGAATCATCTTCAGGATCATTCATATACACGGGGTCGTCTCCCGTCCCTATGTTAGTCTTTGAACTGGGCTTGGAGCTCGTGGCATTAAGCGATCTCTATTTTGGGCGTCATGTGTCGATAGTTCAATGTTCAGGAGATCTTTTGGACGTGTGTGTTCTCAGTTCAACAAATGGAGGATCATGGATGTGGAGTTGTTTGCAATTCATTATTCTATGTGGCAGCTGAAGCTCAAGATAGCATTCCTTGAGGAGACAGGTTGTTTGGTGCATTTTTCGAGGTGTATTCGGTATCCGGCCGGTGCTGAGGTGTCCATGGTTGCATCTACATCAACTTGGCTTGTTCATCTATGCCCACTATGAGCTACTACAGAGAGGGTGTTAAATTAATGTATCTCAAAGTGTGGTGGTAGTCGGCCATCTTCTACACGTGGATATATAAAGAGCATCTGCCCCCATTGTAAATTCAATCTTCATTGCTAATAATCAAGTCAAGCACTGTTCGGCTCCATCTCTCTCTCTCTCTCTCTCTCTCTCTCTCTCTCTCTCTCTCTCTCTCTACGTGTGCGTGTGTTTTGCTTCCGCAAGACCATTCTTGACATCCGTATATCTTAGCTAGATAATGGCCAATCATGATCGTACGATAGTTACTAGGCATCATGGGATCCTCGCTCTTAAGCAACGGCACAATAGTGTTATATCTGTCCAACTAGCTGGGAAACCTTCACACATAGCTCTATTAAACATGTGTACAAGGATCAGTGCCAGAGTATCCCATGCATATGAGAAATGTTCAGCTGCTAGACCTTCATGATCTTGCGCCCTCCCTATGTGTAGTCTATCAATCGCATCTAGCACCATCCGCAAAGTGAAGAAAACGCAATGATCCGGTCGAGGTGATGGTGGCGGGCGCGGAATGGGAGGTTGTCTAGGTACATCATATAGGGACATCGCATACTAGTGCCAAGTTTGGTACAACTCTGCCTCGAGCTTTGCCTCTCCTAGAACATTTTCTAAGTCCTCTTACTGTCCTGACTCAAGAATAATTGGTACAACTCTGCCTCGAGCTTTGCTAGGTAATCTCGCTTCTTCTTTCGCACAAAGCGTCGGAAGAGCATCCTGGCATGTCTGTGTGTACATGCCCCAAGGGCGACATCTCTCTATAGCTGAGCTCGGGTCTCTCGGCATTCGTCATCATAACAGCTATTTTGCGCGGAATAGTACTGCTTAAGGGCTTAGAGGCACCTTTAGTATATGGGAAATCATATGCTGTCGAGGTATGTAGTACCTTTGTAAAGCCTCTCGTAAGCTCCTCTAAAGGGCTATCTGGGTCAAGAGTGAAAAGGCAATCGGAGACTACACTGCAATAAACTCCAGTAGTCTCTCGTGTAAAATGGTATCTAGGGTGGCGAGAGAGAGGTAATGGCGATAACCGTCTTTGGTTCTTGCATACCACTGTGAAGCATAAGTATGCATGATCTACCGCCATCCCAATCGACCTGTTAGAAATATAGAAACTCTGAATATCTGGCATCAAAGTAGGGGATCCCATCAAGTAGTCCACTGTACTAGCGCCCTTCTTGTTATTCTAGCATGTAAAAGCACCCAAACCGGGCCATCGTGACAAACCATTATAAATAAGCAACCTATGAGCACTCCCCAAAGCCAAGAGGTGTGTCCCATACTCTGTGATCTCACCCATATCCTTTGATGTCGTCTATATGCCCACTTCATCCGCTTCAAGCTCTCTATATAAAGGCTCCTCTGTGTCATAAAGTGTTGATTGCTCATTGCCCGAGCATTGAAGTCCCCCACCAAAAGAATTTCTCCCAAGTTAGCAAAGCGTATGATGTCCTAATACAATGGCAAATAAGGTGACTCACCCTGCTGTGCATATCTCAAGAAGTAGGCAGGAGGAAAATAGCATATGGCAATGTATATGTCCTGTAGCCTCTCTGTGCAAACTCTAATCCACATATATCGTGCATCTGTGTCTCTATGTACTACATGAACCATATCCCGAAGCTCCTCTCTAAATAACACAGCTACTCCACCTGATCCTCTAGTACTACCTGGTGTACGTGGGTGGGGGCAATAAACTGACTCCCATGTATATCCGCGCACTGTCAGGAGGCGACTCCCTACACACTGATGGGTCTCCGTAGTATAGAAGATAATGTCTCTATCTTTGAATGTGTCTTTGAAGTATCTTGCATCTAGACGTAGAGATCCATTACAATTCCATACTATCATCTTTAGGGTCCCATGGGCCACGCACCGTCATGTGGATCGGCGCTCTGTAATAATCACCCTACCGTCCCTATACACTGTCCACTTCCCTTCCTTCCATGCTTCATATACCCGAGGCATATGCTCTTTTCTGTGTGCTACTTGTGTTGGTGTTAGATCCTCATCCAGATAAATCTTCTCTCCCTTGAGAGCCATCCTTTTCGATAAGAAGGCCCTCTTCGATCCCATGTCTGGGAACTTCAAGATCAATGGCCATGCCTTTGTAGCATCCTTGCCCACTCTCCAAGCATCCACTATGGGGAGCTTAGATACTCCCATTTTAGTGCTAAGATATTTTGCATCCTCTTTGGGGGAGCTTTTCTCATTCCATCCAGTAACTCGCACATGTAAGGCCTTGGCACGTCTCTTAGCCTCCTCCTCCAGAATGGCATTCATTACCTCGACTTTATAACTGACGAACCCTTGTGTTTTTTCACTACATCAATCCATTTGATATTCTCTTCAACATCTACTTTTGTTGAAGAGAGAGAGAGAGAGGGAGAGAGAGAGAGAGAGCCGATCGAGCACATCTATGAGAAATAATTATGGTGCAAAGTGTAGAAGCTTAATATTTGAAGAGATGTTTTTGAAACACAAATATTTCAAACTAGTGGGGTCAGATGTGGAGGCCTTTCAAAGATCAAAATTACAACCCTAGAGCCCCTTCAATAAACACATATATGCTACATATTAACTTTATCAATAGCTTGGCAAGGCCGTCTTTGCATTGAGTACCCAACTCGTTTTTATAAAGCAAGTTACCTGCCCGCCCCCTTTCATCTGCTCCCCCCTCCCTGTCTTCCCCCCGCGAGATTATTATTATTATTATTTTTTTTTTGAGGAGGATCGAAAGTCTGCCCCCTAGATTAAAGTTAGTAACTTAGGCTATGTGGAGCAATCAATTGAACTTTAAGTTTAGGGAAGAGAATTCTAAAAGCTCCTTATAAACCACAGTGGACACAAGTTTGTGGGGAGAGTGGAGGAAGGTGAGAAGGCAATATGGCAGGCGTTCCCAAACTGCTCCTGAAGCTGGCGTACAAAGCTGGGGCGGGGCCCATCAACTGGTACCCCGGCCACATGGCCTCCGCCACGCGCTCCATACGAGAGCGCCTCCGCCTCATCGACCTCGTCTTGGAAGTCAGAGACTCCCGGGTATTTTTCTTCTATAGAAATGATCAAATAAAATAACCAATACAAAGCTTTTCAAAATCAGGGTCCTTTGAAAATTCATCAACACATCCTGTTTTTGATTTCACTTATTCATTTATTTCTACTGCACGCATATTAGGGTTTTTGTTGTTCCTTGCAGCTGCCGTGCTCCTCTGCAAACCAAGAATTTCAGGAGTTTTTATCAAGGAAGCGGCGCCTCATCATTTTCAACAAAGCCGACTTGACCAACCCCAACATGGTGCCTGTAAGTATCCCCTTCAAAGATTGGCCTCAAACTCTTATCAAATACTCTTTTTGCTTTAGCTCAAAGTGCTTAAAGGACACTTTGACCTTCTGGCAAAGATGCATGGTTGAGACAAAGAAAGGGAAGGGGTTCGTACATAATAGCTTATACTAGGAGTAACATTGTCGCAACTTTAGAAGTGGCCTCAAACACTATTTGTGCTAGCTGGAAGTGCTTTAACAGCACTTTGAATTCCTAGCAAATTCGGTTCTTGACTCAATCAAACACATTCCTATGCATTTGAGGCAAAAAAAAATCTCATTAGTCGTGCTCTTTGTGTGTCCAATCTCTACCCAATCATGGGGCTCTTGGCTGCACACGAGGAGCAACACAAAGATTGTGTTTGTAAAACAATCAAGTGTTGTGTATGGCATAATTCCCGAATCCCACCATACCCTATGGGTACATGAAACCTTGTCTGGGTGCTCATGATGCCATGAAAAGTTTCTTATGTATTATGGAACTAGGAAATGACAATACCCTTATGTCATGTTCATCATTTATCACAGCTTCCTTGCATTGTACATACATAATCATGGTGCCAAACTGCGAGAAAATCTATTTGGCACTTTTTCAACGTTGAGTGGGCATGGTGTGAAGCCATTTTAGACTCTAGTGATCTGACCTAACAAAAAACTCCACGGCCAATAAGAAATGCATCCGCATCTCAAGATTTGAATTATGTCCAAAGGCTGCTCGTTGAAGGTACAATAGCTCATTTTAAAGCCCACAATTTTGTGCACTCATAGACAACTAGGTTCAAGTCCTCCTGTAAATTTGTACTTATAGCATGATTATTGGCATCACAACTAACCGCTGTCATGGCAAGAAGTGATGCTGATTATAGGACCAATGATGTACCTCAAATTAAAGAACGAAGGTAGACTTCTTCTTGTTGATGTACAACATTTTTAAAATTGTAAAAGGAACGAAACACTTTTTCCAAGTGCTCTGATTTCTCCCGAACTGCTCGGAGAAAATATAGTTAGTATTCAAAAATATAAAGCTGGGGTTTGTAAAGCTTGCCATCACCATTTTTTGAAGGAAGTTGGCACACTAGTAAGATCAAACAACATTACTTAGACCTTGTAACTCGCCCGGGAAGTGCGGGAGTGGGCTTGCATCACTTGACCATGAGCATAATTAAACATTTCGGCATTTAATCACAGGCATTAAACAATCCACAAAGCTGAAAATAGAAGTTGCACATATAACACCGCATAGAGACCGGAATGGGCCGATTGTAACACGCGGAAGCTCTGGGTAGTCTTCTTTCAGCCCTAAACACTCTTGGAAACCTTCTGATGCAAAAACGCACCATCTGATGCAAAAACGCAAGTAGAGAGAGAGTAGAGAGAGAGAGAGAGAGAAGTGCTGGAATTTCAGTATATACTATGGTACAAAAAGGTACATGCCTTTGCAGCTCTTGGCTGCCTTCATAAAAAGGTGGTTAACCCTAAATTCTGTCCCCTATGGGACCTCTAATGATCCAATCCCCTAGTGGGAGAGAATGACTAAAACAAAGAGCAAGTGTGCCTTTATATAGGCCTTGGAGCATGTGGGAAACTGGCCGACTGCTGGTCGGCCAGTTATTAATTCACAAAATCAATTAAATGCAGCCGACTGGGTCTCTTGGATGCGCCTGCTGCCAGCACCCTCTGTCCTACAGCCGACAGCCCTTTGGTCATGCTGATGTCAGCCTCCATGCAGCCGACAGCCTTTTGATCCATGCTTTGCTCCAAGTCCTGCTCCATGTCCATCTTCTACTGGTTCATGGTCTTTATCTGCTTGCCCCTTCTGGATTTAGTCTTGAGAAGGTCCATGGCATTGCTGATGCACATGACATCCCCCTCTGCTAAACTTGATGACGGGAATCCAACCTGCTCTTGGATGATTGTCATCAGCCCAATCCTGTTCCGAAGTCCCTCTGTCATCATCCATCCCTGGCAAACCTTTTTTCTCTGAAAATCCGTTCTGTTCTCCAAACCACTCTGTCTCTGATGAAGATCTATGCATCTTGTCTTCCTCTAGTCCACAATCCATTCCTGCCCTGACTCTGAACACCGTCTTGGTCTTCGTTCCTGGAACTGAGTCTGGCACTCTCACATCACCCTTGGAGGATCAACCTCCCTTGGGACCGTTCCCTTAGAACCTTCTGGCTCACGGAACTGCCATCCCCATCTGGCACTGTGGAACACCACCAACAAACCTCCTGGGAGTTCTTCCCGATTTGTGTTCCCGCCTTGGGCTTCGAATCCGTGTACTTTCCTGTACCTTCGACTTGTACACCATCATCTAGGACTGATTCAGCGTTTAGCTTTGCTGAGCCTGATGCTCTGATACCAATGTAACATGCGGAAGCTCTGGGTAGTCTTCTTTCAGCCCTAAACACTCTTGGAAACCTTCTGATGCAAAAAACGCACCATCTGATGCAAAAACGCAGGTAGAGAGAGAGAGTAGAGAGAGAGAGAGAGAAGTGCTCGAATTTCAGTATATACTATGGTACAAAAAGGTACATGTCTTTGCAGCCCTTGGTTGC
Organism: Cibotium barometz; assembly: GCF_041138505.1. Lineage (NCBI taxonomy): Eukaryota > Viridiplantae > Streptophyta > Polypodiopsida > Cyatheales > Cibotiaceae > Cibotium > Cibotium barometz. Next base: position 51,099,576 of record NC_141065.1, read on the forward strand.
CTTCATAAAAAGGTGGTTAACCCTAAATTCTGTCCCCTATGGGACCTCTAATGATCCAATCCCCTAGTGGGAGAGAATGACTAAAACAAAGAGCAAGTGTGCCTTTATATAGGCCTTGGAGCATGTGGGAAACTGGCCGACTGCTGGTCGGCCAGTTATTAATTCACAAAATCAATTAAATGCAGCCGACTGGGTCTCTTGGATGCGCCTGCTGCCAGCACCCTCTGTCCTACAGCCGACAGCCCTTTGGTCATGCTGATGTCAGCCTCCATGCAGCCGACAGCCTTTTGATCCATGCTTTGCTCCAAGTCCTGCTCCATGTCCATCTTCTACTGGTTCATGGTCTTTATCTGCTTGCCCCTTCTGGATTTAGTCTTGAGAAGGTCCATGGCATTGCTGATGCACATGACACCGATCCCCCCCTTGGAGTATTTCATTATCCAAGGAGAAATATAACATGTACAAGCTTTGAGGGCCTTACACTCCCCATGGGAGATGCCGGATTATCCATATACAATCATAAACCTGTTCTCCATCCAATATGGCTATCCAACATGTCCTTCCATAGACGCACAAACATTTATAACAACCCACATGGCTCTTCCATACGCGCATAAACTTGTATGTGTCACTGTTTGGCCACCCAATTGGTCCACCCGTGCTTTATCATCATGTATGTACATTGGATTGGTGTCCATGGCAGTTGTATATGCCGGGGATTGATGCCACTCATGTGATACTGTGGAATTGGCTTTTCGTTGGGACTTGTGCCTCTGTGTACATGCCCGGAAATGCCTTGTGGATTGGTGTTCCATTGTGTCTGGTACCTCGCATACTTGCCTGGAGCACGTCTATTTCGGTATAGTCTCATGAATGGGGATTGTCCATACCAATGCTACATTGTATAGTATCTTTATGTGCATGCTTGCAATTGAAATTGCATGCTATTTTCATGCTTGCTTGACCAATGTGTAGTTTCGGGTAAGGGGATACTGGCCCGTGAACCGTGCGTGTGAAACTGTCTGTTGACATGGTTATGTGGCATGTGACAGGTGGTAAGTATTGGTCATAAACCTAGCCTTATGAATTGGCACTAATTTATAAGTGAGTGTGTACACACTTCATTAAGTTTTGGGCAACCAAAACTCACTTATAAATTATGACTAGCTCGGTGTTCACACACATTGATGTCCCGAGGTGGACAAAACCCAATGTCCACTGCTTAGACCTTATCCCCTTTGTACAAAGGGAGTAACTAGCCATGTGTCCGTTCTAGCTTGCACCACATAGTATCTACGTGACACCTAGAGTGGACAACTCACCACCTGTAGGCGCCTCCTTCATGAGGCCTCTTGGGCTGTATTTTCTGCACTTTCTTCTACCCAACTCCATATCCAAGCTTGCTAGGGTGTTTCCCAAGCTTCCAAGAGTGTGTCTGGTTGCTATTCACTCTCTTACACACTCCCAATGATTGAAATTCAGTAAAATGGCTCTCTTTCTTGTTGTAATTTTTTTGTCTTTTTGCCAAAAACTCTAATTTCAGTCTTCCTTTCTCAAGTTGAACCATAAGCGACGCATTCCCAGGGTTCTATTTATCCTATTGAAGACTTTTGTCGCGAAGACTTGCGACAAATCGAAGATTTCAATACTCCAAGCGCTTCCATCGCGAAGACATCCGTTGTCATCGACTCTACTTGCAATTGGTAAGCTTTTATGCTTAAATATGGAAGCAAGTAGTAAGAGGGAGGAACCGGATTCCAAGATCACATACCTTGTGTAGTGTTCTCTTGTCCTACGTGCTCTCTTGTATATTGTTGCTACCTTGTGTCGGTGGAACAATAGAAAGTAGATACTAGATGGTAGGGAACATGGGCACTTGAGAGAGTAGTTTGAGTTGCAAGTCTACACCTACAACCACTTTGTTTGCAATATTGTATTCATATGCATTGGTATGGAAATCTGGTTAGAAATGCCTATGACACTATGTACTTCTCCCAAGATCAATAAACTTTATTTGAGGGAGGGACCGGCTTTGTGGCTCATTGTGCGTCTCTTGTCAATTTAGCAAATTACTTCTTGTATTGAGCATGTAATCTTGGTGTTTTTAAGTGTATTGATTAGCATTGTGTTCAACCAAGTTACATTGGTATCAGAGCATACGGTTCTCTTTCACTTCTATCGTGAAAGACGATCACCGTGAACACTAGCTATCTCTACACTTAGAACACCATGGACAGCCATACAGTGAATGTTGGAGATGCTAACACAAGAAGTGGGGACAATGAAATGCATGTCTCTAATGCTTTATAGGATGAGCAAACTCATGTGGTGCACACTAGGGAACATGAATATGTTGGATAGTCATCCTGTGGCAAAGAGAAAATGCAGGAAGAAGAGTCCATTGTCTTAAGGACTGAGCTTACTCTTATGCAGGCTCTTCTCCATGCACAACAAGAAGAATTGAAACTCTACCGCGAGGATCCCTTGGTACATGATCGTTTGAAAGCCAATAAAGTTGAATCTTATTCTCATAGACCGAGTTCGGTCTTTTGGAAGACGTTAATAAAATCTTTCTTTCTTTCTTTCTCTCTATTTTCTGCACATCTTCATTCAGTTTGTGCATTAATTCCGTCGTGAAAAGAGTGCTGACTTCTGAGCATTGAAGTTCAAGGAGAGGTTCTATGTCCAATTCTTGCCTCCCAATGCATTGAATGAGATAACAATGAAGTGGGATTGGGTGAAGCAAAATGAGGGGGAAACGATGAATGCATATGTACAAAAGTTTTGGAAAGTGTTTTTGGAGGTGTCTACATTTATGCATGTTATCAAGGCGGAAAGGAATAGAAGGTTTCAATCGGGATTGCAACCTGTGTACAAAGCGAGACTACAAATATATCGTGGTTACACCTTACACCAACTAATCGCAGCCGCCACTGCCACCGAGCAACTGAAACTCAAATTGAGTCGATCCAACAAAGCTAAATCCTGATTTCAAGGCAAAGAGAGGACTGTCCAAAACCTGCAAAATAAAGGAAAGTCATCTAAAAAGGACGAGGGGAAATGCTTTACTTTTTGGTAGCATTGAGTATATTGCAAATGCATGCCCAAACAAGAAGAAGCGTGATAATGCAAATGCATCAAAGCCCAATGTGCATATGGTTCCGGATGTGCAGAGCAACACTTCACATGATAGCAAAGACAGGGTTGCATGTAAAGCTTGGGGACACTTAAGGATTAGTCCGCTTTGTTCATGTTTGATGATTGTGCATCTGAGAACTTCATATCTACATAGATGGCAGCTGAAGTGGAGGACATGGGTTCTTAAATTGAAGTAGGGGCTGCCTTTGTTGGTAGAGAAGTGCAGGTTATGCCTATTATTGGCAAGTTACGCGTACACATTCAAGGCTACTTTCTTGTGGCGCCTTTGAATGGTTGTGATGTATTGCTTGGAAAGCCTTGGTATACACACATTGATCCGTGCAAGGCTTACAAGACCAACAAGATCACCTTCATGTATAAAGGCTGAGAGCATGTAATTGATGTTGGTGAAGAGGGTGATACCATTTCCCTTGTATCTCATGTACAAATTAAGAAAGTAATAAAAAAGAGTGTTTTTACATACTTGATTTTTGTACGAGATCATGTTGGGAAAAATAATGTGTATGTAAACACTTAGTAATGATAGGCTGAAATTCTTCCAAGAGTACAAAGATTGTTTTACTGATGAGTTACCAAATGAGTTGCCACCTATACGTCCAGAAGATCATCGCGTTGATCTTATGCCGAGTAGCTCACCACCTAACAGGCCAGTCTATCGCGTAAGTGCATCCCAAAAAGAGGACATTATGAAGCAAGTAAACGAGCTTCTTGAGAAGGGATTGGTTCAACCAAGCTCTTTCCCATATTGTTCACGTGTCCTCTAGGCTCAAAAGAAGAATGGATCCTTTCCTATGTGTGTGGATTATAGAGCTTTGAATAAGCTTACCATCAAGAATCAGTTTTCGATTCCACACATAGACGACATCCTTGACAAGTTGGATGGATCGGCATGCTTTAGCCAAATTGATCTCAAGAGTAGGTATCATCAAGTGCATGTAGTGCCTGAGGATGTATATAAAACTGCTTTCAGGACAACATTTGGGCTTTATGAGTATCTTGTTATGCCTTCTGGTCTTATGAATGCCCGGCTACATTCAATAGAATCATGGATTGCATATTCCGTGGGTACATGAAATTTACAAGTGTCTTCTTTGATGACATCCTAGTCTTCTCGAAGACTGAAGAAGAGCATAGAGCTCATTTGGCTATTGTTTTTGAAGAACTCTGTCAGCATAAACTTTTCATAAATGCAAAGAAGAGTCTAGTTGCTAATTTAGGACTTGCTATATTAGGATGACTTTGGTAAACATAAAATCTACCCTCGAGCTTTGGAGCTTGGTCCCTTGTGCACTTAGTATGGAAACATTACCTTCTTGGGGCTAATTTCACTGTGAAAACAGATCACCAGAGTTTGAGGTATTTTCTTACCCAAACTAAATTGTCAGAGAAGCATATGAGAATGATGGCCAATTTCCTTCTATGTTTCATTTTCGGATCTTACACACCCCAAGAAAGAAGAATGTAGTGGCAGATGCATTGTCACGAAAGCCGTATGTAGCAGCTATTTCGGTTGCCTCTCATGGAGACTTGTCTGCCACGCGTGATTTGTATCATATGGATGCTGATTTTGCCACTATTTGGATTGATTTGATGGTTGGTTATGCACATGTCTCATATGTGATCAAAGAGGGTTATCTTATGAAAGATAATTGCCTATGTGTGGTGTTTGACATGAGGCAAAAGGTTTTGGATGAGTGCCATGCTCCTCCATATGCTGTCATAGAGGCATAATGCTTACTACGCACATGATTGTGTAACACGTGGAAGCTCTGGGGGTCTTCTTTCAGCCCTAAACACTACTGGAAACATGCTGATGCAAAACACAGACATGAAGAGAGAGTAGAGAGAGAGATATGTTGGAAATTCAGTATATTCCTATGGTACAAAAGGTACCTAATTCTGCAACCCTAGGTTGCCTTCATACAAAAGGTGAACATCACCCAAAATCTAGTCCCTACTTGGACCCTAAGGACCCATTCCCTAGAGGAATGAATGAATCCAATGAATAGCACACGTGGCCTTTTATAGTCCTCTTGGAACATTGGAGTGCTAGCCGACCGGCAGACAGTCGGCCAGCCGACTAGTCACAAATCCCTATAAACTGTAACGCTTGCAGTCGCCTTGCTCTCTAGTTCAGCCGACTAGTCACAAATCCCTATAAACTGTAACGCCTGCAGTCGCCTTGCTCTCTAGTTCAGACGACCACTCCTGTAAGCAGTCGACAGCTTCTTGCTTAATTCTAGTATAGCCGACATGCCTTTCTCTTCATGTCCTCCAGCCTTGCTCCAAGTCCACACTGGCCTGCACCTTGTGCTCCAAATCCTAGCTCTACTCTGTTTTTCTTGGCTGCCCCTTCTGGATTAGCTCTAGAAATATACATGGCAATGCTTGCACATGACATCCCCCTCTGCTAAACTTGATGACGGGATTCCAACCTGCTCTTGGATGACTGTTATCATCCCATTCTTTTCCTGAAGTCCCTCTGTCATCCATCCATCCCTAGCAACCCTTTTCTCTGAAAACCCGGCCCGGTCTCCAAATCCACTCTGTCTTTGAATAAGATCTATGCATCTGTTCCATCTAGTCTCCAATCCATTCTTGCCCCGACTCTGAACACTGTCTTGGTCTTCATTCTTGAGAAATGAGTCTGGCACTCTCACATCACCCCTTGGAGGATAATCCTCCCTTGGGACCGTTGTCCGAGAACCTGTCTGGCTCACAAGACTGCCATCCCCTCTGGCTTTGTGGAACACTATCGACAAACCTCCTGGGAGCTCTTCCCGTTCCTGTGTTCCTTGCCTTGGGCTTCGTATCCGTGTACTTTCCTATACCTTGGACCTGTACACCTTCATATGGGACTGAATCAATGTTTAGCTTTGCTGAGCTTGATGCTCTGATACCAATGTAACACGCGGAAGCTCTAGGGGTCTTCTTTCAGCCCTAAACACTACTGGAAACATGTTGATGCAAAACGCAGACATGAAGAGAGAGTAGAGAGAGAGAGATGTGTTGGAAATTTAGTATATTCATACGGTACAAAAGGTACCTAATTCTGCAGCCCTAGGCTGCCTTCATACAAAAGGTGAACATCACCCAAAATCTAGTCCCTACTTGGACCCTGAGGACCCATTCCATAAAGGAATGAATGAATACATTGAGGAGCACCCTTGCCTATTTATAGGCCTTCTTGAATACTTGGCATACTGGCCAATCGGTGGTTGGCCAGTATACAATGCATTAGATGCCTTTAAACGCTGTCCGACTGGGCTTCTTAATTTCTCATGATGCGCCTGCAGCCCGCCTTGTCCTCTGGTTCAGCTGACCACTCCTGTAAGCAGCGACAACAGTTCTTGTACAGCCGACAGTTCTTGTCTCTGCCGAGTGTCCCTCCTTTTCATCTAACGCAACTGATAGGACATCCTTCAATGCCTTCCATGCCTTGCTCCAAGTCCACATTGCACCTTGTGCTCCAAATCCTAGCTCTAATGGTCTTTTTCTTGGCTGCCCCTTTTGGATTAGCTCTGAGAATGTCCGTGGCATTTCATGCACATGACATCCCCCTCTACTAAACTTGATGACAGCTCTGGGGTCTTCTTTCAGCCCTAAACACTACTGGAAACATGCTGATGCAAAACGCAGACATTGCATCAGACATTGCATCAACAAGAGAGAGTAGAGAGAGAGAGAGAGAGATGCTGGAAATTTAGTATATTCCTATGGTACAAAAGGTACCTAATTCTGTAGCCCTAGGTTGCCTTCGTACAAAAGGTGAACATCACCCAAAATCTAGTCCCTACTTGGATCCTAAGGACCCATTCCCTAGAGGCATGAATGAATCCAATGAACAGCACACGTTGCCTTTTATAGCCCTCTTGGAACATTGGAGTGCTGGCCGACGAGCAGTCGGCCAGCCGATTGGTTACAAATCCCTATAAACTGTAATGCCTGCAGCCACCTTGCTCTCCAGTTCAATCGACCACTCCTGTAAGCCGTTGACAGCTTCTTGCTTAATTCTGGTACAGCTGATAGGCCTTCCTCTTCATGCCCTCTAGCCTTGCTCCAAGTCCACACTGGCCTGCACCTTGTGCTCCAAATCCTAGCTCTACTCCATTTTTCTTGGCTGCCCCTTCTGGATTAGCTCTGGAAATATTCATGGCAATGCTTGCACATGACAGATTGAGCGGTATTTCTTTTGGCCAAGTATGCGGAAGGACATAGAGGCACATGTACATGCATGTATCACCTGTCAAAAGGTGAAATTTGATAGGCAAAAGGCCCCAAGTTTGCTTCAGCCATTGCCTATTCCCACGCAGCCATGGGAAAGTATTACAATAGATTTTATTATGGACTTGCCACGGTCCCAATAGGGTAATGATGCAATTTGGACAATTGTGGACAGGTTTAGCAAGCAAGTTCACTTCTTGCCGGTCAAAAAGACCATCAAAGTTGAGCATATGGTTAAAATATATCTTGCACAAGTGTTCAAGCATCATGGAATGCCGAAGTCCATTGTGGGGGATAGAGATCCCAGGACTACAAGTCTCTTTTGGTGGGCCTTATTTGATAACATGGGCACCAAATTGGACTTCTCATTAGCTTATCACTCTCAAACAGATGGGCAAAGTGAGGTTGTAAACTCAGCCGTGTTGGATCTCTTGAAATGTTATGTGGTGGATCCGAAGTCTTCTTGAGAGAAGTACTTACCGTTTGTGGAATTTGCATACAACAACACGGTGCATGCATTTACGGGAAAGGCCCCGTTTGAGATTGTTTATGGTAAGGTGGTTTTGCCACCCATCCTTCGCACAAAGGATTAGATATTTGCAGCTGATGAGTATGTAAGAGACTTGGATATTGCTTTTGCTCAGGTGCGGACAGTCATTGCAAGGTCACAAGACAAGAATAAAAAGGCTCCCGACAAGCATAGAAGGCAATAGGATGTTAAAGAGAATGATTGGGTGTTGTTGAAATTTGAGAAAGCAAGACTTGCAAAGAGGCTTGGTAAAGAGGGTGCATATTCTAAGCTTGCAACCAGGTACTATGGGCCTTTTTGAGTAATTGAGAAGATCAATGAAGTGGCTTTCAGATTGGGGCCTAGTTATTGGCACATACACAATGCTTTTCATGTGATTCTCCTTCGCAAGTATATAGGGCCGGAGCCCAGTGAAACGGTGATTGAGGATCCACCAGAAGTGGATGAGCTAGAGAAGATCTTACAACCAGAGCAGATTGTGTATCACAAGGAACACAAGCTTGCTCTGCAGGCAAATTTGTGAGGCGTTACCTTGTGAAGTTTAAGAACTATCTTTCCATTCATGCTAAATGGATAGATGAAGAGTTCTTTAGAGATTGCCGGCCTCTACGCAGATCCCCAATCTGCTAGCCAAATCTGGTGAGATAAAGTTGGCTCTAGCACCTGTGTCAAAGAAAATCAAGGCATTCTGATCTCTCACTTTGTCCCATGCCCTGCACAACTCAGTCTCTTCATCACCTGGCTGTTCCCCAACAAGATCAGGAACTAACCTTGCAGAAGGCTTTGCTTTCTTAGACTTGGGCTCCCCTTTAGTGTCAGAGTCTTTTGGGACTTACGCTTGGGACAATTAAAAGACATATGTTCCTCCTCAGTACAGAAAAAGCACTTACTAGTATCCATCAAAGCCCGTCTCTCCTCAGGAGTTCTCTTGGGCATTGGTAACTTCTTATACCGCTTCTCTGTAGACCCTTTTGCATCACACGAAGATGCCTTGACTTTTCAGTTTTCTCGAGTCTTTATGCAATAGTCACGCACTTCCTTGGGTAGCCCACAACAATACTTCTCAACGTGCCTAGACAAAGGCACTGCATGATAAGAAGTAGCTGGGAGTAAAGCTTCCCAAAACTTCTTATTATAATCCTCAAGATTTTCACACTTCGATGCATCCAACTTGTGCCATGCTGTCATTACATCCATCTCAAATGTAGATGTGAGCCACACGGAAGAGAACACCTGTTTAAACTGTATCCAAGTAGATGGTGCTATGCCTTGCAAAAGAAGAGTGGACCACCACTGTAATGCATTGTCGTAGCTTTTCTCACCTTCGAGGATTCCGTGTAATTTCCACCAGAAAAAGCAGCATCAAATTGTTGTAAAAAGGTAAGTGCCTTTAGCTTGTCTTTGGCCCCACTGAATGTGTCGAATTTCACTGCAGCTTCCTCTTCCTTATAATCCTTCTGTCAAATCCCCACCGAATCTCCTTGTTGAACGCTCCTGGTACGAGACTCGAAACCTGCAAACAAACAAACAACATGGGGGTGCAGGCCCGACTCACCTCCCAACCATGACAGCCGTGGGCAAGCCCACAGTCTTGGTTGTCCCCACCGAGCCACGAGCTGAGCTAACTAGGTTCACGTACCGACCAATCTCCTCCTCGCGACGTCCCATACTGCCACTAAGCTATCCTCGCGGGCCTTGAGATTGCTGCTGGCCTCGGCTGCGTAAAGCAGGTGCACATCTGCACTAGATCCAGGCTCCAGACCATAGAGCTCTCTCAAATCACGCGAGACTCTATATGACTAATGACTAACCTTGGCCACCCTTTTATAGGCTCTTGGCCGGTCATCGGGCGTCCACACTTGGGCGCCTGCCCGTTATACTTGGGTGCCCGCACATTAGTCTTTCCCTAACTTAGCTCGCCAATCAGCCTGCCTAGCTCCAAGCTTTCCCAAACCTCGAAGCTAGTCTTGTGTGCGTGTAGCACACGGTAGATACACACTTTGCACATGACGTACTCCCCTTCCTCTAAGAGCTCACTCCTGAGCTCACTAAAAAGCCAGGGTAATCTCTCTGAAGAGTAGTCAATGTCTCCCATGTAGCGTTCTCCTCAACACGATCCTTCCACTTGATCTTGTATTCCGTGAGTGATAAGCGTATTACGCAATCTTCTTTCACGAAATCCAAGAATCTTTTCAGGTTCGTGCAGAACAAATGTCATGTCCTCGACATCTATAATTTCTTGAGGAGTAACTAACTGGTTTGTTTCACCTAGTACTTCCTTAAGTCTACTGACATGAAATACAGGATGAACTTTCACATGAGAAGGCAAATCCAATTCATATGCAACTTAACCAATCCTTCGTGTAATACGAAATGGTCCACAGTATCTAGGGGATAATCTCGGAGATCGACTTGTCTGTAAAGTCTCGGAATCTTTCGGAACTCGCAAATACACCATCGTTCCTTCAGAGAACTCTCTGGGTGAACGATGTCTATTAGAATAAAACCTATCTCGGTCTTGAGCACTTCTAATAGATTCTTTCGCAACTTGTAACATTTCTTGCATATCTTGCAAAAAAATTACGTGCTGCATCATGCTGAATTCTTGAGAATCCTACTGTAACAGGGGATCTAGGTTGAAAATCATACATAAGCATGAAAGGACTAAAACCTGTACTCGTATGCTTAGTACTGTTATATGCAAATTCTAACATAGGAAGCTAATCCTCCCATGAACTCTGTCTTTTGGATACATATGCTCGAAGCATATCCTCCAAAATTTGATTCACTCTTTCAGTCTGGCCATCAGATTGAGGATGATTTGAGGAACTCAAATTCAAAGTTGTTTCCAACTTCTCAAAAACAAGTTTCCAAAAAAAACTCGTAAACTTAGAGTCCCTATCACTGACTATGTCCTACGGTAACCCGTACAGTCTAAACAATTGCTCGATAAACTGCCGTGCTAATTGCGTAGCTGTAATAGTCGTCTGGGTCGGTAAAAATCTAGTCATTTTTGTCAAGCGATCTACCACAACCCAAATAGAATCGTGGCCTTGATGTGTTCTTGGCAATCTGGTAATAAAATCCATGGAAATACTTTCCCATTTATTACCTGGGATTTGCAAAGGATGCAACAACCCAACCTGTCTAAAGCGTTCAGCTTTATTTGCCTGACAAATTTGACACTTGAGAACATAATCTTCTACATACCCTTTCATCTTTGGCCAATAAAAAGTGTGTTTCACTAACGATAGTCCTATGTACCCCAGGGTGTCTAGCAGAAGGGACGTCGTGACACTCCTTAAGAATCTTGGACCTAATGTCCGGGATCTGTGGTACACAAATTTTGTCATTACGGAATAGTAAACCATTCCGAATCATCTAGTGGCCTCCTGCAGCCTGAATGGTAGACTGCTCAGTCATTGAGTCTTGGTCAATCAATGAGCTCCCATCTTGGATCTTCTGCCAAAATGGACCAAAATAACTATTAGTCCTGCAAAGCCCTCTCAATGACTGAAATAAGTCAGTAGAAATCTCGGTGAACGACAAAGTATTCACCTCTCTAATTCGACTAAGCGCATCTGCAACACTATTCATGGACCCTTTCCGATAATGGATCTCAAAATCAAAATCTTGCATTAACTCAGTCCAACGAGCTTTCCTTCCTCTCAAATCATCCGCATCACACACATACTTGATTGACTGATGATCAGTCAATACCACAAACTTGGAGCCATATAAATAATGTCTCCAAACCTTGAGAGCATGAATCACAGCATAAAGCTCCTTCTCAAGGGTTGGCCAACGAGATTGAGTGTCGTCTAGCTTTTTACTTTCAAAAGCAACCGGTCTACCATCTTGAAATAGAGCAGTCCCGATGGCATAGTCACTGGCATCAGTTTCAAGAACATAAGGTCGACTAGGATCGGGTAATGCTAAGATAGGTGCTTCCTTGACTTTATCTTTCAAAAGTCTGAAGGCCATATCCAAATCGTTATTCCAAGTGATAGGCTGATTTGACTTATGTCCACGACCTTTCAATAAGCGGTCAACGGTAGTGTGAGCTGAGAGTACTCCCACACAGATTTCCGAAGAAAAACAACAAAACCGAGAAAAGAACGAAGTTGTTTCACTGTTCGCGGTATAGGCCAGTCCAGAACCTTCTGAGGTCGGTCATAGTCAATGCTTAATCCATCTCTAGTGATCTTGTGTCCCAAGTAAATGATGTCTGTCATAAAAAACTCACATTTACTTAACTTAGCATATAGTCGATTCTGTCTTAAAATAGATAAGACAATCGTGAGGTGTCTAACATGATCCTTAAGAGTACGACTATATATCAAAATATCATCCAGGAACACCACCACAAATTTCCCCAAATGTTCACAAAAAAGATCGTTTATCATTTGCTGGAAAGTGGCTGGAGCATTGGTTAACCCAAAAGGTAATACGAGAAACTCGTAATGGCCATACCTAGTCCGAAAGGCGGTTCTTTCGACATGCCTTTCATGAATACGTATCTGGTGATAGCCAGTACGTAAATCTATCTTCGTGAAATATTTCGCTCCTGCTAACCGGTCAATCAGGTCATCTGATCTAGGGAGAGGATAACGGTTCTTAATTGTCAGCTTGTTCAATCTCTTGTAATCTATACACATTCTCCAGGTGTTGTCCTTCTTTCTCCTAAGCAACACAGGTGCACCCCAAGGTGATTTACTTGGACGGATCTGGCCCATCCTCAAATAATCTTCGAGTTGTTTAGCCAACTCATCTTGCTCAGCTTGGCTCATCCTGGAAGGTGGAATACTGACAGGATGGGCACCAGGGATCAAGTCAATATGATGATCTACTGCCCTTTCAGGTGGTAAACCCGATGGCAGTTCCTTAGGAAATACATCTTGAAACGAATCAAGTATCTTCTGTAATTCTTTGCTTTGAAACACACTTAATTCATTTACATCCATGGAAGGGATGAGAAAGGAAGAAAGTGGAATCAATACACAATGGATAGCGGTATACAAAGAAGAATCCATTATATTTCCAAAATCAACTGTATTTACAAGAGGTCCCTGAGAGGGATGAATACAATCACCTAAAATACTATACTGGATGTCCTTATGCTGAAAAGAAAAAATATGACTAGACCAATCTATCTGGACTTGAAGAGTCTTAAACCACTCAATCCCTAATAACAAGTCTACATTTTCTAGGTGCATAATATAGCATTCCAGAGTATCTTTGTAGTCCTGAATCTGGATTGGAAGCATCTTCACCTTTCGATCCCATACTTGCCTTCCCGCAAGTAGGCGTACCTCATAGGCATAGTAGCACGAAACGGCGTTTCCGCCCCCTGGAAACGGTTCGGCCGTTTCCGGAAACGGCAGGCCGGCGGAAACGCCGTTTCCGTGTATTTTTTTTTTCAGGTTTTGACGGGGGGGGGGACCGCGTGCGTTTTTTCATTTTCGCTCTCCTTTCCTGCGGCGCTGCGCTTCTTCGAACCTTGCGCCTATTCACCACAAAGGGCCAAGGCTCAAGGCCAAGGCCCTAAGGCTCAAGCCTTTGCCCCCAGTGCCCCCCACAAGGCCCCAAGGCCTGTACTCTGCAGGCAGCCTGCTCTCCAATCTCACAGGTGGCTGCCCATTCTTCAAGGCTTCAAGGGCCAAGGCTCAAGCCCAACTTCCAAGCCTCCAAGGGCAAGTGTTCTCGAGGGTAAGTGCTTTCAACTTCAAGTCTCACTATGCCTACAGATCCCTATTGGCAGTATGCAACAAAAGGGGATGGATATGTCGGAGGTGGGGGTTCCCGCAAGTGGAAATGTAATTTTTGTGGATATGAAAAAACAGGTTCAGTGACCCGGGTAAAAGACCATTTGGGGCATGTCCCAGGCAGAGATGTCGCTTTATGTCAAAATGTGCCGCCCGATGTATTGGCATCACTTGAGGGTTGGAGAAAGCAACGCCTTGGTTTGGATGTTGGTGAGCAACATATGGCAGCACATGCAACAGGTGAAGCATCCTCGAGCCAAGTGGCCTCTTCAAAGAGGACTAGAGTTGAGAGCCAGACAGATGTATCTTCGAGTGTGGGTGAGGGCCCTAGTGCAAAGAGGACACCTTTACCTAGTGTGGAAGTGCCTGCAAAGGGTTCATTGCAAAGAGCAAGCATTACAGCAGGCTTGCAAAAGCAAGCCATGAAGGAGGCAACAAGGGAGGTCACGCGCTTGTTTATACGGTGTGCTATCTCTTTCAATGTGGCTCGCACCATACAATGGAAGAAGACCATGCGGGCCGTTAGCCGCATTGGCTGTGAGTGGGAGGGTCCCTCGGCTGAGACAATCCGCACACGAGAATTAAAGAAGGAGAAACTCAACGTAGAAGGCCAGCTTGAGTTTTTGAAAGAAACATGGAAGAAATATGGCTGCACTATCTTATGTGATGGATGGTCAGATGTACGCAAGAGGAATGTGTATAATGTGCTTATCTCCTCTTGCAAAGGCACCATGTTTTACAAGGCCATTAATGCATCGGCTGCGGGTCTCACCGTTACAGGTCTCTTTATTTGGACACACATTAAGAAGGTGATTGAGGAGATTGGCCCACAAAATGTTGTGCAGGTTATTACGGATAATGGAAGCAATTGTGTCTCCATGGGGAGTATGTTGGAGGATGCATTCCCAACAATTGTGTGGACCCCTTGTGCCTCCCATAGTCTTGATTTATTGATTGAGGATTTGGGGAGAATTTTTTGGGTCAGCGAAATCTTTGCCACCGCGAGGAGCATTGTCAAATTTGTGACACAAAGACCAAAGGTTTTGAGCATGTACAGGGCTAATAGTACCTTGGAGCTTCTCAAGCCATCCACTACGAGGTTTGCATACATGTTCATAGTGCTTGAGCGGCTTCTTCGTGTGCGGCCAAATCTGATTCGCACTATTAGTTGTGATGCATGGATCCAGTCGGGTAAGAGTATGACCCCAAAGTTTGTGGATTTTAGACGCAAGATCCTCAATGAAGCATGGTGGGAAGAGGCAGAGGCATTAGTGAAGACCTTAAATCTCATCTACACGGTCTTGCGCATCACGGACATGGAGGGGAGTACACTAGGCCTCATTTATGAGTACATGGATAGGATCGAGAAGGCACTAGACAACAATGCCTACCTATCTGTAGAGAGGTACGTACTTCTTCGCTCATGACTCATGGCTCATGAGCCTTTGCCAAATTGCCTTTTTGTCTTGGCTCTTTTCTAAGTTATAACTTTAAAGTCTTTCTTTGGTTTTGTTTGTTACTTGTAACTTGTAGAATCGCGGAGATCAAGCAGATTTGGCAAAACCGTTGGGTTTGGTTTCATAGACCAATCCATGTTGTGGCTCATGTGTTGCATCCTCTATGGCGTAGCGAGGATCAGCTTGAGTGTGAGGAGCTAAACGATGACTTCCAAACCTATGTGGAGAAATGGTGTGGTGGCAATTTGCAGATGTTGCGATGCTTAGAGGATGATCTCCTTGCTTTCCGCAACAACACTGGCTACTTCACAAGACCTACTGCAAAACTTCGAGAAACGCAGCTTTAACGACATGGTGGGAGAAATATGGACATGGTGTGCCTACGTTGGTGAGTAAGAAGCCCCTCCGCTTAAGCTTTAACGACGACACCTTATTTGTATCATGTACTAATCCTAAATCTGCTCTTTGAACAGAGACGTCTTGCCATTCGAGTCCTCTCACAAGATTGCAGCTCTGGAACTTGTGAGAGGAATTGGAGCACATGGGCGCTCTACCATACGAAGAGGAGGAACAAGTTGACTACAGCCCAACTTGAGCGTCTTGTTTTGTGCAATTGTAACTTGAAGCTTCTTGAGCGGGCAGTTATGGGTCCTGAGCCAATGCAAGTGAATGTCGACAAGATTGACATTGAGAAGGTGCGGGATATTCCCACAATTCTACAAGAGGACCGAGATCTTTACACTTTGCTTTACGAGGAGGCCACAACACCAGTTCACGACACACGTGGTGGTCGTCGTAGGAGAGGGAGGCCGGCTGCAGCTAGTACTAGTGCTGCTAGAGAGGAGGCTACTGGAGAGGACTCATCTTCTTGCAGTGAGGACACACGCGAGAGCCATGAGGACTCTCAGGAGGATTCAGACTCCTCGGGTGCTTCAGATGAGGCTCAGCAGTGATCACTGATTCACTGATGTTCCATGTTTTTTGTTTAGTTTTTCTTATCCTTAGGGATTATGGACAGCCGGCATGTCGGTTATTTTGTAGTTTTTGAACCTCTGACTCCCAAGTTTGATGATCATTGCTGATATGTATGATGTATTATGATCACAATTTGCAGCTTGCTATGTATGCTTCGGCCTTCAGCCTTTAGTTTTTTATGGTTCACATGAATTTGCCGCGACATCATACATGTCCATTATCTACATTCTGTTAAGTGTTATGATTCTAATGTCCACTTGAGTCTTTGATGTGTCTTGTTTGAGGTCTCAGGTCTCTATGCATGTTTTTTGCATCTCTTGACATAAGTTTATTTAATAGGATGTCTCTATGCATGTTTTTTACATGTCTAAAATAAATTCAAAAGAAACTCCGTTTCTTGCCGTTTCCGACCTCGCGGAAACTCGGAAACTCCGTTTCCAATCCGGTCCGAACCGACCGTTTCTGCCGGTCCAGGTTACTATGCTCATAGGTATGATCGCTGGGTGTCGAATCAAGACTCAATTTCTGCACAAGTTTGTAGTTAACAAAGTTGTGTGAGCTACCAGGGTCTAGAAGAATGTGAATTTTATGGCCATTCACTTCTCCATAAACTCGGAGAAGATCATGCAAGCCAAATACTTTAGAGTTGAACAGACAATCAGAACATGTACTAGGGCGAGAAAGTACAGTAACTGACATACCTGTCAAAAATAACTGGTTAGCTGCCTTTCACCAGGGCCTTTGTTGTGGGTGTGCTCGCCCTTATCAGGTGTTTTATCATTTTTCCTCACTCCCCGTATTTTTTCCCTATTTTTTTCCATTTTTCTATGGCTTGGGAGGCAGCCCTGTAGTGGTAGGTGGACACTGAGCCTAGCCGACTGCATCTGTGAGATAGCCGACTGCACCTCATGAGTCGTGGGACTCTCCTGCCGCTGGCCGACTGTGTTTTATCCAGTCGTGAGGTTCCTGTGTCCAGTCGGCTGCCCTACAGCTGGCCGACTGCTCTCCCGGGGCATATATATAGGCCCCCAGCCCCATACCACTATTTGTATCATTTCTCGGGATCTTCTTGTGTATATCGGAGCAGAGTTACACGCCTACATCTCTCTCTCTCTTGTGCTGTTTTTCTGCCTGCGTTTTTTGCTCGTGTTCCCAGATTTGGTCATCATCTCCGCTACGTATTCTGACATGGTATTAGAGCCCTAGGCTCTAGATAGGTCTTGGGATTTGTGTGAGCAAGAGGGGGACTGTTTTGTGGCTGATTGGTGGACTGTTTTGGACTGTTCGGGAAGAGGAGAAGCAAGAGGAAGGCGGGCTGATTTGCTGGACAGCCACTTGCAGGTTTTAGTTCTTCTTTGTTCCCACCCACCCACCCTTTTCAGAGTACATCCCCGCTATGGCAGATCTGTTTGAGATGGCCGAGAGACATGTGAAGATCCCGACACTCCCCACGTTCCCGGTGGACCGTCAGTTGGACGGGAGCAACTACGGCATATGGAAGGTGATGATGGAATCTGTTTTGGAGTCTTACGACCTCGCCGATTTCGTCGTTGTTGGTGTTCCACGGCCGGAAGTAGAGGAAGGGGAGTTACCGTCAACCCGAAAGGACCGGGAGGCTTAGACACAGATGTGGGATCGTGTCAACGCCAGGGTCCATTCAGTTATTTTCCTCAACTGCACACCACAGGTAATCAATCATGTAAAGCACATGACGCTGGCCAGAGGTATATGGCAGCATTTGGCCTCACTTTACAACAGGGTATCGCCCATGAAGAGGATTTCTTTGGAAGTACAGATACGGATTATGAGTCCTACAAGGTCGTCGACGATGCGGGAGCATATTAACAAGCTGTAGGCTCTTCAGCAGGAAGTTCTTCAGGCTGGGAAGGAGATATCGTCAGAGGACATGGCCATCACGTTGCTGTCACACTTGCCCTCTTCGTACTCAGCATTTTACTCGTCTTTGATTACCAGTGGTAGGCTCAGCACCATCACGTGGGAGGAGCTTGTGCCCATGGTCCTGGACCAGGAGGAACGATTCACGAACCCTCCTCAGGGTGGAGGTTCGGAGGCCTTTACTGGCCAACGGTCGAAAGACCGTAACTCGGGCAAAGGGAAGGCTTCATCGGAGAAGTCTTCTGAGAAGAAGTTCGACGCTGACCGCGAGAAACTGAAGGCAGAGATGACCTGTAATGATTGTGGTGAGAAAGGCCACTATTGGAGGCAGTGTCCCAAGCGGAAGACCGAGAAGGGTGAAGATTCCTCAGCAGCAATCATGAAGACTCTGGCTTTTGTGCACCTAGAGGTGATGGACACCGATGTTTCATTTTCTTCAGGCAGGGAGGAGATTGGAGGACTCTCCGTAAACGGATACTCGGGAGTGGATTCTCGATAGTGATGCTTCCAGGCACATGACTCCTTCCTGTTCCGGTTTACAGGATCTCTGCAGGCTTTCTGGTCAGATACTTACTGGGGATACGTCTACTATCCCAGTTCACAATGAGGGCAGGATGGAGATAGTTCCCGATGGCAGAGGGGGAAAGCATTCCTCCAAGGTGTTGTATGTTCCGGCACTTGGTTTTCATCTGTTGTTAGTGCATCAGGTGTGCAAGACTGGCGTACGGGTGGAGTTTGACGAGCATTTTGTTGCTCTCCGGGACAAAGCAACAGGCCAGGTGGTTTGGGAAGGCGGAGTGGAGAATGGAGTTTACAGGCTTTCAGCACTCTCTCTCCCAGGTCCTCAGCTTTGTGATGAGTGGCAGTCTGTTGATGGCCACTTCTGTGTGGATACGTTGCAGGTGCGAGCTTTCCGAGACCAGGTGGTGGATAGCTTACCAGTAGATGGCAGCAGTTGGCAAGAACTTTCTAGTATTGATGTTGGTAGTTCTTGTGTTTGTGAGTCATAGGAAGCTGAACTGGTCACTTATGCTCTGATGTCTCGTAGTGTTCGGGACATAGAACTTCCAGTAGTTGAGAATGTTCTTTCCACGGGGACCTTTCGGAAAGCCAGGCAGGTGGCAGGTGCTTACTTGCAAAAGGAGGTGGTTTCTCCAGGCTTTGTGGTTCCGGATTCAGAGGGGGTGGTTGACAGGTTTCATCAGGTTTCCAGGACTTGTTTGTGCACCGTAACAGGTTTGATCCTTGTGAGCAGTGTGATGTCTCTGTGACTCAGAAGCTGAATGGTTCATTGATCTGGTTGATGGACACCAGTTTGGACGAGAGCTTCCTGATGAGGCAGTTGAGCTCATGGTTGCAGATGTCTCTTTGGGAGGCAGGATTGCGTTTCCTGTGGTTTCTGCGGCATGCGAAGGATCATGGACTCTTGTACACAGAAGGGGGATTGTTGGATGGAGTCCGACTCCGCAGTTGGAGTGACTCGGTTTGGGGAGGAGATCCGGACACGAGGAGATCTACTTATGGCCCAGGAGCAGTTTTACGGAGCAGGAGGAGGTTACATTGCAGGTTTGGGCTTCCATTGGAGGAACCCATGGTCATCCAGAGGCACTTTGTTCGTGAACAGATCGTTGCTGATGACATCTTGCTAGAGTTCTGTTCGACGGAGGACAGTATGGTGGACCTCTTCACGAAGTCGCTCTCTCAGGATTTGCTCAGGCGGCACCCCAGCTCCCAGTGGTTGGTTACACAGCCAGGAGCTGAGAGGGGGTGTTAGAAGTCATCTCCTGTCTAGATTTATACACCAGGGCCTTTGTTGTGGGTGTGCCCGCCCTTATCAGGTGTTTTATCATTTTTCCTCACTCCTCGCATTTTTCCCCTATTTTTTTCCATTTTTCTGTGGCTTGGGAGGCAGCCCTGTAGTGGTAGGTGGACACTGAGCCTGGCTGACTGCATCTGTGAGATAGCCGACTGCACCTCATGAGTCGTGGGACTCTCCTGCTGCTGCTGGCCGACTTATCTTGATGCTGGCCGACTGTGTTTTATCCAGTCGTGAGGTTCCTGTGTCCAGTCGGCTGCCCTACAGCTGGCCGACTGCTCTCCTAGGGGCATATATATAGGCCCCCAGCCCCATACCACTATTTGTATCATTTCTCGGGATCTTCTTGTGTATATCAGAGCAGAGTTACACGCCTACATCTCTCTCTCTCTCGTGCTGTTTTTCTGCCTGCGTTTTTTGCTCGTGTTCCCAGATTTGGCGTATTGATGTATTTCTCCCTCGGTTATCTTCAATCAATTAAGTGGCTGAAGTCGGTTGGGGTTGGGTTGTGAAAGGAGAAGCTGTGTGTATGCATTCCTAATCATCACCGTTATGCAGATTTCTGTCCATTAAACAAAAATGGCTCACAAATGACCAAAACTTTGCCACAATTCCCTTGTAGGTATGTCACATGCATGCATAGTGGGGATGGTGCATGTGACATCCTATTTCTTTTTGGGCATGTGAATAGGCATATCATGTTATCCAAGCTTGGAAGGTCTGTGCTTGCTTCTTGGATTTTAGCAGCATGCTTGTAGTCATGTTTGTGCATATGATGCAGCATCTGTGTGTTGGTAATATATGAGTGTATGCGTATATATTTATTAATGATGTAGTTGATTATTTTAATTATGGCTTGGTTTTGCTCAACTGTTTTACATGTCACAGAAATGGAAGGATTACTTTGAGGCAAAGAAGGAAGCCATTGTGTTCGTGAATGCGCACAACAAAGACTCAATAAAGTTGGTGAGGTTAGCTGCCCACATGTATCTGTTAAGTGTGCGACTACCAGTTCTTTCTAGGGACATGCAACAGATGCTAGCCTCTCAATAAATGTTTCATTTCTTGTGCAAAGTTGTTTCATGAGATCCGTCAGCAACTCAAGGACCTTATGGAGAAACCAACGTTGTTGATTATGGTAGTGGGTATCCCAAACGTTGGAAAGTCTGCAATCATCAATGGACTACATGCCTTGAGTCATTCTGGTTGGTATGATTTGAATGAGCTTGCTGGATGGAATTAGATTGTGGTTTAAATACTTGGAAAGGTTTCTGTTCATACTTGTATATGTTCATTTTTAAAAAAATTGTCTTAGGCATTGAGTTTGGTTTTTTTTGGGGAGAAATACCATGGCTGGCGGCCCTCTGAGGGAGACCACGTATGAGGGGGAGGGGGGAAGAGTCACACTGGGGGCATGTCATGCCAGTATTACCATCCTTGTGGCTGAAGGTGGAGGTTGAGCACCTCGGCAAAGATCTTATAAGCGGTCCCTAAGAGGGTGCTGGGCCTCCACTGGCGAATCCCAAGGCGGTTGCCTTCCTCCTTTGGGACAAGGCAAATGAGACCCTTTGTCATGCGCTCCGGAAGGGATCCCGACTGCATAACCTCATTGAAGGCTGCCTGGAGGCCAGCCTCCATGAGGTCCCAATGTTGCATAAAGAGAGACTGAGAGTCTGTCCTCCCCTGGGCGCTTCCTGTGAGGGAGTGCATCCAGAGCCTGCAGGAGCTCGTCTGTGGAGAAAGGGGAATCCAGTGAAGTCCAAAGGGAGTAACACGCGAGGTTGGATATGGCGCCAGACCCTCTGGCAGGCCAATTCCTGCTGGGGAGAGTCGAGAGTCCGGCCCAGCAGTGAGCAGGCTGGTAGAACTTCAAGGCAATGTCCCGAATCTCCTGCGTGGGGCAGGGTAGGGTGGAGGATATATCCATCTGTCACCTCAAGGAGCAAATGCCCTCTCGGAAGAAGTGGGGACCACTGGTGGCGAAGAATTCCCTGGAGTCTGTCCCTGCATGGGAGCAGAATGAAGCCAGGAGTGATATCTTGTACTCCACTCTCTGATCCTCCAGGGAGGGGAGGGCAATGTGGGCTGTCCTGAGCTGGGGATCTACCTACGGGCTAGCAGGGGTCTGCTCCTGAAGGCGCTGTAGGTAGGCAAGGCTGCATCGGGTACTACTCTCTCTCTCTCTCTCTCACTCTCTCTCTCTCTCTCGGAGAGCAATGAACGGTACATGCCAGACACTTCACCTAGAGTTTCACACATCATGGTCACAGGTGAGACAGATCCGAGACTATTTGAGCCTCGTGGGTGCACAGACCTCGTTCATAATCTCATTGGCTGATGGGAGCACAGTGTGAGGGTTATACAAGAATGGAGGTTAAATTACTTGCACATCTAGAGTCAGGCATCTTTCCTGTCTGAAAGTACTGATGCTCTTCCCTTCTCCCTCTCATATGTAATCTCTTTGAGAGCAGCCAGCCATGCAGTGAGTCCCCCCTCTCTTTAGACTCATTCCCTGAAAATCTAATGAGCAGGGCCGGACTAGTGCTAGCTATACTGGTTTGCTTGCGCTAGATTGTAGGCTGTTTTGGCTATGAGTATATTTAATAGAACAATCAGACTGAGCACATTTCTGATGTACTTTCCTGCACAGCCCAGGAAAAGCTGAAGAAAGCAACTGTAGGGCCATTGCCCGGTGTTACTCTGAGCTTGCAAGGATTTAAGGTATCTCGATTCAAAATTGCTATATTTTGGATGTAATCATCATTGCCAGACCAATTGGAGCTGTTAAACACTCGTCTATGCTATGTAATAGATCAACAGTAAACCCAGCATCTTTGTGCTCGACACACCTGGGGTGCTGGTTCCCAACATCAGTGATCTGGACGCAGGATTGAAGCTTGCCTTGACAGGTACTCTGTTGCTACTCCATCGACAGGTTTTAGTGATCTGTCTGAAAGTGGAAATCTTATGGAATCTTGTGTATTTTGAAGGAGCAATAAAAGATTCGGTTGTCGGGGAAGAGAGACTGAGCCGTTTTCTGTTGGCATTGCTGAATAGCCGCCAGGCTCCCCTCAAGTGGAAGAAAAGTATAGAGGAAGCTAGGGCCAAAGAAGAGGCAGAAAAGAAAGTAATTGTGGAAAAATCAAAACCCAAAACTTTGTTGGAGCTAAAAAGGCAGGCCTACCTAGCGCAGAAAAAAGAGAACAGCAAGAAGAAAGAGCGGGCGACGGACCACAATAAGGTGCATCTTTACCTTATTGGATATCAATGTCAATGTTAAACATGACATTCTTGCTTTAAATGACACGACTCTTTTTGTATGTCTTACCCTTCACAGGACAGTGTTGTGCTATCGGTACATGAGGCGCTGTATAACACACTATCCAACTTCCAGGGGAACCTTGAAGATGAAGATGATATGGAAGGTCTTGTGGACACACAAATGCATGAGCTGCGAAAGGTGCTGAAAGTTCCCATGGATCTAGGTGATGTAAGCTGGACACTAGTGTCAAAAAAAATGCTCAATCTTTATAGAATTGGAAGGCTTGGCCATTATGCACTAGACATAGTTCCTGAGAAGGCTGAGGGTGACCCTCTTGGCAACATATGAGTACCTTTCATGAAATATTTTTGTTGTCCAAGTGCAGACCAGAACATTTTGAATGTAAATATAACTTCTGTCATATGCTCACAGGTCGTACCAAATTAAGTGTGTCCAAGGTTTAAATCAATGGGCTAACCAAATGCTTTTCAACTTTGGTAACACGATGTATTTACACTTCATGGGGGGTCTTGATATTGCACCTCCCTGTTGTGCAAGTGCCAGCACATCTCGAGACGACGCACTGGCAGTCCTAAAGCGCACATCTACGTTGAAGGTCATCGATCAAGAACTACCAGATTTTGGTTTCTATCTGCATCCACTCACTCCACTCGCTTCAGTTGCCCAATGAGATAGCTATATTTATGTTTTCGTTCTGTTTTATTTTCCATTCCATGATGAGATATGCCATGGACATTATTGTACCACTTTGGTCTCATAGGCCCATTGGGTCTTTAGTAGACACTTAATATATCTTTCTTTCTCTCTCTCTCTCTCTCTCTCTCTCTCTCTCTCACACACACACACACACACACACACATGCGCACGCGCATACCCCATCATTGCAACTTCAAATCTTGCAACCTATAGTCCGAACCTTCACCATGCAGCTTGTAATCACAAATGTAATCTCTTGTAGCACGTAGCATCCCTGATGCTGCAGCCTATGCCCACATCTGTTGCAGCCACATAATCCCAACCCCATTCGCTTGCAACTAGCATGTAAACCTAACCCTAATTTGGCAACTTGTGATCCTAATCGTCATCTGTTGCAACTTGTACCCCAATAATTTCAACCCTAATACCAATATGGAGAAAATACAAATACGTAGATGTGTTGCAAAAACAATACCTTTAGTGCTGCTCTCAAGAAGATGGAATTGAAAAACGAAATCAAACAACACAAAAATGGTGCATGTAAAGTAGATGGAGGAGTTGTATTGACATTGAATGGAAACTTGAGTTTTAATGAAAGCAGGGGACCATATGAAGGAAAGTTTGATTAAAAAAGTGAGGAAAACTTGAAGAGGAGTGGACTCAAGTTAGTAACAAAGAGAGTAGTTTGTGCCCCCAAAGGAGAGGCCCTAAACAAAACGGCAACATGCATTTTATTGCGATCTAAAAAGATTAAGATTACTATGAAGGTTGTGCAAGATGGAAAAACAAAGAAGAGGCCGACTTTGAAGTCTTGAAGAATAGACAAAAGTATAAAAAGAATTCTAATCTATGTAAACGAGGGATCCAATTTGTGGTAGAGGAAATGTTCAAGAAGCAATAGGGAAATGTTTTTTGAAAAAGATATTCTGTGTGAGGGAGATCAGAATATGGATGCACCTTGCCTTGATGCATCCATTTTTGAGGTTTTTGTGTTTGCATGAGAGTCCCTCAGACACATCAAAGGCTAGACAATTAACTATTAGTAGTGACGTGATATTGTTGGGCCTCATTATTCAAGGAAGAGATACACACATCTGGAGGATTTCTAAGTTCAAGTGGTGTATCCATGCTCAGATTTTGTCTATGGTGGAGGGAGGAGGTACAAGAAAAATACGCAGGTTAAAATATATATAGGAGAATCTCATCCAAAATTTGTAGCCATATGCTGATTCCCTCTCGGTGGATCATCGTTTCTCAACCAAGAAGTTAAAGAGGTTGTTACCCTATAAAAGCAAGTTATAAATTTTTCAAAGCATGGACATATCTTTGGTAGTAGGAGATTTTTATGCCAAAATCGCAAATGAACAAGTAAAGTTTATTAACTGGTTAACTTTGGGAGATGGAATGTGAGGAAACAAGGATAGTTGGAAAATATTATTGCATATAGATTTTGGAGGCATGTGGATTGACTATTAACAAAGAGTTATCTCAATAGATCTCACCAAGCCTATTTTCTTTCTTTGTGATGGAGGGTCTAATGTTCAAGAAGAAAGAGGCAAGTTTTTTTTTTGAGAGAGCTTCATGTGATAGCCAGCTCCATATCAAGGAGAGATTAGGAAGAATATGGAAGCATCTTGCCTTGTTGCATCCATCTCTCTCAGGTTTTTGTGTTTGCATGATATCCCCTTAAACACACCAAAGTCTAGAGAAGGATATTGTTGTGCCCCAACATTCAAGAAAGAGACAAAAATCTAGTGGAGTTTGAGGTTTAGGGGGTGTTTCCATTCTCTTTAGATTGCATCTTTCAAAAATTATGTCTATGGTGAAGGAGGGGGTATAAGAGCAATACACGTGGGTTAAAAAAACGTAGGTGAATCTCATCCAACATTTGTAGCCATATGTTGAATATCACCATGTGGATCATCATTTCTAAGCCAAGAAGTTGAAGAAGTTGCATCACTCTATAAAAGGAGGTTATGATTTTTTCAAAGCATAGGCAAATCCTAGAAGGAGATTTCAATGGCAGAATTTCATATATGAACAAGTAAAGTTTGTTAATTATGAAGAAGATATTGGTAAACTCTCGGAGATGGAGCTCTAGGAAACAACAATAGTTGGACTTTCACATGATTATGAAAATATTATTGCATATGACCACCACTCATTAGATTTTGGGCATGCATGTGGGTTCATCATTAACATCAATGGCTCAACAATTCAAGGGGCTAGCTTGCTTTCTTTGTGGTGGAGGGTTTAGTACTTTTGCGTATGTCAAGCAATCCTCATGTCTTGCAACAACGAAATTGGAAATTTTTCTTTGCAAAGGTTGGTTAGCTAGGGATGCCCTTTGGTGCCTGTGCTTTTCTCAATGGTAATAGAACCCCTACTTGCTTATGTGCAGTACTTTGAACCCCCTCCTAGCAAACCGATCAAGAGATGACCACACAATTTTTTGTTGATGATAATAGTTTAATCCTTGCTTATGAAGAGACTAATGTGGATCATTTCTTGCAGGTTGTTGATGAGTTTTGTCAACTATCCAGGCCAATTAATATAGCACTGAGAAAGAAGAAGCCCTCTTATTATTGGATCAAGGAGACCGTCAACACTGGGATCACAAGTACGGCTTTAAATGGATCCCTCATGGAACACCTCCCAAGATGTCAAGATGCCCCATTAGCACCATAGATGTAAGCAATAAGTAGAGGTTTGTTTGGTTCTACCCCAAACTCCAAGGAAAGAAGGCCTATTGGGATGAGACCAACCTCTCATTTGCTAATAAAGTGGAAAAGCTATTCAGAGATTTCCTATGGAGGCACTCTGAGGGGGAGAGTTGGCACACAGTCGCATGGGATCAAGTATGTGTACCCAGATAGAAAGGGGGGTTCGGGGTTATTTATTTGGCCTCCCACGCTAAAATCCTCATGCTCAAGTGGCTATAGAAGATCGAGGTGGATCAACCTTGGGGGGTAATAACTAGAAATTTCCTCCAACAAGCCAAGGGCCTATCAAGAAAATGGTCGGGCCGGACATGGAGACATCGTTTAGCCATAAGTGGTAAATGTCAAATCAAAGCATCACCTCTAATTCACGCTGGTCACTGGGTGGAAGGAAATCCTCTCATCTCTTTACTGCCTGCTGCTGCCTGGCGCTTACTGCCGCCGAAGACAGGGCCCTTGGGGAAAGTGTTTGGTGGTCATTCTGTATTGTAGAAGATGACAAGCCTCAAGCGATGCTTCAACTGTAGGCTTGCAAGCTCCACAAAAGAGGAGTTTGCATATGGCAAGATCTGTGGAATGCCAAAGCTACTCACTGGCATGACTAGAAGGACATCACCCTACAATTTGATTTGACCCCGCAACACTAGTTGTCCTTCAAGCAGCCTGCCAAGGCACTTCCACTAGGGTGGCCCACAACAATGTCCCTAAACTTAGCTAATTGGCTGGCAAAGTGGGTCTCGCACACACAAAACATGCTCTTAATGGACAATCCTTGTACATATGGTCTATCCCACAGCTTGTGCATAAAGGAGTTAAGGTGGGAGTACACGAGAGTACTCCTTTTTTAGCTGGACACTTAGCCATCCAATGAGATCTAGCACAATGATAGCACTACATAGGTTGTCGTTTAGCCATGCTATTCAAGTCTCTTCCCCGCAAGGTTGTGGGCTGCTAGGTACGGGGTACATGTGCTCACTCTCCATCACGTAATGGCTTCGGATTTGCGAGGATAGGCTACCTAACTCAATGGGTTCAAAGGTGGTGTTGTTATTGGTTTCTCCCTCCTCACCTTCTTCAAAGATCTCTGTCAGGGTTAATTGGTAAACAAGGATCACTCGAGGCAATGGTGGTTACGGTGGGAGAACTGGGGTTGGTAAGGGTACTTCAGGCACCTAAGGATTCCTCTTGGGGCCACTTAATGGCCAAGTTGGCATGCATTTTGGTGTTAGGGTTGGCAAGGCTAGCGGTTGTCTCGGGTTGGGTGGCAAGGCCTGTGGGTAGATCCCTTGCTTAAGCAACTCTTTGTTTGGTGGTAGTAGTTGGAGGTTTTGTGAGTGCCCCACCTTTGGGCAGAGCACAATACAAAGTGGGTTAGGGTCTCAAATGTGGAAACTCCGTACTAGTGTGATTTGCTCAACAAATTGGGCACCATACTAGCTCTCTCTTGGGGTACAAATGGGATTGCCGCACTTGGTCAAGGCCTTGGCCCCCCAATCTCCATTGTTAGTTCATTTGCTACATTAACTTGTTGTCCTAAAGAGGACTCTTTTCCTTGAAATTGTCCTCGAAATCCATGGCACTTTGGCAGCACTGCTCAAAGGAGGTATGGACTAAAGCATACATGGCGTTATGTAAGGCTACATCTTCTAGGCCCTCTAGGAATCGCTAGATCAATCCTTCGTCTAAGAACTTGTCCCTATTGTTACAGCGAGAGTGGAGGTATCTCACTCGACTGATATAGTCCTAGATGGATTCTCCCTCTTTTTGTTTTACATTGTGTAACTATTCGATTGGATTTCATCGAGTTCCTTGTCTTGAATATCCAACTTTGAAAGCCTCTTTCAAGGCGTCAAGGTAGCCTAAGGGTCTTCAAGTTCAATGATCGAAACCACTGTCTTGCTTTTCCATCTAGGGTAAGGCACTCACCTTAACTTGATCGTCCACATGGCCAAATGCCTCACAAATCTGGTTGAACATCTCCAGGTGAGGTATGCGGTTCCAAACTCGTCAAAGTTAGTGATAAGTTTGGATATGTGGGTGCTCTATGAGTGGGACTTCAGCTCTTACACAAGCTACTGTTAGTAGTCATCTCCTGTCTCTACACTATGTCAGAGCCTTTGTTGTGGGTGTGCCCGCCCAGTTTTGGTGTGTCCCCATTTTTTCTCACTTCCATGTATTTTTTCCTATTTTTTGCTTGGTATGGAAGGTTGTTTTGTGCATGTCGGCTATATCAGATGCTGGCCGACTGGACACTGTGCTAACTCGACCTAATGTGCTCCCCTGGGTAACCGACTAAAGATCTACTAGCCAACTGCACATTTGTTGGTCGACTGGCTGGATCAAGTCGTGGGCTATCGGCTTGTTTTGTGCTAACCGACCAGCAGCCTAGGGCCATATAAAATGGCCCCTTGCCCGTCACATTGTTCATTGTATTCTCCAGGATTTCTTTGGTGTATATAGTAGAGTTACACTAGCTTCTCTCTCTCTTGCAACTCCCCACGTTCCCGGTGGACCGTCAGTTAGATTGGAACAACTATGGCATATGGAAGGTAATGATGGAATCTGTTTTGGAGTCTTAGGACGACTGATTTCATTATTGTTAGGGTTCCACGGCCAGAGTTCGAGGACAGGGAGTTACCCTCTATTCAGAAGGAACGGGAGGCAAAGGCACAGTTATGGGATCGTTTCAATGCCAGAGTCCGTTCTTTCATCTTCCTCAATTGCACACCACAGGTGATCAATCATATAAAGCATATGATGCTGGCCAGAGGTATTTGGCAGCATTTGGCTTCTCTCTAACAGGGTATCACCCATGATGAAGAGAATCTCCTTGGAAGTTCAGATGCGGGTGATGAATCCTGCAAAGTCATCGATGATGCGGGAGCACATCAACAAGTTGCAGGCTCTTCAGCAGGAAGTTCTCCAGGCAGGGAAAGAGATATCATTAGAGGATATGGCCATAACGTTGCTATCACATTTGCCCTCTCAGTCCTCACTCTTTTACTCTTCGTTGATCACAAGTGGTGGCAGGCTCAGCACCATCACATGGGAGGAGCTTGTGCCCATGGTCTTGGACCAGGAAGAGCGCTTCATGAACCCTCCATAGGGCAGAGGTTCTGAGGCCTTAACTGCCAATGATCGAAAGACTGTAATAACAACAACAAGGGCAAAGGGAAGGCTTCATCGACGGAGAAGTTGCGAAGAAGCTTGATTTGGACCGAGAGAAACTGAAGGCCGAGAGGACCTATAATGATTGTGGCGAGAAAGGCCACTATTTGGAGGAAGTGTCCCAAGTGGATTGGGAAGAGTGTTGATTCTTTAGCTTCAGCTAGCAAATACTCCAGCCTTTGTGCACTTGGAGATGTTGGACATGGATGCTTCATCTTCTTCAAGCGAGGAGATGTTGGACAGCAAATACTCCAGCTTCAGCTAGCAAATACTCCAGCCTTTGTGCACTTGGAGATGTTGGACATGGATGCTTCATCTTCTTCAAGCGAGGAGGCAGTTGGCTTCACCCGCAAAGGATACTCAAGAATGGATTCTTGATAGTGGTGCTTCTAGGCACGTGACTTCTTCTCGTGACTTCTTTCTGGATCTGAAATGGCAGTTAGGTCACATTTTTATGGCGACAATTCCACAATACCGATACACAGTGAGGGTCAAATGGAGATCATTCCCGATTGGCAGAGGGGGGAAGCATTCCTCTCGTGTTCTTTACGTCCCAGCACTTGGTTTTGATCTGTTGTCAGTGCATGAGGTGTGCAAGATTGGCTTCTGGGTGGAGTTTGAGGAGCATTCCGTTGCTCTATGGGACCGAGACTGGCCAGGTTGTTTGGGAAGGTGGTGTGGAGAATGGTATATACAAACTCTCCGCACTCTCCTCTTTGACAGGATCTCAAATTGGTGATTTGTGGCACTTTTGGTTTGGCCACTTGAATGTGGATGCGTTGTGGTGAGCTTTCCAAGACCAGATGGTGGTTGGCTTGCTAGATGTTGGCAGCACGCAAGGACGTTGTAGTTCTTGCATGCGTGGTAAGCAACACAAGGAATCTTTTTCGAAGCAGGCTTCCAGCACAGCAGGTGGGCTTCGAAACCTTTGCAGTTGGTACACCTGACTTGTGTGGACCTATGCAAACTACATCCTTGGGTGGTTCTTTGTACTTTATGCTGCTTGTTGATGATTGTTCCGGATTCACATGGGTTTATTTCCTTTCACAAAAGTACCAAGCTTTTTCTCAGTTCAAGGAGTGGCCTGTGATGGTGGAGAAAGAGTCTAGCTTACAAGTGAAGACTCTTCGGGCTGACAAAGGAGGAGAATTTTCTTCCAATGCTTTCATGAGATTTTGTACGGAACATGGCATTAAGCGGGAGCTGGCCAATACAAGTTCGCCGTCAAAGAATGGAGTAGTTGAATGTAAAAATAGGACTGTGGTGGAGATGGCGAGGATGCCGATGCTGGAGCATCATGATCTTCCTCGTCCGCTTTGGGGAGAGACTGTGGCTACGGTTATCCATATCCTCAACCGTTCTCCGCTACTCCCATACCAAACATGACTCCCTTTGAGACATATTTTGGCAGAAAACCTGATGTCTCCCATTTTCGTGTGTTTGGGACCGATGCATATGTTCACATTCCGAAGAAGCAGAGGGGGAAGCTTGACTCAAAGTCCCAAAAGCTTATCTTTGTGGGTTATAACTCTCTTTCCAAGGGATACAGGTTGTATGATCCAGATAGGAAGGAGGCTGTTATCAGCAGGGATGTGATCTTTGATGAGCATGTTTCGGTTTCCATTGTTGATGAGCCACTGCTTCTTGGAGACCCAGAAGATTCTGATGATGATTCCTAGTCCATTGTTCCAACTAGTAGACAGCCTCAGTCAGTTGAGGAGGTTGAGCTCGTAGCTGGAGATGAGCCCCCGCAGCAACAAGAGGCTCCGCGTTCTGTTTGAGTACCAAGGTGGTTGGTGGACACCCTTCGGGAGTCAGCAGGTGTCACGGAGCTTCCCTCCGAATGGACCACAAAGGACGAACCTCGAAGATTGCATAAAGTCCGTGATAAAAGTAATTGAGCAGAGCTTTTACAGGTAAACTATGCTTTGTTGTCTCGTCTCATACGAGACAAAGAGCCCACTTCCGTCAAGGAAGCCCTTGCACAAGATACTTGGAGGAAAGCCATGCAGGTGAAACTAGATGCCATTGAGAAGAATAACACTTAAGAGACTGAGGCTGTCAAAACAGTCTTTCATTGGTGTCAAGTGGGTCTTTAAGACCAAGTATACGTCAGATGGGTCGGTGGACAAACACAAAGCCAAACTTGTGGCTAAGGGTTATGCTCAACAACCTGGCATCGACTATGAGGATACCTTTGCACCGACAGCGAGGATGACCACAATTCGGACCGTTCTTGCCCTTGCTTCTTCTCAGCGGGGTGGCTCGTATATCATATGGATGTGAAATATGTGTTCCTTAATGGTGACCTACAAGAGGAGGTGTATGTTGAGCAGCCTCCAGGCTTTGAGGTTCCAGGATCAAAGGGGATGGCTTACAGGTTGCGGAAGGCCTTGGACGGTCTTAAGCAAGCTCCCAAGGCTTGGAATCAAAAGAGTGATTCCTTTTTTTCACAAATTGGATTTTAGAGATCGGTTTTGCAGATCCAACCTGTATCTCTTTCGAGAACGCGGCATGGTCACGTTGATCATCCTTTATGTGGATGCCTCATTCTCACTGGCGGTCATATGGAGCACATTGCAGTGATGAAGGCTACCTTGTCAAAGGAGTTTGAGATGACTGATTTAGGCTTACTCCACTTCTTCTTGGGATTAGAGATCTGGCACACCCAAAGGGGGTTCTTTATCTCTCAGCATTGGTATGTTCATGAGTTGCTTGAGGCCTTTGGGATGGAGAACTACAAGCCTATCACGTCGCCGATGGACCCAAACACTAAGCTTACAGTGAATGATACTTTTTGTGAGCCAGTTGATGCCTCTCTGTACCGAAAGCTAGTTGGCTTATAGATCTAGTTGCTGAACACCAAATTGGACTTGAGATTTCCTGTGGGGCTGTTGAGCTCATTTATGCAGATGCCGTTGAAGTCTCATTGGGATGTAGGATTGCGGATCCTTGCGGTATCTACAGGGTACGAAGGATCTTGGACTCTTCTACACCGCTGGAGGTGACACAAAGGAACGAGTTTGACTCCAAGGTTGGAGTGACTCAGATTGGGGAGGAGATCTAGACACGAGGAGATTCACATCAGGCTACAGTTTCTCCCTCGGCTCAGGAGCGGTTTCATGGAGCACAAAGAGGCAGTCGACTATTGCCTTGTCATCAACAAAGGCAGAGTATGGGGCTGCTTGTGGTGCTACTTGCGAGGTTGTGTGGGCTACGGAGGTTGCTTGGCGAGATTGGGTTTCCACAGAAGGAGCTGACGGTCATCCAATGCCGTAACTAGAGCTGTATCGCTATTGCTCGGAACCTGATCTTCCATGCCCGGACCAAGCACATAGAGATACAATATCACTTTGTTCGTGTGAGAAGATCTTGGCTGGTGACATCTTGCTTCTTTATTGTTCGACAGAGGACAATGCGGCGGACCTTTCACAAAGTCTCTATCTCAGGCTATGCTCCGGCAGCACTCTAGCTCACTGGGATTGGTTCCACATCCAGGAGCTGAGGGGGGGTGTTAGCAGTCATCTCAGGAGCTGAGGGGGGGTGTTAGCAGTCATCTCAGGAGTCTGCACACTATGTCAGGGCCTCTGTTGTGGGTGTGCCCACCCAGTTTTGGTTTGTCCCCATTTTTTCTCACTTCCATGTTTTTTTTTTCATTTTTTGCTTGGTGTGGGAGGTTGTTCTGTGCCTATTGGCTGTATCAGATGCTGGCTGATTGGACACTATTGACTCGACCTGATGTGCTGCCCTGGCCAACTGAAGATCTACTGGTCGAACAACAGCCTGGGGCCATATAAAATGGTCCCTTTCCCCCACGCTGTTCATTGTATTCTCTAGGATTTCTTTGGTATATATAGAAGAGTTACACTAGCTTCTCATCTGTGTATTGCTCTCTATAGCAGCTGTTTTCATTTTTGTTGTGCATTCTGACAGCTACATCAAGCTTGTAGCTTGTGCAAGAAATTTGCTCTGAGCACAACATTAACTTGATCTCTGTGCCTAGTGCTAAGAAGCTCGGCGAATGGGTTGGGCTTTACAAGACCGACTATGAGAAGACGAAGGGTTTAAATTTTTCCCATGCGAGTGTGGGCATCATCTATGTAGAGGATGAGTAGAAGTGATGATCTCCTTAGCATACAATTGGTGGTGATCACCTCAGTAGCATATAGGCAACGTGGCAGTCCAATTAGCTACAAGCACAAACACTTGTTTTTTTACAAGATCGACTGTGAGAAGACGAAGGGTTTAAATTTTTCCCATGCGAGTGTGGGCATCATCTATGTAGAGGATGAGTAGAAGTGATGATCTTCTTAGCATACAATTGGTCATCACCTCAGTAGCATATAGGCAATGTGGCAGTCCAATTAGCTACAAGCACAAACACTTGTTTTTTTTTAAAGATAACCCTAAGGGTTATACCTTTAGGGTTAGTAAGAGAAAAGGTTTTATTAAAACATTAGTTTTAGAGTGTGTTTTTATGAAGATGAGATTGACTTCAACTTTTGTAACACTTTAATGACTCTAGTTTCATCAATAAACTCTTAATTTAATGCTTTCTCGACACCATGGGCTTTCACATTGGCAAAATAACACATAGCAACATCGACCAGATGATCATCAAGAAAGACTCGAGAGAAATGGATCTTCATCAAATTGGATGGTCATCAACATCAACATTTTCCATTGTAAAAAGGGGCCAAATGAGCACCAAATTTTAGCACCTCAAAAAACAACATGGATTTCATAATCATGTAATGATATATTTTTGGTTAATCCCTAATGGTTTTCCTTTGAGAGTCCACATAGAGTCGAAAAGATGGTCATGTAGGAACCAAGGGGGGTGTTGGAAGTTGGCTCCTAATGGCCGTCTCCAATTATGGTTATGGTATGGACATTAGGTAATGAAAATGGTCATGGTACATCAAAGATTAAAGGGGGCATGTTTATGGTTGTGTTAGAGGTTATGTTCATCTTGAGTTAGCATGAGGTTATAAGTAAAAGAGAGGTCAAAAGATGTCATATCAAGATGGAGGATTTACATCATAGTTCTAGAATGTGAAAGGTTACTTGTTCGGAGTTATAAAAGGTGAAGTGTTTCTTGGAAGTGGAAGTTGAAAGGTCACTCATAGTACCTTGGCTATTCAAGATCCTCAAGTCCAATGCAAATTATGTGGTTTTGTGTCTATTTCATGCTCTCTTTATAGTAATTACCTCTTAATTCATCTATTAACGCTTAATTAAACTATCAATTTCTTCATAATGGTTGTGATTATCTTTGAACCTCCATAGATCGGCTTTTCCAACAACATGCATGCCTCTTAGAAAAATAATATCTCCTTGATTGATGTAGATGAGAAACCCAATGTTCATCAGGACCAGTAATTAAGTTTATTTTCTGGATTCTACACATGCCATGAAATAATATATCACATAGATTAATCTCCTAGTAGATTATCTTTGCTCTTGAATTCTATCCATGAAAAAAAAAACTCCAAAAAGCTATCAAAAGTGATACTATCCATGTTATGTGGTTGGCTAAAAGAGGAGATGAAGGTGGAGTGGTAGTGGTGTTAAAAATAGGTTAAGGAGGTGACTTGTGCATAAATAAATAAATAAGATAAACTTAAGGCCCTTCTTGTGTGAAAGTTAAATACATGTTTTTTACAAACATGCACTTAAAAATAAATACTTATTAAAGTAAACAATAATTGGTCTATAATTTAAAGCAACTTAAGTGATAAGAACACAAAGTCATTTAAACTAATTAAAACCAACTCTCAAGTAAATAAGGACATAAGGTCATTTAAAAATAAATCATTAAGATATAAACAATTGATAGCTAAAATGAGTCAAAAAGTTAATATATTTACGTAAGTTACAATGGTATCCATTACAAAAACTTATGGATGTAAATGATTATCATGTTCAACTAACATAATTTTATCAACCATGTATTACACATTAGGGCTTTGCATATTAGTCCAACCATTGTTAATCATCAAATGATTTCTCAGTTTGCTCCTTGATCTATAAAATAATACTTTGTTTGTAAGAAAAAAAATCCTAAGCAGCACAAAAACAAATATATAAACATATATAACCAACCTTTCTATTACCAATGTTAAAACTTACATTGCTTTTATTTGTTGCATCCTTTATATGAACAAATACTCATACACATTAGACAAGCGCCAAGAGTTGTTGTTGCTAACATTTTTAATGTATCCATGTGGAATTATAATTTCTTGCTTGATGGGTGTATTTATATCTTTCTCATTAGACATTAAACAAGCACCAAGAGCTGTTGGTGATCACATTTTTAATAGATCCATGTGGCATCATCACTTCTTGCTTGATGGGTATCTCTTCATGGACTTCAAGGGTATCCAAGTAGTACCTTTGTTCATCCAGTGGTGTAAACCTACAGGTTGTGAGGCTCCTGAAAATTTCAAGAATTTGAAATGTCTCCAAAATCCTTGGTGTATTTTAAGACGTTAGCAAAATCCTTAGTGTTGGATAATCTCTAGGGTAGAGTCATCCATTCAGCAAGCCTACCATCCTCATGTTCTTTGAAAGGAGCTTTACACAAAAAAATATTTTACTAATGAGAAGCGAGGAAGGTGATTCATTAACAACAAACAAATGTCATCTCTCCCACATAGATATGAAAGGCCTCAAATGTCCTTGTTAAGCTCTACATGGTTTGGCCTTCCACTAAATGTGAAGAAAAGATAGCTATAAAGCCATGAAAATTAAACAATAAAAAAACACAAATTATCATAACCATCTAGATCTCCACCAAATAAGTAAGGAAGAATCAAAACTAGAAGAAAATAGATATTACATTGGATGTTACTGAGTTGGATCGAGATTTATACCATGTGCATGTATACATGAATTGAAAGAAAACCGTAATCTTTTAACTCCTTAAAACCAAGAAATATGGCTTTCAATGAGTTTATTAAAATCCTTCTTTATCAAAATCTACGGGGACCTATTTCACTTTTCTATAAGAGCACCCAAGAGTTCATCTTAGAGTTTGTCTTAAAGGTTTTTCTTATCCAATTTCACTCCCATATTCATGCTAAGAATAAAGAGATGGAGTCTTTGGTGTAGATGAGTGAGCCTAATGAAGACATGGTTAAATGAAACATCTACCAAGATACAAGACTAGATTAAAGTGAGCTTAAAGAGGATTGGAAAGCTTTACAAAAAGAGAAGCGTAGGTAGAATGATCACGAAAATTAGGTGAAAAGATGTGGATCCTTTGGGAAGCAACAGATAAGGTAACAACAAAGGATACCTATGAGGAGGGGAATGGGAGCTTAGGGAGGAAGACACATGTAACAGAACTTTTAGGGAGAAGGCTATGTATGCTAAAAAACATGAACACATAGAGATGGGAGGAAGAACTAGGGAGTTAAATCTTAGAAAAAGAAGGCTACGAATGCTTGAGAACCAAAAATACAAACATGGGAAGAGGAAGTAAATGAGAGAAGTTGTTTGAGGAAAACAGAAAGGGACTAGGGAGGAGGAATAGACAATATAAGGGATTGGAAAGGAGGAGAAGTCTTAAAAAAGGTTATGGAATCTTGAGACGTTGAAAACAAAAAAATAAGAACTTGGAATGAGATTTCGGGGTTTAATTTATGCTTATGGAGATTAAAAAGCTTGTTTTGGTCATAGTTAGGTATAGGGAGGCATTTGTTTTTTGTTTGGGGGTGGGTGGGAAGAGGAACAAATTTAATTCTTTAATATTATTTGTTAGTCAAGATGATTATGTGGGGATCCACAATAAAAATGGATGTAAAATGCTACTAGAGAAAGTGTTAAATCTAAGGAAATCGCATCTTGGGGGTGGGTGGGAGTAGTGAGGTGCAAGGGACAAGCCTAGGAGTTGGTCGAATGAGCTTTGAGCCCTTTTTAGTACTTGGGGGTGGGAGTAGTGAGGTGCAAGGGACAAGCCTAGGAGTTGGTCGAATGAGCTTTGAGCCCTTTTTAGTACTTGGGGGTACAATGTACACTCCACCCTCCCTCATCCACCTCAAATCCCTTTTCATTGGAAAATAGATCAAGAAATAAGAACAGAGACCCTTTTAACTTAATTCCATCTCCGATGTAGCTCATGTACATAAAGTCCCCAATATGAGGAGTAGAGCATGAATACCTCACATCTATAGCTTGTTCTAAAAACACAAGATGGTTTTTTGCCTAGAAAGCCAAATGTTTAGAGGAAAATTAGGTTATATTTAACACACTCCTAGATAGCCTGCATGCTTATTGTCCCATTGTGGTCCATGCATGAGGCTGGTAGATGTTTTTTTAGGACATCCTATTATGAGATTATGGGACCCGAACCTACACTAAAAAATGGTTAGCAAGGTGAAAAAGTTGTGCATAATACAAATGTTGCTTTGTGAGTAGCTAAATTGGTTCTTGGACGGCCTTTACTCAATCTATAAAGGCTACTCACCCACTCTAACCTATCATCCACACAACTATTGTCTTCCTTGTTATCGATTGCACCCTAGCTTCAATTAGCATGTAGCCTCCCATCTTAATAGATATAGATCATCCCATTGGATCTTCTTTCACCAAAGCATAAATGTGTGGAGCTTACATCCATCTAGTCTCTCCCATTAGTAATATATTGTTGTTATCTATCTCTATCATTGTTGTGAATTTGAGATTATGTTTTGCTATGTGAAAGATCTTATTTGTTGTGAGTTATATTATATCCTCTTACATAATCCAACCTTAATTAAGAATGAAAAGAGCCAATCCTCTTGAGTGTGCACTTGAAGTATGGGTATGGTGTCCAAAAGATAATGTTGACCATATCAAAAGTCTAATGCATATACAAAGGCAAGCATTAAAGGTGATGATAATAGTATAATCTGACTTCTTTTGTCAGACCTTTGTTCACATCAAAAGAATTTTTGGGTCATGGCCTTCACACCTTTATTTTATTTGGTCAATAAATCTACATGATGCAACCACTATTGGGATCGAGTATTTTAGTAGCATTTGTTGGCTCTGTTTTTGTACTGTGTTGTTAAACACTTCTGGTGGCTGAAAAATGAAAATTTATAGTGCAGGTGGGAAGCTCTTTTTTTCTCACCTTGACATCCTTTTACGGGCATAATCCAACCTTAATTAAGAATGAAAAATGCCAAGAGGTTATGAGGGTAGTGAAAGATGGATATTTTAGGAGTAAGGATAATCTCAAGGCTTCAAGGTGGATGGTGATGTAGCTCAGGCAACGTTTAAGCTTGGTTGATAAGAACCATGATCAGCTTTAAAAATCTACATGATGAAACCACACTACTGGATTGTGTATCCTTCGCCCAGCTATAGCATATATTTCCTCTATTTCTATAATGTGTCGAACATAGGTGGCTGAAAAAATGGAATTTTTGGGAATGTCTTTCTTTCTCACCTTGACACTTTAGCATAGTGAATCTTATTTTTATAGGCATAATCCAACCTTAATTAAAGATGACAAGAGCCAAGAGGTTCTAAGGGTAGTGAAAGATGGATATCGAGTAAGCATAATGTGAGGACTTCAAGATGGATGGTGATGTAGCTCAAGGAACATTTAAGGTTGTGAGGGTAGTGAAAGATGGATATTGAGTAAGCATAATGTGAGGGCTTCAAGATGGATGGTGATGTAGCTCAAGTAACATTGAAGGTTGGTTGGTAATTTCTAATGAAGGGAGAAGGTGGATACATACATGAGAAAGACACCATAGGCCACACTAAAAGTTAGTTGGCCACAATGTTGTTTCTCATCTACAAAACATTGGTTGATTCGAATGTGTGTGTGTGTGTGTGTGTGTGTGTGTGTGTGTGTGAGAGAGAGAGAGAGAGAGAGAGAGAGAGGAGAACTAAGTGTCTGAGGCAAGATTTCCTACCAAAAAAAGCTAGCTACTTAAATGTATTCATACCATTTCTTATTTCATTAAATGTGTTTGTGTGTGTGTGTGTGTGTGTGTGGGGGGGGGGAGAGAGAGAGAGAGAGAGACAGACAGAGAGAGAGAGAGAGAGAGAGAGAGAGAGAGAGAGAGAGA
This sequence comes from Cibotium barometz, assembly GCF_041138505.1. Classification (NCBI taxonomy): domain Eukaryota; kingdom Viridiplantae; phylum Streptophyta; class Polypodiopsida; order Cyatheales; family Cibotiaceae; genus Cibotium; species Cibotium barometz. The sequence goes on from NC_141065.1 coordinate 51,139,334, forward strand.
GAGAGAGAGAACTAAGCATTTAAGGCAAGATTTCCTACCAAAAAAGCTAGCTACTTAAATGTATTCAGACCATTTATTAATTCATTAAATATTAAAAAATATACTCCAAAGTGAGACGAGTACACTTTGCTAAAGACGTGCGTACATAAGTCCCTACTTCTTTATATCACCTCTAAGATGATGATAAAGCAAAGCTTGTTGTTATTATTATTGGTGGTGCGAGGAGAGAGAGAGAGAGAGAGAGAGAGAGAGAGAGAGAGAGAGAGAGAGAGAGAGAGATGGTGAGATACAAAAGAACATAGACTACAACTTGGAAAAAGGTATAGTATATTGGCACGTATTGAAATTACCAAAATTAGATGATGATTCTAAAAGATTTGATGCTAAATTAAAACCTTATTGTGAAACCTCCAAGCTCTAGTTTAACTATCTAATATTATACTCCAATTGATTAAAAAATAGATTTCAACATTTTGGTGTACCTTATTAAAGCCTTCCTTTAACTTTTACTCCTATAAATATTCAAGACCATAGAAGACGAATGGCAGGATAAAGCTATCAAAGGTTTCACATGTGTATGGTAAGATAAGGGTTATCATCCAATTCATAAGACTTTCCTTATTTTTACATACCTGTGTGAGTAATAATGAGGAATGGATCGATAACTCATACAATGCTACTTTATTAAAGATTTCCTTTAACTTTCATGCTCATAAACACTCAATCTCATGGGTGGAGGAGGATACCTAGACGTAAAGTTTTAAAACATTTGTGGATGGTGAAAACACTAAAAAGGGGGTAAAATACAAATACACAATTTGTTGGATTTTATATCTATTTGAGATTTTTTAACTCCTCCATAATAAAAAAGACTCACCGTTCCAATTGTTACTTTTATTGTTTCTTTCAAGTAGTCATTTAAAAAATACTCTAAATGGAGTTTCTAGTACTTAAACATAATGTAAACAAGTCACCACTATTTTTTTATTATATTTATTTTTCCTTGATATTATCTAACCTATAAGCATGCAATTAAAGTCATGGTGTGACCTCTATGGGGATGCCTATTATTTTATTTCAAGATTTTATTTTATTTTATTTTGGATGTGTCTTTTATCTACCAGGATTAATGTGTTTAATCAAACTGTTTGCATTGGTATGATGTCTATCAAGATTAATGTGTTTAATCAACAATGTGCACTGAGTAATATTATTTTGGATGATAGAACTGATTGAGCGGCAGATTATATATTAATCATTCACTCACGGGTAAAACATGTGTCGGACCACTATGGAATATTTTAGAAGATATGTAAATACCTTTTATAGTTTCATATTTAGGCATCTATATTTTTGTAAGGCTAAAGCCTCATACCTTTGTATATACCACATAGTATTTTATACTTTTGGTAGACCCAAGACTTCATATTAATGCTTGCTATATTTTTGTAGAGCTTGCATGTGCGCTCGGAAACTCAAAAGTACTTGTGCTTTGTTTTTGGAACAATCTTTTGGAAAGCAAATGCTTTTTCTAATACATATAAATATGGAAGAGTGGTACAAGGACCACACTCTACCCAAGGGAGATTCAACCCACTATTGTGTCGATGGTGACTTCTACTCTATATCTCTCTTCTATTTTTTTATCGGCATTCAAGCGAGATGACAAAGTTTTATTTTTTCTTTTAGCAGGAATCACATTAAATCAAGGGTTCAAGGACACTTTGGGCATTAAGAAATTGTCCTATTTTCAGTTTCTTCGACACTTCTTTCTCCCAAGCTTCCAAAGGGATACAAATAAAGGTCAAGGCCTTTAGCAAATTGAGCATCAACCAAGAGAAGAATTTCAAAGGTCTTGTAAACATTTGCTTTTTGTAGATTTCACCAACGATTGTTATATTTCATGAGTCAACCATGACCTCTCTCAAGCGCAAGAGGATAATTCTGCACATAAAGCTATTTTTAATGATCTAGATAAGCCTAAACTTATTTAAAATATACTTTCATCTCATATATTTCTATAAATAAATTAATTAATAAATATCAAAGAATAAATTAAAGACAAGGAAATAACATATACTAAAATTAGCTCTTAAATTTTATGAACCTTTCAAAATTATAAAAGAAGAATCTATCATTGACCATGAGACCATCACTACATGCACATATAACACTTATGTTAAGTATCTTTCAAGAATCATCCTATTGAACATTCCAAATGGCTGTTATAAAAGTTTTTTCATTCTTACCGAAATCTCATCCACTTATATCATCCATGCAATTGAGATCAATTGCAAAACGAGCAAGAGAAAATCTAACCTCTATGAGGATGCTATTATTTTATTTTGAGATTTCATTTTATTTTATTTTGGATGCACCTTTTATTTATATTATCTATCAAAATTAATGTGTTTAATCAAGCTGTGTGTTCTGACATGATATCTACCAAGATTAATATGTTTAATCAATTGTGTGCACTAGTATAATATGATCAAGATTAATGTGTTTAATCAATTGTGTGCACTGAGTAATATTATTTTCAATAAAGACAATGATTGAATGACAGATTATATGTTAATCATCTATAGAACATGTGTTGAACCACTTTGAAATATTTTGTAAGACACGTGAACACCTTTCATGATTTCATATTTAGGCACATCTATATTTTCGCAAGACTAAGGTTTTATACCTTTGTACATACCAAATAGTATTTTATACTTTTGGTAGACCCAAGACTTTATATTAATACTTGCTATATTTTTGTAGAGCTTATATGCTCATAAAGTCAAAAGCACTTGTGTTTTGTTTTTGGAATAATCTTTTTGAAAAGCAAGTGCTTTTTCTACTACATATAAATATAGAAGAGTGGTACAAGGACCACACTCTCCTTAAGGGAGATTTAACCCTCTTGTGTCGATGGTGACTTCTACTCTATCTCTCTTCCATTTTTTTTATTGGCATCAAGCAAAATGACAATTTATTTTTCACTTTGTGAAAATCACATTAAATCAAGAATTCAAGGACACTTTGGACATTGAGAAATTTTCATATTTCTAGTTTCTTCAACACTTCTTTCTCACAAGCTTCCAAAGGGATAAAAACAAAGATTAAGGCCTTTAGCAAATTGAGCATCAATCAAGAGGAGAATTTCAAAGATCTTGGCTCACTTGTCTACGCTCACATCTCTAGTAGACTCACATCTCCAAGTTCGCGTCTCTCTACTCACATCTTCAACCTTACATGTCCAAGTCTACATATGCAAGTTCACGTATCCATGATCAAGCCTCTAGACTCGCATCTACAAACTCACCTTTTTAATATATACTTGGCTCACCTACTTTCCTTGATGTAATGAGATCACCTAGGACACGAAAATCTAAGAATTAGACAATTAACAAGATTAGTGTGCACTTATTAGCAATATCTATTCTTAATTTTCTAATAATTAGAAAAGATAAGAATTTTTCTTGAAATTTGTAACTAATAATATAAATTGTATAACAAGAAAACCTTCAAAGAATGCGAATAGATATATTCGTACGAATCTATATGATAGTACTAATTGGTACGTACTATAGTAAGTATAATTAGATCCACACACGTCTCCTAGCTTACGTCTACAAGTTCACATATCTTAACACATAGCTCACGTGTGGAGGCTCACATGTTTAGGCTCATGTTTGTGGATTTACGTGTGCAAACTTGTATCTTTTTGCGTAAGATTAGATTGTGGCCTCACGTTCCCAACCCACGAGCTAATTTGGCTTGTTTTTCGTAGGTTTTCAAAGATTTTGGACTTCACGGATGTAATTAATGATCTTGATCCTAGTTAACGATTATGATGCAACTAATTAAGCATTTTATTATTTTTTTTCTGATTTAGCAAAGCATTTTTCTAATTTATCAATTCCAACAATGCATGAACAAAAAAGGAAGCAAGAAGGGGAAAGGAGAGCTAAACAAGAAAACCATTCCAAGGAAATGATTGTCCATTTTGCTTATTATCAAATATAACTTACAGACAAATGATGAAGTTTTCACACGACAGCCACCAAACTTGAAAATAGTTCGGCCTCTATTTACAAGTCTCAAGCAACTACATTTCTTTCCCTATTTGGCATTAATTGTGCATGGTAAGGTTGCTCTATATGTTATAGCACCATCTTATAAAAATTAAGTTACCTCCTTCACTCTATACCAATAGAACGTTCACATTATTGCCCAAACTTAACCTAAAACCTGAAGTGTTTTCTTGCATCCATGAGTCTACTCACAACGCTTCAAATCATCATCTCCATTGTGCGTAGCATAGGCTACATGCTATGGCAGCCCTGATCACATCATCAGCGCTCTAGTGTAGCTGCATATTCATGCATAAAGATATAGTACACAGATCTCTATAGAGTTTCTATCACTTCTCAGGAGGTGAAGGCGGCCATGATGAAGGCTAACATTGAAGAGCACACGGGCATCCTCACAGACAACAAACTGACACAATAGCTGGTTGGGCAATTGCACTACTTTGCATAGAAAGAATTAATATGAACCAACTGCCGCAAAGACCTCAAAAAACATCCACATGTGCTCTGCTAATATGGAAAAAAGAAATAGCAAAGGAAAGTTCAGGCTATTTCCATCACTTCACAAAAACCAAAGTGCAATCTTGAATCATCCCCCATGATAAAAGCTAAAGGAAAGGTATGTATGTCAATGTGATGCCACGCCACATGAACTTGCAATCACAAATTTAAGAAAAGATAGATTTACGTGTGAATTCAAACAATAGGCTCTTCTTCAATGGGTAGCTTATAACTCAAATAGAGAGCTACAACTGGCCTTTCAATGTACTCCACAACTTAGGATCACTGAAACTACCAATGGTAAAGGATGCACCTGCTTTGAGCAAGGAAGCTTCAGAATTCCTGGTGGTCACACCTAGTGCTGCCATCCCAGCTGAAACAGCAGCTTGCATACCAGTTGAGGAGTCCTGCAAAACAGTAGATTTGCGGTCACTCATCACATTATAGTTTTCCTGTCTATCAGACATGTAAAAATGGTAGGCAAATACTGGAAAAACTTCAGTGTACGTGACACATGTGCACATGTCAAAAAGATGTGTAGTGAGACACATCATGTTCATGCGCTTGCATGCATGCATGTGTCACAATCCCGCTCAAAAAACACCAACTTCAAACCATAGAATGCACCATCTAAGACCAGTTAGTCCTTCCTTGGAAACCCATTGCCTGGACCTTTACCTCGAACACAAAAGCTTGATCTGGTGAAAGCCCGAAATGGTTCAGAGCCTTTAAATATGGATCAGGAAAGGGCTTAGCCCTTTCACATTCTGTTCCCACCACAAGAATCTCAAAAAAATCAGACAGCCCGAGTATCGATATCATCAATTCTGCATTCTCACGAGGTGCATTTGTTACGGCAGCACGATGAAGGCCTTGCTCTTTGATCCACTGGCAAACAGTCTCAAGCCCCTCTACAGGCTTCAGTCGCTCGATGGCCAGACTGTTTACAACACACAAAAAAATGAACATGGTTATGATGCAAAGCCAATAACACATGCATGCACATGTGCACACACCACACACACACACACACACACACACACACACACATTCAACTACTTGACAAACAAGAACTTGGACAAATAGATAGAGCTACAGGTTTTATTTCACATAAGAATGGAGGCAGGCACCAAACTCCAACCTTCGAAACCGAGCTTCTTTGTCTTCCATGAACTTATTGCGTTTATCTTGATCCCACTCCGGAAAGAGTTTATCAATCACTTCTACAATATCCCTTCCAGTTATATGCTCAATAAAAAACTCTTCACTGATTGGCTCACCTCCTTGGAAACCAACCTGCAATGTATAGTCCCTCTCAACTTGTGAGGCTTCCAAAATAATAAGAAAGTGATTGCATGAACTTCTTCTGCTGAAGTAGGTGAAGGTGGCTGTATACCTCTTTAAAAAGTTCAACAAAAGCAATGTAGTGCAAGGGATCGGAGTCACACAGTGTCCCATCAACATCAAATATTACCGCTTCGAGAGTTTTAACCGCTGGAATAGCTGGTCGGGTGTCTCCTGAGAAACATATCCAACAAAACCTGTGGGACTCATTTCTAATAATGTGAGATGATGCAGGTAGCCTACATCATTGATCAGCCACTTAAACAAAACTAACCTGGGTTTCTTTCCACACTGACAGCCTGACACTTCAGTGTGGATTCCTTTCCACCTCCATTTCTCGGCAGCACCACTGCAAACACATAATGCAGATTTATGAGAACCGATGTACACAAGATTTCAACCTGACATTCTAAGAAAGCCTTCGTAGTTCTCACAAATGTTCTAGAGCTTCCTGGGAATGTTGCGCACCCTTGGATTCATTTTAAAAAAGGGATAAAGATAACTTTTTGCTGGATCCAACTCCACCAGTGAGGCATTATTCCCCACACCCTACAGCAATAGCTGGCTCCGGGCATGCCAGGTTCCATCCTCTTGGAGCACTTTGACCAGCTCTGGAGCAGCTTCTGCCACCGTCAAGATCTCCTATTTCCTCTGGGTCACAGCTCATCAAGATCTTGCAGTGGAGCATGGCTGCCCACATGGGCCGACACATGAGCTGTCATGGATGCAGCACACCATTTGAGTCCGAGAGTTAATATCCGTGGCAGGTTTAAAAGATCTTGTATCCTTCATCTAAGGCTACCAGAGCGAGGCTTCATCATCCAAGGTGATGTTGCCTGGAAATAGAGACAAGCCCCACCCCCCATTATCACCAGCATAAACCACATTATCACCAGTGGCCTATCACCTATACCACCATACAACACTATTCTCACTGGGAGATAATCAGTAATCTAGCAGCATGGCAGATTTGGTGGCTCCCAGCTCTGCAAGAACAGGAGGATCTCTCAGATTGAGTGCCCCCCTTTACACACATCCCTGCCCACAGTAGGCTCCATGCTTGAAGGCACCAAAAACACTTTGTGCTACACGACAGAACACGGCAGACCTATTTACATTTCCAAGTGGGCCTCCCACAAATGAAAAGACGTGATTGGCCAAATCCAAAGGTGCCCATACATTTCTAGAGAGAATTGGCTCCCCCTTGATTGGTGCAACATGGCTGCCCTGTGAACATTAGAGGTTGTTGAAGAAAATTGGTGTGTGTAAGGGGGAGTGTACCCGTGACCCATCACAGGAAAGGAGGCCTCTTCATTGGCTGAAACTCACGTGGGCAACGGGCACAGAGCATGTCTGTAAGCCTTAGTCACACTAGGTGGACCATAGAAACCCCTATGCTTGGTGGCACGTGCATTAAGTTAAAAGGCCCATTTAATCCACAAAATGCAAACACATGGTAAGAAACTTGGAAGCTCAAAGACATCAATAATTACTATGCCAAGCCCTTCATGCCCAGAATGAGACCCATTTAAAGAGTACTTTCAGATGCTTCAATATCTAGTAATTACCTAATCCTTCCTACTAGAAAGTAATTACCTAATCCTTTTTTGCAAGGTGATTCTATATTAGTTATAATACACAGGATTAATTGCATAACCCGAGTAGATACAAGAGTTTGATTACCCCATTCCAGCCTGATAGCCCTAGCTTTGAAAAGTGTTTCTAGATGAATAACCACACAAGAATTACCAGACTTAATAGATCCAAATAGAACTCCAAGTGTCAACAGGATCCCAATGTGAGATTGATAAGTGGTTTTACAAGAAACTTACCATTGCAAGAGACTGAAAGGTTTCTGCATTGAAGATTTGCGCTTGTGGAAGCCTTAGAGTTGAAGGCCACTGAGGGCCTGTAAAGGAGGGAAAACGACAAAAATGTGAGGATAAAGTTAACTCAAGCAGCACAAACTAAGAGCATAGAAACGGAGGTTTTCGGGAGAAGTTACACACTCATTCATGTAACAGGTCGGCACAGATGCTTGAGGAAGAGGAAGCAACCCAAGGTTCTTCATAGCTGGAGGTGGGCAAAAATCCAACACGCTCCCTTCTTCTCCTTCTTGCTTTCTGTGACTGTATGCTGCTTGCAGACCGATCTGTCATGAGAACTTACCAGCTATTTAGCTGCGCCAGTCCCGTGTCTTGAATAATCAGGACCTTTTCATGTGTTGCCCCCGCCCTTTATTGCAGCCCCTTTTTCCACTGTTGCCAGTTCACATTCGGGCGGACAACTTAAACGTTGTTGTTAGGATAAACAAACTTCTTCATGAAAAGTTTTGTGATGAAGTGTTTGGGCCGTCCGCCGCGGGATTGCCTAAAGGTAGAAAAACGCACCTATGGGTGGTGAAAAAACAGTAACTATGGGAGGATCTTGGACCTAAGGCCGGTCGGAGGGGCGGGAGAAGAGAAAAGAATCATAAAAAGCATAATTAGAACACAAATGTATAAAAGATCCATACTTCTACCATAAAAGTAAAAAATAACTATGAAACAACGTGATTTCAAACATCTACGTTTCTCTTTCAATTAACATGTACTACAAGTATTAATACTATCATTTGTGAATTACCTCATGACACTTAATAAACAGGACAAGCACTAATGTGCATCATCCTTCATGACCATACCATGCTGTTCTTTATAGCCGTACATTTGAGAAGTCTAACAAAAGATACAATCCATAGAAACAATAGTAGCATCTAACAAAAGATGTAATCTATAGTTCAAATTACAATAGAGTAAAAAATGATACAATCTATAGTTCCAAAACTAGTAGCATCAAAAAGGTTGAAACACCTAGGAATAAGGACACTACAGTGTACAATAATGTTACCTCCTAAATCAATTACAAGCATAATAGCCAATACCTGATCCAACGTAATAGGAACACTACATCATTTATTATTGAAACACCTAGGAATAAGGACACTACAGTCTATAATAAAGTTATCTCCTAAACCAACCACAAGCATAATAGCATGGTAATATAAATAGATTTGAGTCTCTTCCTAAGAAAGGAAGGAAGTGATTAGCATGGTAATATTCCAATTAGGTTTGTTTTAGAAGTACCCATTTTTCTTGGTGGTCCACCTGCCCTCCCACTTTCTAGTGTCACCAATCCTTGCACCACGACCGTGATCCTTAGACCAGGATGATACACACCAATGAAGCCGAACACTCTTGGACTAGGATGGTACATACCAATGAGCCCAAACACTCCTAAACCACCATGATGACTAGAGGAGCCTACAATGTCTCACATCCACCTCAACACAAGTGCCAAATTATCTTAGGATTCGCTTCTATTGGTCGTCACCTATCCAAGAAGCACAAACACTCCAAGTACCAACATTACGAGCGACGTATATCTAGTACCAACATGCATACTTAGCCACTTGGCACTACCCTACCTTTTTCACTCCTGAGTCGTTTCCTATCCTCACACCAATCGTTCTAGAAGCATACCCATGTTCAACCGAGAGGGGTCAAGGTCTCGAACAACTTCCTTCATGTGATGCACCCCATGGATCACCCACACGATAATCCATAAACCCATGTGGTACGTCCACATGCTACACATAAACACATGTGCACTATATGAATACAATATTCTAAATAAATAAGTAGTATTTCAATCACACAATAATCCATAAATCTATGTGGTACCTTCACATGCTACACACAAACACATATGCACTATATGAATACAACATTCTAAATAAATAAGTAGTATTTCAATCACACAATAATCCATAAACCTATGTGGTACCTTCACATACTACACACAAACACATATACATTATATGAATATAATATTCTAAATAAATAAGCAGTATTTCAATCAAAATACACTATATTCACATCCAAAGGAGTGCAAACTAAGTTCAATGAGATAGCACAACTCTTCAGTCAAAACTCCACGAGTAACTAAATTCCTCTAAGCACAATATATCTTGATGAGGTCTTCTCAAGATTCTTCCCTTCTTAGCGAGGCCTTCTCTTTTCTTGGGATCACTTCCAAGTCTCGATTCCATAAGTTGATCCAGCCAACTTTTCTTAAGGTCCTTTATGTATAAAGATGTTCATTTATAAGGTCCTTTTTATACAAAAACAAGAGTCCTTATAAGGTCATTAGTCTACTTCTCTTATTGCCTTATCCTATGTCGACAATCCCTAAGGAAATCTTGACTTTAGTCATAGTTCTTATTTCATCATCAAAAGACATTTCATTTGGCCACTTTAAGGCTCTCTAAACTTTGCTTTTAAGAAATAACCCTTCTCTTGGTTAAGGTACTCTCAATCTCTTGATTTAGGATCGATTAAGACTTTTCTCTCTAAAAATATAATTTCATTGGGAGAGATAGACTTAATCTAACCATAATTGAATCAACTTGACTTTCTAGAGTTATTCTTAGGGTTTTGACCTAATCTTGACCTTAATTCTACTTGCTTAGAAGGTCACTTCCCTTTCTCTCTCTAGAATCTCTTCTTCTCTCCCTAGATTTCTCCTTCTAAAGTTTTCTCCCTCTCTAATTCTTTGTACAATTTCTCAAAAAGAATTCTAAATATCAATCCTAATAATTTCTAATTAATCTAAGGTATTTTTATCCACCTTAACATTATTTTTTCTCTCTCTATAACCTTAACTCTACTTTCTCTCTCTAGACCTAGGGCCAACCATAAATTCACAAATCATTTTTAAACCTTCTAATTACATCCCTCCATTTATGAAATTCCCCTAAGGGAAATTCTAGGCTTGAACTTATGTCAAATTAAAGCGTTTAGACTGATTTTCTATCTCTAGAAATAGATTTGACCTAAGGTTTCTCCCATAATTTGATAAATATATAAACTATCCTATGGTTGGTAATAGACTATCCAACATCTATCTTAGTAAGGTCTAAGATATTTAGAAATTGAACTCATTTTTAACTTTGGACTTTAACCATTTATCAATTCACCCTTGCACATTTTAATTAAATGTGCACACTATTCACATCCTTTTCCAAGGCTAGCACATATATTCCCTTGCATATCTTTACAGATAATTCTCATTAATTAATTTCTCTAAAAATAATTCTTTTATTTCTTCTAGAAATTTCACCTAATATTATTTTTATTAATTATTTCTTTTATTTTTAACCTAAATGTGCAGGGGGAGTACACATGTGAACATGTGCACATAGAAATCCCAACTTAATTTTTACACATTATTTTTAGTTTTTGATTTCCTAATTTTGCAATCTTCCAATTTTCTCATTAAAAATTCCCATTTGATGAAAACCTCATATTCTGTCACTAGAAATACACATCATAATTTAATTTCTCAGTTACATTAGGATAAGGGAAGAGGGATCTTACACATGAGAATTATATACTCAGACCTTAAAACCCTCCATCAGTTGCTAGAGTCTATGGAGAGGCTAGTTGAAGGCCATACCTCCACTCAGACTCCACAAAAGCACAACAAGAAGGAAGCTAACTCAGTAAGGCCAACTCTCCCACTTGCAAAGAAGCTAAGAGTGGAAGTGACCATGTAGACCACCACTACAAAAAGAACCACTAAAGCCAAATTCAAAAAGAAAAGGCTAAAAGTCGGGGGCATCCACTTAGTAATGACCTCATAATCTGACACTGACTCAAAAAGTACACCCTCTCTCTGCAGCCTTACATCCACAGGAAGGTTAAGGAAAAAAGAGATGTGGTACAAATAGTGAGGCATGGCAGCATAGTATCCAACATGAAAAAGAGGCCACTACCATAGAGCAAGAATTTCCAGGGGCCCATGCCAATAGAGTTGGGACCAAAGTCTCTTATCACTCAAATGGTGGGACCATTGTCCCTAAGCAAACAACCAAATGGACTAGAGGTGCATATACCACCAAGGCTACTTAGTTTCCCAAGGATAGCTAGGCATCCAAGTTTGGTGTGTCAGGTTGATCCAGCACTATGCTACTGCACAACTCTAAAAAATGCATGTGATACAAGGTCAGCAGGCTATAGAGAATGCCCAGCAACAAGTGTCGACTCTACAAGAATACATCAGGCATCTGGAGGCTCAAAAATATGAGCTCTTTGGGTTAAGTGATGCCTTGTTTGCAATAATCTAGGACATAGAAATGGCCCAATAAAAAATATTGACTCTCTTCCCAACTTTTAGCAAGTCAATCCATCCTCACAAAGAAGGACAAGGCCATAGGCACGAGCTAATCCTGGAGGTGGTGGCGATGAGCTTGCCAAACTTGGTGCTGCACTATATCGTAGCCTAATATCTTTATCTGGGTCTCTAGGTAATACGCCTCATGTTTTATCTATTAAGGATATGCTTTAGACCAACCTATCACCCTCCACCTATTCATAGAGCTATGTCTTAAAGTGCCAATGCAATGCGTGCATCTAGTAAACATGCTTATTTTCAAAGGAGATATCTGACTTGTTGAACCAATACGTTTATATTTCAAAAGATGCATTTGATATTACAAACTACTTGGCGGGTGGATGCATGGTAGGGTGCCCACCTTTGTTCACTTGGGCACCCTCGAAATAGACCGAAAACGTGCCTTTCTTCACCTTTAATGTTTAATCACCCTTAGCTACAAAAGGAATTTCATTACTAGATATTCTAATGAAATGTCACACATGAAATCGAGCACCAAATGATGTAATCCGATTGAGAATTAGATATCTATGAGTGCACATTTTCTTTTTTACACTCTTAGTAGGTATCTCATGTCGTAGATTTGGACTATAGAACAGTATATCCTTAAAATGTTAAAATGCTTATAATTTTTGCATCTTAGCTCCACTTCATAAGCCACTTTAAACATAATAAATTCACATAACATAGAGCTTAACTTGATTTACACTTATTTTTTGAAGAACTTATGAGTACTAAAAAATACACTAACATTCGACAACTTACACAATGTTCAATTTTAGAGATCCAATGGTTAGAAATTAGATGAAGTTTGATAGAATGTGAAGCAGGGTGAAGTGCCAAGTTTAACGGTTAGATTTTTTAGATCTCATTTAGACAAAACTTACGTGGATAAAGATATTTTTAATGGTCAATTCATAAAAGCTAATTTGAGTTTGGAAAGCCATTTTCACCCCGAACAAGTGAAAATCCTCATTTTCACCCCAAATAAGTGAAAATCCTCATTGTGTGTCCATGCAAGTCTAAACTCATTTAGCTTTGGTAATCTAGGCTTGGTAATGAACCAAGCCTAGAAGCCATGCCATGTGTAAGCCAAATTATCTTTTGTATAGTAAGCTTGGTGTGGGTACACCTCCTACATGTCTATGCCATCTTATGTCCATCTCAGCTTGGGGAGGCTCCACATAAGCATCATGACACCTCACCTTGCCACCGCAACTATCCATGCCAACATGGCCAACCTAATTGAGTTACTAAGTCATCTTCCTAGTCATTAACAATGCCACATCATTCATGCCACCTTTGCATGCTACTTCCATATGTTGTGACATGGCATACTACCTCACGTGATGCCATGTCATGCATGCATGTACACATGGATATGCCACATCACCATCACATCACCACATGGCCGTCGTTGCCATGCCACATCATCATCCATCCCACCCATGGCTCCAGGCATGCATGCATCTAAACTTTAAATGATTTTTTAATCTATAACTTAATTTATAATTCATTTAATATAAATTTTATTTTTAAAATAAAATATAAATCTAATAAACTCTAAACAAAATTAGTTATACTATTTTATAATTAAAATAAAAAACTATATATTAATTATATATATATAATAAGGCTATATATATTATCAAGAATATATAAAAAATAATAATATATATTAATTATTAAATTTATTAAAATAATCATATATTTCTTAGCTTTAATATATTTTAAGCCATCTTCTATATATATATATATATATATATATATATATATAATAAAACTATATTAAAAACTTAAAAATATATAAACATATTAGATATTAAAACTATATGAGATTTTTTTATTATTAAAATTAAAAAATATGTACAAAGATAAAAGAATATATATCCATACAAACAATAAATATTAAAAAGAGTAATCAAGAATCTTTTTTCTAGCTTCATGTCCTCCTGTATATTAGCACGTAATTCTAAGCTCATTGGCACATAGTTCTAAGCTCGTTTGAGTAAACTTGTGGATGAGCTCTCTTTAATCCTCTTAGCTCTCAACATTAATTTAATCTTAACCTTTATCTTAGCTCTTCTAATCTCTTATTAATCTTGTCTTAGGTATTCTAATACCCTTAACTCTTCTAATAATTATCTTAGCTCTTAGAATGGGTTCCCAAAAGCAGTTCGAGCCGAAAAGGTGATAGGTTTAGAAACCACCCCACCCATCTCCTTCATGATGAGGAGGAAAGGAAAATGATAGCTTGTGAGCAAAAGAGAGGATGGAGATCATGCCAATGAGTAGCAATAATTGTCATAAGTGAGCCAAACCCTCCTCCTCCTCTTCCCTTCCTCCAAATCGGGTGAGATATTGTACTGCATCTCACATTTTCTATGCGGGTTTCTCCACAAGGGCCCACATGCACAAAAATTGAGTTTTCTAGATCCTGTTATTCCTGTGCTGATCAAAGCATATATACACTAAATCCAAAATGAAAAAAACAAACCTCCACCCTAAGATCATTGATGATTGACTTTTTAATGTACATAATAACTATGCTTAAACAAATAATAAATGTTAATTAAAAGATACCTACACCAAATCCATAAAAAATATAAAAAATTTACAAAAGAAACCTCCACCCTTGGATCGCTTGATGATTAGCCCCAATAGCTTCAACCTAATATTTTCCTCCCATCTCCTCACAATGTCTCTCATAAGGCTTTAACCTCATATTTTCCTCCCATGTGCTCACAATGTCTTGTATAAGGCAAGACTAAAAAGAATTTGCATAATTTAACAAATTTCAAATATCCCTTTGCGAAAGGCTGACTTGCCACTATGTAGTGCTTTTATTGTAGACAATAACTATATTTGCACAAACAATAAATGTCAGTCAAAAAATATTTATACCAAATCCAAAAGTTTTAAAAACAAAATTGTTAAAAGATATCTACCCTTGGATAGCTTTTTTTGTTGTAAATAATAAGTATACCAACAGAAACAAATGCATGCTAATCAAAACATATATGTACCAAATCCAAAAATGTGAAGAAAACAAAAACGACAAAATAAACCTCCACCCTTGGATTGCTAAATGCAAGCAAAGGAGACCCCACTTGACAAGAGGAGGAGAGATCTTTCAAGTAAAGGAGAAAATATATATCCGTGTGTATATTTATATATATACACACAGGTTAACAATCTATTTATATATATATATACACACACAGGTTAACAATCGACCTGCCGAAGGCAACAAAAAGGTTCCACTCGTATACGGAAAGACTCACAAAAAGGTATCGGAACCTGCATGGGGACTTCGACCGACTTTTTGGGAAAAGGTTATTTGAATGGGAATACAATATAATGTTCCAGCCGCAAGTCTAAAATTTTACTCGGACTCCCCACGACTCGGGGGGGCGTCAAGAACGCGTATGCTGACGTGGATTTGCCTAGTGGGCACAAGTGGTACGTGTGACATTGGAAGCTTCCCACGGTATTGACACGGGCCTATGTCGAAGAAGGAAACAAATGCAGGATGGTGTGGTTCCTACACACTTTCCAACAACGCAGCTACCTGTAGTAGATACTAAGCTCTTCCTCTCTCTAATACCTTGATCAACCCCACCCATGAAGCGCACATCTCCTACCTGCGATTCATCCCATCTCTTAGCAGCAGCTGAAGCCGCTTCTTCCTCCGCTTACCGTGGCGCCAGGAAACGCCGCTGGGGTAAATGGGTTGCTGAAATCAGAGAGCCTCGTAAGCGCTCTCGCCTATGGCTCGGCTCTTACTTCTCCCCAGAAGCAGCTGCGCGAGCTTTCGATGTTGCAGCTTATTGCTTACGGGGCCCGTCTGCTAGAATGAACTTGCCTGAGCTTTTTCCCCAAGCAGTGAAGAACCTCCCCACGCTCTCTCCCAAGTCTGTGCAGAAGGTAGCGACGGCGGTGGGTTCTATGGCGGACTCTGACGCTAGCACTACGTCCAGTGCAGCCTCTTTTATCTCGGCAGCGGCGAGCACACCTGCGTCATTGGTGGATGCATCAGCAGAATCGGAAAATTCTTATCAGATCAGCTTAGATCATGATAGGAGGAATGAATCGCAATCAGGGGCAATATCGATACGGAGCTCTACGTCGTTCATCAGAAGACGAGGGCATCGTCATTTAATTAAACCCCCTTGTTTATCCATCGCAACCGCTCGAAATTCAATGGCTGAGATGGAGTATTTTAGCGGTGCGCACTCTAGCTGCGCATCCAATTCCATTTCTTTTGTGAACGAATTGACAACGGCAAGGCCAGACAACAGCATGCCCAATGCGGGTGACAAGCAAGCACCAGCTGGCCACGTGGCAGAATTCAATTGGCTGGAGGGTGATCACGCGGCGAAATTCAATTGGTTGGAGCGTGCTCGTCTGGAGCATTCTCCGAAGCCCACCATTGAACAAATTGCTGACGCCATGCTGATCGTGCCGCCTTCTCCAATGCATGAGCACGATGATGGTGACGTGGACGCACTTCAGCTATGCGATTCTTCATTGTGGCACTATTGATCTCTTTCACTCCAAATAAACTTTTTTCTTTACCGTGGAGTACACTCTTTTTTTTAAAAGCCAAGGTAATATAGATAGTGCAAAGTACTCTTCTTCTTTTTTTAAAATGGCTTATTTATGAAAGCTTATAACCAAACTTCCTCCAAATTTCTAAACGTTGGTTTCAAATTTCAAGGTGGACTTACATTAGGTGTTTTTCTATAGAGCACACCGAGACATCTCTACATTATATAAAGGAAGAGTTTCACAAAGCTACTACGTGGCAAGAATTTGGAAGTTCGAGGAGAGGTAGCCTCCTGTTGCTTTAGAAATTTAAAATTATCAAGCTCGGAATCAACGTGCAAAGCACGGTCAGCCCATTAGTGTAACTTATAACTAAATTTTATCATCGAATTACACTAAACCCATGTTTGCCTTCATAGGTTCGTTAAATACTCAATGAAAGGACCATCTTGTCGATCTTGCATACATGACTAAAACTGCAACTCTTAAGAAGTTTCACCTTGTAACGCCCATAAAGCTATACACTTGGTTGCTTATTATTAACCTCAATCATATATTATATACTAAGGTAGCTACCCACAATTTGCTAGTAGATTGATCAATGGCACATCTCTTTTTGTTGTAGTAGCATTGAGCAACTTCCATTTATGGACCCACACACTTAAGAAATATCTCACCTAAGTTCTTCAACACTTTTTGTAGAGTTGTTGTTTATGGGGTGGTCTAATATGGTTGGGTGTGGTCAATTCATGGTTTATCACGGTGTGTCAACAATTATTACAAATAACTTCAAAAGATCAATTTCACAAGAGCTTTACATACAAACCTTAAGGAGGTCTTCATCTTTCCTTTTAAACATGTGCATACTTTGGTAGGGTTGCCAAAATCAAGCATAAGTGCATGCCTCAAACACTATGGTGTACAAATACACAATAAAGACCAATCAAAAGGGTTGCTAGCAAGCTCACCATCTAACCATATTAGACCGCCCTAGTGTTTCTCCAAGAATGAGACTAGATCAATGTAGACCCCATATAGAAAGAGTTTTGTCAAACCCTAATATAAATCCTGATTCATCCACCTAAAGATAAGTTGTTGCAAGAAACCTACTCCCTTAAACTGTTAGCAAAAACAAGATTAAAAAAATGTTTTAGTTAAAAGTGCATAGACATATATTTAGTTAAAAGGTTCAAAGATGATTGAGTTAAAGTGTGTATCTAGTTAAAGTGTGTAGACATGCATATGGGCTTAAAATGAGTTGTTCATATAAAGCAAGACTATTATACATCCCTATTTAATCTAATGGCATGAAAGATTAGATATCTTACTTTATTTAATCTTATTAACTAGTTAATAGTTATAGGTGAACGTAGCTCCAACCCATGAGAGAGTGTGAGTGGAAGGAGAGATGAAGAGATCAAGCCATGGTGAGTTGGTGCATATACATGGATGGGTGGAAGAGAGAGAGAGAGAGAGAGAGAGAGAGAGAGAGAGTTGTTGCACAGCCCAACAATGATTGTATTATGATAATTCTTCCACCATGTACAATGCTTTATATAGGAATGAAGGCCCTATCTTATGTTCTCTTAATAAGTGCGTGTTACTACCTAAAGTGTTCGCATAGTGAGTGGACACTTACGAGACTCTAAAATATCCAATAAACCCCCCTTCGAAGTGAAAAAAGTGTTATCTCAGAGAGACCTTCAATAGACTGCAATCATATAAAAGAGCACAATGTTACCAACACCTGAAACTCTCATGTCATGCTCAATACAAGACCTTAACCATACATAATGCCTATAATGTCTATCCTATCCATAGATAACCCCCTACCTCTAAGTAGAGATACATGAAAAATGGGCCTGAGCCTTTTATAGAAACAAGGCTTAACAAAAAAGACATCCAAAACATTCAAATTTTGGGAGACTTCCTCGGTAGAGAACCCATGATTACAAAAATATTCAGCTTTTGGGGACATCTTGGGTAGAGAACCCATGAATTTCGATTTTGGGAGACATCTTGCCAAGTAGAGAACTCTTGACTCATACATAAGTAGAAGATGATTAAATTGGAATTTTGAAAAACTCTCCATGTTGCAATGTAAATGAAGATCTTATTTTGACACCATTACTAAGTAGTTGTTGACACTTGGGTTACTATTTTAGGCTCAGGGCGGCCAAGGCAGAGGATCTATAATTACATAAATTGGAAGCTATAAAGTGAAAACTTCAAATTTGTATTGATGTAGAGGCTTCAATATGATACAAGAGGCTGAATTTCGAGAAAGCCCCAATAAAAAAATGAGCACGTTTAAACAACTATTATAAAACGAGCACGTTTATTATAAAACGAGCACGTTTAAACAACTATAAAAAAAAGAAAAGTTTTCTTAAGATAGGGAATTATTATCTTCTAAACTACTAACTCTCAAGAAACTAGAATATCTAGTCACAAAAACATCGGATATAAAATTGAGTTAAAAAAGATAGTATATTGATGTATATTTTACAAGGGTGTCAATAATAAAATGTTATGTAAATGCAACAGCTAGTGGTTTCTTATAGAAAATGGGAAGACTGTATAATGTTATCAACCAAGAGTTACACATTAAGTCCTCGTTGAGGGGTTCACCTAAAATATATAAGTGTATATAAGTGTAGCACTTGAGTTCATTAGGAGGGGTATATTAATTTAAAAAGGTATATAATTACATTTGCTGGAGGGGTTGTAAAACCAATTTTTTTAAAAACCATAAGTTTATGAAGAAAAAAGGGTCATTTTATTCATAAATGTACGTAAGTGTAAGGGGTTTTTTAAATACCCCTTTAATGCACGTGATACATAAAATTTCTTAGATGTGAACCCCCCCCCCTCCCCCGGCGAGATTAAGTCTTAATAGTATAACATGTCTATACTCTGACCATTGCTAATCATCAGTAATTTCTCCATTCTCTCTGCATTCACCTATGGTAAAAGTGTCCAAAATAATAATGTACCTAGTTTCAAAATAATCGTGTACCTAGTAAATTTTTTTTAAAATGTGTAATTTAAGGAGACATGTGTAAAAACAAACATGTCTTTAGTTAATAGAAGGTACACGATGATGGCGTAAGTACATATAGAAGAACTTTTGTATTACATTTGTAGTGTGCTAAAATAATTATTTAATGTTTTATAAGTAAAATAATTTAAGCTTAAACTTCCTAAATGATGACCATGAAAGAAGATGTTTTAAGAAATGTTTTTACGCATATTTTCTTAACTAATTCTTGCACGTGGTCGAGGAGGACGTGCATGAGCACTCCAATCTCATGCATGTTTACGCCAAGAGGATCTTGTGGATGAGAGAATGTCTTAAGTAGGAATTCCTTTGAAATAATATATTTGAAGAGAAAGACTTTAAAAGCCACAAAAGTGGAGTTTTTTTTAAAGACTTGTAAAAAAACAACTTGATTTATAAGAACCAATTCCTTAGTAACATGAAAACATAATTATAAACATAAGCAATTGGCCTTTTTTTAAAGACTAGTGCCAACTTGTAAGAAAACAACTTGATTTATAAGCACCAATTCCTTAGGAACATGAAAACATAATTATAAACATAAGTAACTAGCCTTTCTATGGAATTTAAAGATATCATTAATAATCAAATCCCTTGCTCTTCAGTTAGTCTCAGATGAACAAATGTAGTGCATCATCATACTATTTTGTCTCAAAATATAAGTAACTAGCCTTTCTATGGAATTTAAAGATATCATTAATAATCAAATCCCTTGCTCTTCAGTTAGTCTCAAATGAACAAATGTAGTGCATCATCACACTATTTTGTCTCAAAATATAGTATTTTTTAAACTAATAGTGGAATACCTTTTCTTTTAAAAACGCCAAGGTAACATGGCTTAATTCACAAATAAACATATGTTGCCATATACATAGGCAGTGATGTGTGTGAACACACTTAGGACCGCCGGGGTACTTTTTCCCTCTTTAGGAGGTTTTTTCCCCCGGCTTGTATATACGCCCATCATTCTAGGGCTAACTTATCTTTTGTACATTGACACAATCTAATACACTTTGTGTTGTGTGCATTCTTGCTTCTTCTTCTCCGAGCTTTGTGTGCTTTCCTGCAACCCTAATTCCAACAATTAGTATCAGAGCAGGCATCGGCTCCCAGGGCTACGCCGCCAGCACCCTCCGACTCACGTTCTCCGATTGAGGTGAGTTTTCACGAGCGCTTGCAGGTCCCTATACTCTGCAAATTTGCATCTGAGGTCATTTCGGGCTCCGTTTTTGCATTTCAAGTTCTGCATAGGTGTTTTCGTCATTTTCTGCAGAAATTTTGACAGTGCAGTTTTCTGCAAAACAGGCATACGTATTCTATTGTGGACCGTGCTACATAGCACAAGTTGTCTTCTGTTCAGTCTTTGCTTCATTACAGGTAGCTTTTGCATCAGTTTCAGTCAGTGGCCATGGCTAATAACAGCAATGATGTATTTCGCATGTTGTCTGCTGAAGACAAACTGGATGGAGACAGCAACTACCCACTTTGGGCATACATGATGCAGCATGTTTTGGTTGCAAAAGGAGTGTGGAACATTGTGCAGGGTACGGATGTACGTCCAGGTTCTGTGGATGTAGGATCTGTTGAGGATGTTGCAGGTTCTAGCAGCTCTACTGTTGCTGCTGTTTTACCCAGTGCTGAATAAGCTTGTTGTTGGGATGGTAAAGATGCGCAGGCTCATGCCTTGATTGCACTTTCTGTCAAACGTAACATCACCCCACATATTCGTTCAGCTAAAACAGCAAAACAGGCTTGGGATATTCTAGCTGGTTTGTATGCAGGTCGTAACGAGGCAAAAATCGCTTACCTGCGTAAAGAGCTAGAATTGAAGATTATGCAAGAAGATGATGACATGAATGTTTTTCTTGCTGAGATTAAAGATCTCAAAGAACAGTTGATTTCTGCAGGTGAGATTATTCCTGATCATTCTCTTGTGCAGACTGTTCTTGATGCTTTACCTGAGACATATCAGACTTTTGCTTTCACGTGGAGACTTCTTAATGAGGACAGACCTGATGCTGTCAAGTATGATACTTTAGTCAACAAGCTCTTGCAAGAAGCACAGTCCAGGCAAAACAGGGCCAGGCAGCGTGCAGTTGATCAGGCATTTATTGCTGCCCAGCAGCAGAGAAGAAGTGGTAAGGCAGCCCCTTCCACTGTTTCTTCTCCTATTAGTAGGTCTGTAACTTCTTCTCCTTCCACAGGTAGCAACAATAAGTCTGAGAAGGCTCTTGATAAAGGCAAGAAAAAGACCAGGTGCAACTATTGTAAGGCAAATGATCATGTCATTAAGAATTGCCCTAAGCTAAAGGCTAAAGAGGCAAAGAAGAAAGAGTCAAATGCAGCCACAATAGCGGATGCTTCTACAAATGCAGATTCTGCAAATGTTGTGCAGGATACAGAATGGGCGTTTAGCGTGTATTGCCAGTATGACCCATCTGTACATGATGGCAGTTTCTGTTGACTCTCATGTATGGTATTTTGACAGTGGTGCTACAAAGCACATTACCTCGCATCGTGATATGTTCACTTCTCTTGAGGCTGTCCCTAATGGGAATACTGTCACATGTGCCAATAATGCTTCTTACCCAGTGAAGGGCATTGGTAAAATTATGCTTACTGCTGCAAATGGCAGCGCTTTCACACTTTCAGATGCTTTGTATGTGCCAGGGATAAAGAAGAATCTATTGTCTGTCTTTGCGCTTGCTAGACTTGGATTTGTAGTCAAATTTGTGGATGACAGATGTACTGTTCATGATTTGACTTCTGGTGATACAATTATTGCATCTGGCACCTTGTTTCGTGGGCTGTATAGGCTCAATTCTTATGACAAGTGTGTGGAAGATTCAGCAAATGCAGTTTCTGATGAAAAGGCAGTTTCAGATGCAAAACTATGGCATGCTCGTTTTGGTCATCTGAACTTTGCTAGTTTGCTACGTTTGCAGAAATTTGATATGGTTGCTTCATTGTCCCATCTTGAGGCACCATTGAAACATGTTTGTGAAGGTTGTATTTTGGGCAAAATGCAGCGTTCTGCGTTTCCAAAGGATGGTTCTGTGCGGGCCACTCGCAAATTGCAGCTTGTACATAGTGATGTATGTGGGCCTATGCAAACTCCGTCATTTGGTAAACACTTGTACTTCGTGACTTTCATTGATGATTACTCAAGGCATGCATGGGTATATCCACTGAAGGCAAAGTCCGAAGTGTTTTTGTGCTTCAAACAGTTTTTCCTTATGGTTGAAAATGTATCCAATTGTACTGTGGGCACCCTCCGTACTGATCGAGGGGGGGAGTACATGTCTAAAGAGTTTGATGCATTTCTGGCTAGTCGTGGGATAAAACACCAATGTACAGTGCCGTATACCCCTCAGCAAAATGGTGTTGCTGAGAGGAAGAACATATCACTTATGGAGATGGCACGATGTATGGTCAAGAGCCAAGCTTTGCCACATGCGTTTTGGCTTGAGGCTGTCATGTGTGCTGCATATATACTCAACAGGTGTCCCACTAAGGCCTTGCAGTCTATTACTCCATACGAAGCTTGGCATGGCAGGAAGCCTTCTATTGGTCACTTGCGTGTCTTTGGTTGCTTGGCCTATGCTTTAGTGCCTGTGCAACAACGCAGAAAATTGGATGATAAGGCTGTCAAATGCATTTTTGTTGGTTATAGTGCTGAGAGCAAGGGTTACAGATTGTATTGTCCGCAGTCAAAGCGTATCTTGATTAGTCGAGATGTTGTTTTTGTGGAAGATGCTGTGCAGCCTTTGTTATCATGTACCAAAGAGACAGGTGTGAGCTCACGGGATGTATTTGATACATTGTTGCCTCTCTTTACAGGTGGGAATTCAAATGTAAGTCCTAATGAGGCAAATATTCAGCCTATGCAGAGTTCAAACGACATCATAGATCAGCCTATTTCTGATGCAGATTTATAGGATGTAATTCATGAGGATAGGGCTGAAAATGAGCAGGCTAGAGGTATGCCTAAATGGCTGGTGCAAACCTTGCGTGATAGTAAGATTGATGCACCTATGACTAGTCGTACTCGTTCAGGTTTTCAGCATGCCTCTTATGCATCAGATTGTTATGCTTTGGCTGTGTCTAGTATGTGTGAAGAGGAAGAACCTCTTTCATTTGATGAGGCACAAAATTCAGAAAATTGGTTGGCTGCAATGCAAAGTGAATATGATGCTATAATGAAGAATGGTACATGGTCTTTGTGTGATTTGCCTATTGGTAAAAAGGCCATTGGATGTAAGTGGGTTTTTAAGTTGAAACGAAAGCCAGATGGCAGTGTTGATCGCTATAAGGCTAGACTTGTTGCAAAGGGTTATGCTCAAGAAAAGGGCATTGATTTTGATGAGACCTTTGCTCCCACTTGTCGTATGACTACCATTCGTAGCATTTGTGCATTGGCAGCTCATAATGGTTGGAATGTACATCAGTTGGACATAAAGACTGCATTCTTGAATGGAGATTTGCATGAGGAGGTGTATGTATCGCAGCCTCGTGGTTTTGTTCAAAGAGGGCAGGAAAACAAAGTGTGCAGGTTGAAAAAGGCTTTATATGGTTTAAAGCAAGCTCCACGAGCTTGGTATGAAAAGATACATGCATATTTGACTGCACATGGGTTTCAGAATAGTCCAACAGAAAGCACTTTGTATGTTAAACGTGTGGATGGTGTACATCTAATCATTGCTCTCTATGTCGATGACATGCTGCTCACAGGACCAAACGAGAGTCATATTGCTGATTTTAAGGCTGATTTGAATGCCTCTTTTGAGATGTTAGATTTGGGGCATTTGCATCATTATTTGGCGATACAATTTAAGCAGTGTGATGGAGGTATTGCTTTGTGTCAGACAAAGTATATTGAGACATTGTTGCGGAGATTTGGCCTTGAAGACTGCAAGCCTATTGCTACTCCAATGGAGACAGGTTTGAAGTTGAGTCTTCATGATGCTGGAGATCACTTTGATGTCACACTCTATCAGACAGCTGTTGGTTGCCTCATTTATGTATGCATTACGAGGCCAGACATTCAGTTTGCAGTCTCACAAGTGAGCAGGTTTATGCATAGCCTAGGGTCTCAGCATTGGAAGGCAGTTAAACGCATCTTTCGCTACTTGAGTGGCACCATACATCTTGGGTTGTTTTATCCCAAGGGGGGATCATTGCCGCCAGATTTACATGCTTTTTCGGACTCAGATTGGGCTGGTTGCTATGACACAAGAGTGTCCACAAGTGGTTTTTGTTTCATGCTCGGTAGCTCATGCATATCTTGGTAGAGCAAGAAGCAACCTACTGTGGCCACTTCTAGTTGTGAAGCTGAGTACAGGGCAGCTTTCACAGCTACGGTTGAGTGTGTGTGGCTCAGACGGCTTATGGCTCTGACTTGGGTGTTGGACAGGAGTCTGCCACCTCTATCTTCACTGACAGTCAGAGTGCATTGGCAGTTGCGAGAAACCCAGTTTTTCATGCTCGCACAAAGCACATTGAGGTGCATTATCACTATGTCAGGGAGAGACTCTCAGCAGGAGAGATCAGCTTGACCTATGTGCCAACACAAGACAACCTCGCCGATCTTTTCACAAAGGTGCTTCCTCGTGAGAAGTTTGAAGCTTTCCGCAAAGCTTTGGCCTTGCTCCCCTTTGTGGATTGATCTACTTCGGGCATGGCACTCCCCTATACATGAGTGCCAGCTCTCGTTCACACCATCACTCCCAGGGGGGATTTGTTGCCATATACATAGGCAGTGATGTGTGTGAACACACTTAGGACCGTCGGGGCACTTTTTCCCTCTTTAGGAGGTTTTTTCCCCCGGCTTGTATATACGGCTAACTTATCTTTTGTATACATAGGCAGTGATGTGTGTGAACACACTTAGGACCGTCAGGGCACTTTTTCCCTCTTTAGGAGGTTTTTTCCCCCCGGCTTGTATATACGCCCATCATTCTAGGGCTAACTTATCTTTTGTACATTGACACAATCTAATACACTTTGTGTTGTGTGCATTCTTGCTTCTTCTTCTCCAAGCTTTGTGTGCTTTCCTGCAACCCTAATTCCAACAACATAAAAACTTAAAACTGAACTTCCTTAAAATCATGAATTTTCTAAATGTTTGGTTACAAATTTTAAGGTGGAATTACACTAAACCCATGTATTTTAAGATGAAATTACACTAAAACCATGTACTTTAAGGTAAAATTATTACACTAAACCTATATGTTTTTAACACACTAACACACGCTATACTATATAACTTATAACAAAACTAAATCCATGCATTTTAAGGTAGAATTATTATAATAACCTATATGTTTTTAACACACTAACACATGCTATACTATATAACTTATAACAAAACTAAATCCATGCATTTTAAGGTAGAATTATTATAATAAACCTATAAATTTTTTTAGCACACTAACACATGCTACTATGTAACTTATAACAAAAATTTCTCAAAATCTTTGAAGCTTCTAAACTTTGGTTTCAAACAATGTCACGGGACCCTTTTGTACTTCTTGAAGAAATAATTAAAAACTCACAAA
Organism: Cibotium barometz; assembly: GCF_041138505.1. Classification (NCBI taxonomy): domain Eukaryota; kingdom Viridiplantae; phylum Streptophyta; class Polypodiopsida; order Cyatheales; family Cibotiaceae; genus Cibotium; species Cibotium barometz. The sequence continues at coordinate 51,165,640 of NC_141065.1, forward strand.
TACGTCAAAAATTAAGAACAAAGACTTGAATCAAATTAATATCAAAGAGCATAGCATAGCATAAGACAAGAGAAATAGAATAACATCACCATTAAGACAAGATTAGGTGCAATCTCGCCCTCCCATGCGAGTAGCTCCACTTCCACGACATGAGTATTTAGAGAATTTTATTCCATAAAAATAGCCCAAGGAGCTAATAATAGATGTGCATACAATTTGGGCTTGCTTTTTCCTACTTTTGGATTTTGCTTTACATATTATTAACTATATCAAAGTTCCTAAGGTTTGTACATATCAAAACCTTTGCCCAAATATAAATGCTACTGGGCCTTTGCACATGAAATAACTTGTGGACACTCGCACATATAATAACCTTGTGCACATTCGCACATTTAATAACCTTGTGCACATTCGCACATTCCATTAAGCCGATTTTTGCACACCTTAAATCAAGCATATTTTTCTACGATTATTAAGCATAAAAAATATGATAAAATATATACATGTAACAGTCCTCCCATTTGAGGAAGCAACTATCCTCAGTTGTGTAGAAGAAAATGCTACAACAATAAAACTCGTGCGATAATATGATATAGACAAGATCCCTTATAAGCGACACACACACTGCTCATCACCCATTTTTGTAAACATATCCCAATTAATTGCCTTGTCTACAATTAATCCCAATATGAAACATTGATAGGCACAAACACAACATATATTCACCACTTGTTTCACTATGATGAGAGTATAATTATGTACACATCATCTGGCATGGTGTTAGTTACCATTTGTTACACTCCAAGAGCATTGCGCATCAATTGCATAAACCACTTGTTTCACTTCGACCGTATGCAGTTGTTTAGCATAGTCCACTTGTTTCATTTGACCATAATACAATTATCAAGCATGTCACTACTTGTTACACCTCAACAACATACACCCGTCAAGCATGGTCTCAACAAGCTATGCCAATACCACTAGGTAATCAGTATTTAATGTGGAGTCACCCACGATACCAATTCACTAGGATGGCACACTATCGTCCGAGCGTCCCTATAAACTAAAGGGTGGACATTATGTAACATCCCTCTTGAAACTGACCTCAAATGCATGTTTGCTTATTATACGAGCAAAGGAGATCAATTCAAGTATGTTCTCTAGTTTATAACAAAAGACACTGTATCAAGGACTTCTATGTGTAATAAATTCTAGTGTCCCATACCACCAGAAATTATCCCACACAAATCTAGAGATAAATATGTATTAGAATCCTTCACACAGGATTAATCTTGTGTCCCATACCACAAGACTAATACATAGTGAAAAATTCATAAAGTATAGTTCAAGCTGGAAGTTCAAGATAGAAGGGCTAGTTTCTTCAAGAAGTTCTACTTTCGATGCATAAGAACTCTCCTTGAAATTTACCAAAAAGGTGTTAAAATAAAATCTATTATAGGAATAATCAAATGAAATAAATATGTTACCTCAAGAATCAGAGTAGTCATTGGTATTCTTCTTCATCATCATCATCATTGAGTCCAAGTGAGATAAGAAATATTAAATAAAACTTGATGACGTAAAAATCAAATTTAAAAGTAAGAGAGTGTTACCTTGATGTATTATTGGCTACAAAATGAAAAAGTTAAGATAAATAGAGAATTTAAAACAATTTATGAATAAATGAAAACGAAATTATTTGGTGACAATGAGGACTTATTGTGTGTACGTGAAGATGATGATGAAAAGATTAATTTGCATTTGAAGTTGAAATAACTTGAATAATAAACATGAAACTTAGCAATCATAAGGTTGAGTCAAGCATAAGAAGGTCATACCTTACATATACTCAATTGCAATGATGTTCTACATTAAGAAAAATGAGAAAGGAATGCGAATGGATTGAAATATAATTATTCTTCCAAACCTAGCTAGGGTTATATTAAATTATGACCTTATAAGAAATAAAACTTATACATACATACATACATACATACATACATACATATATATATATATATATATATATGTACATATATATATATATATATATGTACATATGTACATATATATATATATATATGTATATATGTACATATATACATATATATATATATACATATATATATGTACATATATATATATACATATATATATATATATATGTACATATGTACATATATATATATATATATATGTACATATGTACATATATACATATACATATATATATATGTACATATGTACATATATACATATATATATATATATATATATGTACATATGTACATATATACATATATATATATATATATGTACATATGTACATATGTACATATATATATATATATATGTACATATCTACATATATATATATATATATATATATGTACATATATACATATATACATATATATATATATATACATATATATATATATATGTATATGTATATGTATTATATATGTATATGTACATATATACATATATATGTATATATGTACATATATACATATATATATATATATATATGTACATATATACATACATATATATATAGTTGCGTTGAAAATTCATGAGTTCGCTGCCCAGGTGGAGACTATCACGCCCCTTTTTAAAAAATAATTAGCCTATTGCTTCTTCATGGCTAACAACCAAGCGCCCAATGTATTTAAAGAAAAATAAAAAGATGCTTTAAAAAAAATTTAAGCTTTAAATCTTAGGCTTAAGAAGGGCTTCTATATAATAATAAAAATGTTGTTATTCGGATGGGAGAAGAACCCGCCCAGTAGTGCTGTTGGAGAGGACGACCGACGCAATTTCGTAGAGAAGAAAATCAAAGCAAGCCACCTATAGCCCTAGATGTAGCAATTTTTTAAATAAAAAAACTATTAAATTAAAGAAGTTTTTGCTTTAAAAGCTTAAATCAAAACTTTATTACCAAGCTTGGTTTCAAGCCTCTCAAGGCTGAAAACAGCGCAACGCACATGTGAGAGAAGGAACTCGTCCTCTAGAGGAATCTCCCTGGACACCTTTGCTTGAATTGGAGGGAGAGGATTAATATTTATTTCCAATTAATCTCCAATTAATCCAATTATGGCCATGAGAAAAATGATTTGATTTTTAAACCATAAATTGATTTGAGAAGCTCCTAGATCCGTCCATTATAGAATTCAGACACTTCCACTGGCTTAGTAATCTTGCTATGGTTCTCTATGTCCCTTCCCTTGCTGTTTCGATCCGTATGGATGGATTATGAAGAGGATTAGTGAAATTAAAGGTGGTTTTTTGGTTTTCACAAACCACTAATGATTTTCCACCTTGCTTTACCCTTTGGGCAATAGATTGATGGGGATTTGTTATCCAAAGGTTAACAACAAGCCTTTTTCAACCATACATAACCATAAATGTATTCTTCTTCAAATTAAATTGAAAAATTACCAAAATCACCTTTGCCGTTGTCTCTTTCACCTCTTTGTCCACAAGTCTTTGACCAGCTTCAAGAAGATTGAATTAAAGCAAAGCTCTGATATCACTGTCACAGGACCCTTTTGTACTTCTTTGAAGAAATAATTAAAAACTCATAAATACATCAAAAATTAAAAACAAAGACTTGAATCAAATTGATATCAAAAATTAAAAACAAAGACTAGAATCAAATTGATATCAAAAATTAAAAACAAAGACTTGAATCAAATTGATATCAAAGAGCATAGCATAGCATAAGACAAGAGAAATAGAATAACATCACCATCAAGACAAGATTGGGTGCAATCTCCCCCTTTGATGCATGTAGCTCCACTTCCACGACATGAGTATTTAGAGAATTGTATTCCATAAAAATAGCCCAAGGAGCTAATAATAGATGTGCTTACAATTTGGGCTTGCTTTTTCCCACTTTTGGGTTTTGCTTTACATATTATTAACCAAATCAAAGTTCCTAAGGTTTGTACATATCAAAACCTTTGCCCAAATATAAATGCTAATGGGCCTTTACACACGAAATAACTTTGTGCACACTCGCACATATAGTAACCTTGTGCACATTTAATAACCTTGTGCACATTCGCACATTCCATTAAGCCGATTTCTACACACATTAAATCAAGCATATTTTTCTACGATTATTATTAAGCATAAAAAATATGATAAAATATAAACCGTCCTCCCATTTGAGGAAGCAACTGTCCTCAGTTGTGTAGAAGAAAATGCTACAGCAACAAAACTCGTACGACACCTTAATTGGTGACCATGGCACTCATCATCAAATCACAAATAATAATACAAAATAATATGATATAGACAAGATCTCTTATATGCAACTCACGCACTGCTCATCACCTATTTCTATAAACATATCCCAATTAATTCCCTTGTGTTCCCATTATGAAACGTTCATAGGCACAAACACAACATATATTCACCACTTGTTTCACTATGATGAGAGTATAACTATGTACACATCATCTAGCATGGTGTGAGTTACCATTTGTTACACCCCAAGAGCATAGCACATCAATTGCATAAACCACTTGTTTCACTTCGACCGTGTGCAGTTGTTTAGCATAGTCCACTTGTTTCACTAGACCATAATACAATTGTCAAGCATGTCACTACTTGTTACACCTCAACAACATACACCCGTCAGGCATGGTCTCAAGCTATGCCCATACCACTAGGTAATTAGTATTTAATGTGGAGTCACCCATGATACCAATTCACTAGGACGGCACACTAGCGTCCGAGCGTTCCCGTACAACTAAAGGGTGGACATTATGTAACAACCTATGAAGTGAAATTACACCAAACACATTGTTTTAAGCATACATAAGTTAGGCATGTTAAATACTCACTCAATGGACCCTCTTATCGATCTTTCATACATGATAAGAACTTCCATTTTTAATAAGATTCACGTCCATCACCCATAAAGTTATATAATGGCTATTTATTGATCTCAAATCATATATGAAAAATGCAGGTCTACCCACAATTTATAAATGGATTGGTCGATGACACATTTATTTTTATTGTAATGCATTAAGCGACTTTTCATTCTTGTTAGCTACCCACGATATACAAATGGATTGGTCAATGACATTTATTTTTATTGACCTCAAATCATAGATGAAAACTGAAGGTAGCTATCCACAATTTACAAATGGATTGGTCAATGACACATTTATTTTTATTGTAGCACATTAAGCGACTTTCCATTTTTGTTAACTATCATGGTGGTTAACATTTCCAATACTTGGGAATTACACCATATTTTGGTAAATGCAGTAGCAATATAATGTCAAGAGATAATAGAGATCCTGGATGGAATGCATGCATAGATCTAGAAGCCAAATGGGAGACCCCTAGCCCTCTATTTACATAATATTCTAGTAGCTAAATTCACACTAAGGGTAGAGAGACTCACTCCTTATACCACAATATCCTGACACTTGGCTATTATGTCAGCTCCCCTTTAGTTTGACTAGAACAATTCTTATGTAAGGAAAAGTGAATGATTCCTCCAGGTGTTTTCTCTTGATAATTCTCTGTCACATAGTGTGTAATATGCTTACGGGTCGACCACTAACAAAGTCCGGGCCTCAGAGCATGGCCGAAGAGAGCTAGTGGGGTTCAGGGGTGAGATGCCTAGTGGTCGGAGTGCCACAACCATTGTAGAGTAGGGCGGTTGGAGTGACCAAGGCAGTCAGATGGCTGGCCAGTGTATATGGGCAAGCCTATCTCTATGGTTGGGTAGTGAATCTGAGCCAAGTCTTCTTCCCCTCCTCTCTCCAATGGCTATGGTGTGGTAGTATTTCAATCCGTCATCCCTCTCTCTTTTTTCTTCATGTGTGATCGGGCTTTGAAAGAGATAAGGCTTATCTTAAATTTTTTATGGTTATCTTTCTCTCTCGTTTATCTCTTTGCTCTACAACTGGTATCTTTGTGTGAGCTTAGAGGAAGAGTAATTTTGGGGAGAAGAAGTCGCCAACCTCCTGCTGAAAGCAAAAACATGAAGCACAAAGTACTCATCATAGATAGTAAAATGTTGGGTTATAGTAGGGTTTAACCCTGCCATCATCTTCGCTATCTTGATATTGCTTGTTGCCACCCATTTCTTGCTATCGACTGTGTGAGCTTAGAGTGTACGTGCTGCTTACGCTACTCGAAGCCCACACCTCAAGATGCCCAATCGATGGGTAGGGGGGTCATTTCACATGGGCAGCGGGGGCCAGATAGCCGCTGCTATTGGGCGCCCTTGCCCATGATCCCAAGAGCACAAGGCAAAGCCACACTTCCATGGAAACAAGGGCTCTAGTGGCACTTGTGTATATCTTCACCCACCCTTCTCTAATCTCTCTGTCATAATAACAAACGAGGCACTATCACACATGCAGGTACATGAGCGGAGTAGCACAGTATGGAGTTGATGTGGCTCGACCAACGGGCAGGTCTACTCCGAAAGTGAACCGGGAGCCAGGTTGAATTGTTCCTTGTTTTTGTAGGTTTTTTCTTATTCTTTTATTGGAGATGTAATACTCCAACAGGGGGTGAAATCTCATTAGTTGTACACACAGAGGTTGGTTTCGTGAGAGTGGATTGGTCATGTTCGACTCATAGCATGTAGGTCTCTAATTCTTGTTTTTTTCAATTTTAAACTTTTACATTCTTTTTTAAGTTGGCCATTAGAAGTGCCTGTTTGGTTGGGTATGTGGTTGGGTCTCTAATTCTTATTTTTTTCAATTTTAAACTTTTACATTCTTTTTTAAGTTGGCCATTAGAAGTGCCTGTTTGGTTGGGTATGTGGTGCCTCAGTTTAAGACCACTAGTGAAATTGGTTCTCTCGGCAAGGATGTTGTTTCTCCCTTTTACCTAAAGACGCATGGGATTGCGAGTGTTTATCGTTCACTATGAGAAGTGAATGATGAGAAGATAGAGACTACTATACCACAATTAAATATTGTGAGTGTTCATCATTCACTATGAGTGAATGATGAGAAGATAGAGACCTACTGTACCACAATTAAATATTGTGATTGACCAACACTACACGTAGTGTTATTCGATTGACTGGGGTTAGCCTTGTCCGTAGGTGACAAGATGTATTAGTCCAATTTTGTTTCATTAGACTACTCGATGTTTTACAAGAGGGGAAAGCAATTAGCTTCATTTCTTGAAGATCCTCTTTTGAGTTTTTTCTAAGGTTTGGGTAATCTTAGAGTAAGATTCGTAGACATCAACAAGTGATTCTAAGATTCGTAGTAATCTTAGAGTGAGGTCCATAGTGATCTTTGAGTTTGTGGTGTTTGTCGAACATAGATGAACCTGGGTGTTGATGATGTTAATTGTCTAATTGTTCAATGTGACTGTTAATAGAGTATGGAGCTACTCTACCTACCTTTGGAGTATGTCATTGCTCCTTTTGTCCGATAGGATGGGCCTTGGAGAGGTCTTGTTCTATAGCCACTTTGTGTGGCTAGTCTTCAACCAGTTTGATCACCAACCAGTTTATGTAGCGGGCCATTGAGACCTTATCGGATTGTTCTCTCACAAATACTCTAGATTGAATATTTGAGGTTGTGGAACTTGATTTAGTTCTTAAACTTATAGCCATGCTGAACTTTGGAAAAAATTGTGCATCATATACGATATCACATAGTTTGTCTAGTTGGAAACACCCATATAGGCTTGGGTGAATAGTCATCCATATGTTTGAGTTTTTGTAGCTATTTCTTAAGGAGAGGAAAAGAGTCTACTTTTGTGTCACAGTGATCTTCACAGCTATTTCTTAAGGAGAGGAAAAGAGTCTACTTTTGTGTCACAGTGATCTTCATGCTCATTTGATGGTATGGGATGTCAAGTGTTCATGAAGACCATTGTGGTCATTTGATGGTATGGGACATCAAGCGTTCATGAAGGTCATTGTGGTCTCAGTGGTATGGGACACCAAGGCTCATGCACAAGCGTTGACCCTTTGGTTGGTTGAATGCTTATTTCGTATTGATCAAGTGTTTGTTTGCTTGTTCTATAGTGATCGAGTGTTTGAGGCAAGATGGAGCTTTGAGATGCCCTTGATAATCCAGTGATAGAATTCAAAGAAGCTCTAAGTAGCATAGCCATTACTTGTTTTTGACAGAGTGGTTTCTAGTTTGAGATAATATTTCATATTTAAAAAATTTAAAATAAATATTAAGAATAAAAAATATATTAAGAATAAGACTATATATTAAATATATATTAATTATTAAAAATAATTATATATTCCCCAACTTTAATACATTTTAAGCCATCTTCAATATATATAAAAACTAATAAAACTACATTAAAAATTTAAAATATATAAACATACTAGATATTAAAACAATATGAGAATTTTTTTATTAGTTATTAAAATTAAATATATATATATATAAATAAAACATACTAGATATTAAAACAATATGAGAATTTTTTTATTAGTTATTAAAATTAAAAATATATATATAAAGATAAAAGAATATATATTTATACAAATAATAAATATTAAAAAATAGTAATCTATAATCTTTTTTCTAGCTCCACACCCTACTATATATTGGCACACAATTCTAAGCTCATTGGCACACAGTTCTAAGCTCACTTAAGTAAACTTGTGGATGAGCTCTCTTTAATCCTCTTAGCTCTCAACGTTAATTTCATCTTAATCCTTATCTTTGCTCTTCTAATCTCTTTTGATCCTCTTTTTTCTTCTAATCTATTCTTAACCTTGTCTTAGATGTTCTAATACACTTAGCTCTTCTAATCCTCTTCTTAGCTCTTCTAATAAATAGAATGGGTTCCTAAAAGCCGTTTGAGCTAAAAAGTTGATAGATTTAGAAACCACTGGCCCATCTCGTTCATAAGGAGGAAAGGAAAAGGATAGCTTGTGAGCAAAAGAAAGAGTGGAGATCACGCCAATGAGCAGCAATAATTTTCATAAGTGAGCTAAACACTCCTCCTCCTCTTCCCCTCTCTCCAAATCGAGGTGAGGTATGGTGCTCCATCCCACGTTTTTTATGCGGGTTTCTTCACGAAGGCCCATGCACAAAAATTGAGTTCTCTCCATCCCGTTATGCCTACGCTGATCCAAACATATCTACACTAAATCCAAAATGAAAAAAACAAACCTCCACCTTTGGATCACTAATGATTGGCTTTTTAATATAAACAATAACTATGCTTACACAAACTATAAACAATGACTTTTTAATGTAAACAATAACTATGCTTACACAAACTATAAATGTTAATTAAAAGATACCTACACTAAATCCAAAATAAAAATAAAAAATAAAAATTACAAAATAAACCTTCACTCTTGGATCACTTGTTGATGATTAGCAATGGTCATACAATAAGGTTCCTCACTTTGGTTCACACTTGAAGATTTTTTTTAGCAAAAAGTAGTCATTTTTCACTAAAAACTGGCTAATCTCACCCACTTGGCAAAGAAAATTGACATTGATCCCTTCTAATAGAACTTCACACTACTAGTCATGCACTACATATGGTTTGATCAAAAAACACTTAGCAAAGGAATTTGACATTGAGCTCTTCTAATGAAACATCACACTTTTAATCATACACTTAAACATATGGTCTAATAAAAAATCATAGTTTTTAAATGCCAAATTTTCTGCGTCACAAATATAGTATATAAGGTATGTCCCAAACTTGAACAAGTAGACAATATGATTATAAAATATAGTGTATATGGTATGTCCCAAACTTGAACAAGTAGACAATATGATTATAAAATATAGTGTATATGGTATGTCCCAAACTTGAACAGGTAGATAACATGCTCATAAAATGTTAATAACTTCCTTGTTTTAACTCCAATTCTATCTCCACTTTGTACATAAGAAAGGTATGTAATGATGATCATAAAATGTTATGGTGATTTGTGTGAGATTTGGTTTAGAATAGCTCTCTTTTTTGTTTTTGAATAGAATGCTTTTTGCTTAATTTTTAGATTAATTCGTTATTTTTGTTGTTGTTTTTGTGGTTTTTCATGTTCTTAGGACTTGCACATAGTTTGTATTAGGCTTAGTTTGTATTAGGCTTAGTTTGCATCCATTGCATCAAACAATGCAATAGAATGCAATTCTTAGTGAATGTTAGCTCTCTTTAGTTTAAACATTGTATTAGGCTTAGTTTGCATCCATTGCATCAAACAATGCAATAGAATGCAATTCTTAGTGAATGTTAGCTCTCTTTAGTTTAAACATAGATCTAAGATCATTAATTTTAGTTTAATTATGTGTTTTTTGTTGAAATTGTTTGGATTAGAGTGTCAGTAAGCATTAGGAGCAGCTTAATATTTTAAAAAATTTCTTAAAACCCTAAAAAAACCCATGAATTTGACTAATTTCTCTTAATGGATTGGTTTTTGTCATTATGGGTGATTAATCTTGTTCAAGAGGCCAAAAATTTAGAAAATGTGTTAATTGGGGTCTAACTAAATTGATCTTATGAGTAGTCAAAATTGAGGTTTTTGAGTGTTTTGAGAGCATGTAGATGTATCAAAACACCTAATCACTAAAGAACCACGAAAAATCGTAAAAAACAGCACGAAAACGATGACAAGCCATATTCGAGCTACTTTTTGAGGGTCTAAACGACAAAATCACGGACGACTCAAGGAAACAAAGTTGTAGTACTCTAAAAATACTAGAACTTCCTCACACAAAGTTTTTCAAAATTCTTTTTGGAACACCCTAAAAAATATGCTGCGAAACAGGGAAAAAATTCTTGGGAAAATTTTTCGTCTTGAGACAATGATGGAAAATAGGTTTTAGGACCTCCTCTTCCATATGGGAAGTTCCTAGCATACGTTTTTTCAAAAAAATATCTCTTAGAGGTCGTTCATGTGCCTATAGCGTGCCTAAGCTAATTGGGACGAACAGACACCTGTTTGACCTAACGAAGAGTACGCCAAGCCTCTTGAGGCTGTAACAGAGTGTGAGAGAATATAAAAAGCAAAAAGAAAGAAAAAAAAAAGAGCTCATTAAGGAGCGTTTAGGCACTCTAACATGACCACGATAGAGGGATTGCCAGGGATCACACAAGGACTGAATCCAATGGCTAACATCTTCGAGCCATTGAGATCTATGCCGCAAATTCATCTCCCAATGCCATTGCCCATGCCTATAACAAGCGTGTCATCGAGTTTTACAACCCCTAGCACCTTGATCCCACTGGGCTTTAGTCCCTTGTCTAACATCCCGCAACCCTATAAGAACCAACCCTTTCCTGGATGCCCACACCTTGGATATACTGACTAGTCTAGGAAGGCGAGTGGCCCAAGGACTCACTGAGTCTCTTCCAACAAGAGCACTCACATACGGCCTCAGGGACTCATACAGAAATACGACCGTACAAATTTTTAAAATTATGGGCAAATATGACGGAACAACAGACCTTGTTCAATTCATTCAAATGTTTGAACAGAGATGTGAAGCCTTTGGAAATCCCAACTGCCCACTAAGGTACATGCGTTGAACTTATGCTTATTAGAAGGAAAAGCTAGTCAATGGTTCATCATATTGATGAATGCGATCAAGACCAACTTCAAAACCTTGAAATCAGCCTTTATACAGGGTTTTTCTAGACAAGGTGATCGGTGGAGTGCAACAACAGAACTCTATTTGATTGAGCATCAACCAAATGAATTCATTAGAGATTTTATCCTTTGAATAAAACTCTTGGACTCACGTTGTGAGTCATGGGAAAAATGAAACGACGTTCAATTAAGGAGATGTTTCATGATGGACTTAAAGAATAATAGCTTACACAACTTGATCATTGTTTCCAATCCAGAAACATTCGATCAATGTTGTAAAGAAGCAATACGTTTAGATGTGACAACATGCTAGAAGATGATCATTCTACGAGGTGTTTCTCATCTAAACCAAATGAAGCAATGGTGACAAAAGAAAGATCGATCTCGGAATTGACATTCCCAGAATTTTATGCAACCTTGCTTAAAATCTTACAGCCCCAACATCTCTAAGAGAGGATAAAAACCTTCAAAACCAGACATCCTTAATGCCTCTAAAAGTGAGGAGCGAAATGCCTTGTGTTGAGTGCAATCACTACGACCATCCTAATCCTCATTGTGCATATAAGGCACCTGTTCTTCTATACTGCATGTATTGTAAAACCTTTGACCATGATAGTAAAAAGTGTATGGCTTCATCCACAATGGACTCAAAACCTCCATCTCTCGTGCACCAAACAAAAACAGTCCAAAGGGTAGAAACTGCTCAGGAAGCAGTTAATCGAACACTTTAGTGTTTCTATTCGTGGACCTCACAAGGTCGTAGACTACACAGTTTGGAATACTTCCATGCCCATAGTCACTGACACCGATCACATTGAAGACATTTGTGTGGGGAGAATGAACCAGCTTTGTTGATGGCTTCGATGTTCAATGGTCTTTGTTTCTCTGGAAGGAATAAGAAAAGCTAGTTAATGAATGAAGAGGTTAGTGGTGTATTGGGAATTCCTAACGGGGTGGGGGGGGTTTTTTTGCAAATGATTGTATTTTTATACTGTGTGAGCCCCTTTTTTTTGCTCACTTTGTTTTTGACAATCATCGGCAAGGTTACATGTGATTTTTGTTAGTGGGGATACTAAGAGATGTTAATAATGGGAGAGAAGAGAGAGAAGGATCCGGAGGAACGTAGACTTAATAATCAGAATGAGATGATGATTCTCAGTTCCTCATTTGATTCATCTAAGCGACATTCATCATTTGAAGTAATTGGCTTGTGATGATGTCCCTTTGTGTGGCAGGATTCTTGTCAAATGTTGTTGAGTAGGACTTGATCTTGTCTTTTTCTATCCATGTGCCTTTTATGTTTTTATACATATTTAAGTGCTCTTATGAAGCAGATTTACATGAAGTACAAGGATTAAGTCATATAGACTCTTATTAAACTACTCTGTGTTGAAGTAGCCACTTGTTGGTGGGGGTGAGGATTGAAAGAATTACGTCAACTTGCGAGGCTAATATAGATATCTTCACTAAGGATTGAGGATTATCGATTTGTGAAGTTGGTGGTGTCGTTTGGAGAGGTTTGTAATTTGAAGGAAAATTCCAGGCGATGGGTTGTACCATCATTGACCAAGCTTTCGCTCACCATGGCTCCCCCATCTAGAGATGTACCTGGAAGTTGTTGATGGTGAGGCTTTGGTGTGCAAATGTTCTCCTATGCATGAGTATGGATATGTACTCATGGAGCAACTACTACATTAGTTGAGCCAAAAGAATAGTAAGCAATAAGCTTAACAATAATATAGTGGTATGGCCTAATTTGGTAAAGTTGCAGGTTTTGACTCCGAGGGTGTTTTCTTCTGTCTTTTTTTTTTGGCTTTTATAGGTCATCTAGGTGATGATTTGTAAGCAGCAGCTTCTTGTGCACTCATTTCTCACTTCTAAAGGGGTGATAAGAGCATTGTTATTTTGTTCTTGATGTGCTCCTAAGTCTCTGTATTGCTTCTTGAATTTGTTACTAAAATGATGTCGAGGCAGTAGGGAAGACTGCAGATTGTTTGGTTGAATAGACAAGCTCTTGTGTTGGTGTTGAATGCACGAGAGTGGTTGAGTGATTTTTTTGCTGTTGCTTGGGCTGCCATTCTTGTCAAACTATAGGTGAAGTTGTTGGGGTTGAAGTCGGTGGTGAGGTTTTCTTCACATTGTTCGATTTTGGCAACCATATGATGGAATTACCATCATAGTATCCTTGTTGGTTGAGGGGGGAATGTTAATCTAATTCTAGGATTAACAAGAGCTACCACCATTATCTTATATCAAGGAGTCATGGTAGATACACCAAAGGGTCATACATTCAAGATATGAAGTAATAGTGTCCAAAGCTACAACTTGGACGAGCGCCTGTAATGGTGTGACGGAGTATTTATGGCAATTCCCACTTCAAGAGTGTGTGGTAGCACGTTAGGATGAAGTCCTAAGTGATGTGCTTCATGGATATATTATGAGAGTAGTCATTGTAATAGCATTAGGCCTCTTATGAGCCTAAAGTGTCCGACCGGCCATAGTTTAAGTGAGTGTGAACACTTATGGCCATGTATATAAGTGAATTTCTCTCATAATACAACACACTCTCCCATTGTGCAATTGAGTCTGCTCTTGCTAATCCTCTTACTAATCTCTCTCCCTAATGCATGCTAGTGAGTATGTGTGTGAGTGAAGTGAGGTGAGAGGAGGGACGAGGACCTGTAGTACAACACGACGGTGTGATAATGCTCGTGGCGGGAGATGCGGTGGAATTGCTTCTCAAGGAGTTGTAGAGCTTAGAGACCTCAAGGGTTACGGGCTCGGCCATTGGAAAGATCCTCATGATAGTTGCGGTTCACCAGGTAATCTATTTTTGGATGTGTTTCAAGGAGGGTTAGGGTGAGCCATAACAATGTGCCATCTCAACGTGCCACTTTATTATGCCACCTCATCATTGATGACATGGCATGCCACCTTAGTATTGATGATATATCATTAGATTCCATGTCACATGCATTAACACATCGTCAAGGAGGGAGAGCTGCCACATCACTCAAATTGCCACATCATTAGTCTATGTCATCAAAACACCCACCATGGATATATCACATCATCTTGAGTTCGTGCCACATGTCACACAAGTGTATGCCATGTTAATAATCCCTTCACATCATCAACTCGAGCTTCCATGTCATCATCCATTCATAGTTTCCCATACATATAAATATATATATTTGAGATAATCCATATATATGTATGTAAAATACTCTTATGATATCTAAATTTTTTAAATAAATATACATTAACAAATCTAACCAAAGATTACAGGTAGCTTTTGCATCAGTTTCAGTCAGTGGCCATGGCTGATAATAGCAATGATGTATTTCGCATGTTGTCTGCTGAAGATAAACTGGGGATGGAGACAGCAACTACCCACTTTGGGCATACATGATGCAGCATGTTTTGGTTGCAAAAGGAGTGTGGAACATTGTGCACGGTATGGATGTACATCCAGGTTCTGTGGATGTAGGATCTATTGAGGATGTTGCAGGTTCTAGCAGCTCTACTATTGCTACTATTTTACCCACTGCTGAACAAGCTCGTTGGGATGGTAAAGATGCGGAGGCTCATGCCTTGATTGCACTTTCTATCAAACGTAACATCACCCCACATATTCGTTCAGCTAAAACAACAAAACAGGCTTGGGATATTCTAGCTGGTTTGTATATGCAGGTCATAAACGAGACAAAAATCTCTTACATGCGTAAAGAGCTAGAATTGAAGATTATGCAGGAAGATAATGACATGAATGTTTTTCTTCCTGAGATTAAAGATCTCAAAGAACAGTTGATTTCTGCAGGTGAGATTATTCCTGATCATTCTCTTGTGCAGACTGTTCTTGATGCTTTACCTGAGACATATTAGACTTTTGCTTCCACGTGGAGACTTCTTACTGAGGGATAGACCTAATGCTGTCAAGTATGATACTTTAGTCAACAAGCTCTTGCAAGAAGCGCAGTCCAGGCAAAACAGGGCCAGGCAACATGCAGTTGATCAAGCATTTATTGCTGCCCACCAACAGCAGAGAAGAAGTGGTAAGGCAGCCCCTTCCACTGTTTCTTCTCCTATTAGTAGGTCTGCAACTTCTTCTCCTTCCACAGGTAGCAACAATAAGTTTGAGAAGGCTCTTAAAGGTAAGAAAAAACACCAGGTGCAACTATTGTAAGGCAAATGATCATGTCATTAAGAATTGCCCTAAGCTAAAGGCTAAAGAGGCAAAGAAGAAAGAGTCAAATGCAGCCACAATAGCGGATGCTTCTACAAATGCAGATTCTGCAAATGTTGTGTAGGATACAGAATGGGCGTTTAGCATGCCCAGACTAGTCCCCAAAGGGAAGTAAGTTTAAAGCTTTACACAAATTTCTCTCATGGGAGAGCCTTCATGAACAAATCCACCAAGTTGTCCTGTGTTGGCACATAAGCCAAGCTGATTTCCCCTACTACAGAGCATCTCTCCCTGACATAATGATAGTGCACCTCAATGTGCTTTATGCGAGCATGAAAAACTAGATTCCTTGCAACTATCATAGCGCTCTGACTATCAATGAAGATGGTAATGGCTAAGGACTCGCCAATACCCAAATTAGCAATAAGTCACTTGAGCCAAACACACTCAATTGTAGCTATAAATGCTACCTTGTACTCAGCTTCACAGCTAGAAGTGGCCACAATGGGTTGCTTCTTGCTGAGCCATGATATACATGAATCACCCAAGGCAAAAGTTAAAACCACTCGTAGACACTCGGTTGTTCATAACATCTAGCCCAGTCTGATTTTGTAAATGTATGAAGCTATGATTTACTGCCCTTGGGATAAAATAACCCAAAGTGCTTGGTGCCCTTTAGGTAACGAAACACCCGTTTGGCAGACTGCCCATGCTTTGTGCCTAGGCTATGCATAAATATCTTCAATATTGAGACCACATACTAAATATCAAGCCTGGCATTATATAAAAAGATAAGGCATCCAACGGCTTCTTGATACAAGCAGCATCAAAAGGGTCACTTGTATCTTCAAGACTTAGTCGTCGTAAACCCAGCTCCATAGGTGTAGCCACAAGTTTACAGTCTTCAAGATTGAACCTCTTCAACAATCCATCTATGTGTTTCCTCTGCAGCATGATAATGCTATCATTACGCTGCCAAAACCCAAATCCCAAACAATAGTGCAACGATCCAAGATCTGACATCTTAAAATACTTCTCTAAATCAGCTATAAAAGAATAGTGCAACAGTCCAAGATCTGACATCTCAAAAGACTTCTCTAAATTAGCTATAAAAGTTGAAATATAATCATCATTAGGGCCTATGAGCAGCATGTCATCAAACCATAACACGATGACCAATAAAACATCCTTAGTACTCTTTATATAAAGGGTATTGTCAGTTAGGCTGTTGCAAAAACCATGTGCAACCAAGTATGCATGTATCTTTTTGTACCATGCTCTGGGAGCTTGCTTAAGACCATATAAAGCTTTCTTTAATCTGCATACTTTTGATTTCTAACTTTTTTGAACGAAATCACAAGGTTGAGATACATAGACCTCCTCATGCATA
Organism: Cibotium barometz; assembly: GCF_041138505.1. Lineage (NCBI taxonomy): Eukaryota > Viridiplantae > Streptophyta > Polypodiopsida > Cyatheales > Cibotiaceae > Cibotium > Cibotium barometz. The sequence continues at coordinate 51,182,797 of NC_141065.1, forward strand.
TCTCCATTCAAGAAGGTAGTTTTGATATCCAACTAACATACATTCTAGCCTTTATGTGCTACTAATGCAATGATACTTCGCATAGTAGTAATACGACATGTTGGTGGAAAGGTTTCACCATAGTCAATGTTGAGATATCGAGCTCAACTGTGCTACGCGGATATGGCCCACTTGGGTGATAGCTTTTGCACTTATGTCATTGGCATGGTTGGTGAGATTATGGTTGATATGCTGCTAGACAAGTTGTGTGACAACCACTTTGGAGTACTAGAGTTATGGCATAGTTATAGCGCCAGCTCGTATAGTTGGGTTCACACTATGGCTTAACCATAGTATGTTATTATAGGAGAGTAGTTTTCCTTTATGTATATACTCTTATCTTTTAGTTATATGGTTGTAGAGAAGAGAAGAAGATAGAAGAAAATTCAGCCATCCATCTCTCTCTCTCTTGTGTCTTGCACTCTCTTGTGTGTATGTGTGTGTGTGTGTGTTTGCTTACAAGGAACTTGAGCTCTCCCTCTCCCCCACATTCTCTTTAGTCAATTCCTTTTTCCTGTGCATAACCCTTTGCAAGCAGGCCTTGCATTGTATCACTCGACACTACCTTCATCTTTACGTTTAAGCTCGTAAACCCATTTCGTGCCAATGGCCTTCTTGCCACATGAGGCAAGTCTACCAAATCCCATGTATCATTTTTTAGTATCAAATCATTCTTAGATTGCATAGCAGTCATCCAATTTTCAAATTCCCTTGGGAACATGTTCCTCTTCATTATATAAACTAGCCATAAGAGTATGACATGCGTCAACATGAGATGCATGATGAGAACCTGTACGTGTTCTACTAGGCAATGAAGTGGTCAATTTGCTATCATGTAGTGTTTGCACCAGTCATTTTGTCATACTTTTTGACTTCTTAATTTTCCTTCTTTCCTCGTCAACTATATCATCCACATTTGCCTCATCAATAAACTAACCTATGGGCTTAAAAACATGTTGATTTGTAACCTATGTGGGCTGATTTTTAACATTCCTTTGAGTACCCAAATGCTCTACATCAATGTTTCATGCATTAAACAATGGAAGGAGAGTGTTGAATATGTCCTGCGAACATACATTTTGTTGTTTTTTACATGAAAGCAAGGTCTGAATTACATCTTCCACAAATACAACATCTCTACTCACAAGAATCGGCTTGGTAATAGGATGATAGAGACGATAACCCTTACTTTCAGAGCTGTAATCCATAAAAATACTGTTAACAACCTTATAAACAAGCTTGCAAATTTGTTGAGGCACAAGTGCATAAGCAAGACAACTGAAAATGCATAAGTGAGCCACAGAGGTCTTTTTGTTATTCTCCAAGCTTCAAAAGGCATAATTGTGTGCAAAGCATTTGTAGGACACCTGTTCAAAATATATGTTGCACACATGACTACTTCTAGCTAGAAACCATGAGGTAACTCTTGACTTTTAATCATACAATGTGCCATCTCCATGAGAGACTTATTTTTGCGTTCAGCTACACCATTTTGTTGAGGTGTATAGGGCACAATACATTAATATTTTATCCCGTGATCAGTTATGTATGCATGAAACTCCTTAGACATATACTCCCCCCCCCTCGATTAGTACGCAAGGTACTAGTCTTACATGTAGAAACATTTTCAACCATAGCAGCAAAGTGCTTAAAGCATATAAAAACCTTTGATTTTTGTTTCAATGGATATACCCAGTATGTCTGAAATAATCATCAATGAAAGTAACAAAATAGAGGTAGCCCCCCCAATAGATGGTGTCCTCATAGAACCACATACATCACGATGTATAAGCTACATTTTTTGGTAAATGATGGCCCCTCTGCATTTTTCCAATGCAGCTCTCGTAAACATGTTTGATAGGGGCTTCAACATGTTGCAGCTTAGACACCATGTCATGCTTATGCAAATGCAACAAAATGCCAAACCTCGTGGACCAAAGCATGCATGCCACAACTTAGCATCACCCATTGCCTTTGTGGCAAAAACTATACATACAACATGCCTTTGTCTTTCTTCATATACATCTAGCTTTTAAAGACCATGAGAAAAAAGTACCAAAAGTAATTATTATCTTGCTATTCATTGCGATCGTGAGAGCAATACATCTATCATCCACAAACTGAACCACTAAGCCAACCTTAGTAATGGTAGCAGAGGTAGATAACAAGTTCTTCTTGATCCCTGGTACATATAATACATCTAAAAGCATGATTATTCCATCATTTGCAGCACAGTGAGAATAATTTTACCAACTCCTTTTACTAACTCCTTTTACATAATATAAGGAGTTGTTTGCACATGTTATAGTGTTTCCTTGTGGATCAAGTTCAAGTGATGAGAACAAACTGTGATGAGAAATAATGTGCTTACTAGCACTACTGTCAAAATATTAGACATGTACATCTGATAGCCATGCATACATCCTTATGTGAAGGGTCATAATTGCATTGCACAATGAAAGCCCAATCATCATGTGCATAGTTTGCAGATTCTTTGTTTTCTGCATTAGAGGATGATGCATCAGCTCAACCATACCTGAGTCTTTCTTTTTCTCCTTCTACAATTGTTTCCTACACTCACTATGTAGTGACTAGGTTTCCTAACAACAGTTGCATTTTTCCTTTTTCTTTAGCTTGTCTTGCCTTCCTTGTTTATAGGCTTGCCCAATGAATCTGATTTTGGCTTGTAACTACCTTGAGGAAAGGCTTTACCTTTGCCTTTTTGTTGGCTCACAACAAAATCTTAATCTCGTGTATGCATGGCAGATCTTTCTTATTGGTGCAAGGATCTCTTGTATGTATGATGCTTGCCTAGAACACTCTAGAAACTCTGTATTAAGCTAATAATGATGCACGAGTTGTGTTTCTCAAAAGGCAACTTGATAATGATAAAATGCAAGAGAAGGGGTCCATGAATAACCAAGTTTCGTGAATTAAGAGATCAACTTCTCAACATTAATGAGATCATTCCTTATAAGGAAATGGTTAGCATCACCCTTAAGTCTTTGCGTGAATCTTATTTGGGATTAATACTTACCTCCGGCTTTCTTTAAATGGAAATGCAATCCCTCTCACGAGCTTGTTAGCTTACTGTTGTAGGAGGAACAATGCCTTTGAGAGTTCTAGCACGCTCTAGCAGCCAAGGATAAGGGTAGGAAATTTCAATGGAAGAATAATTCAAATAACACTTTGAAGGCTAAGGGGGATTCTAAAAAGCCAAAGAAGGTGACTTGCCTGTTATCACAAGAAGTCCGAACATACAAGTGAAAATTTCTTCAAACTTCAAAATAAGGAAAAGAAGGTGACTTGTGTAGTATCACAAGAACGTGACTTACCGATATCACGACCATACAATTGCAAATTGCTTCAGACTTCAAAAAAAGGAATCCAACAAGGGTTTCAGCAGCTCTTCTTCTAACAATAAGAGTTCTAAGAAATACGATTCTGCTAATGTCATTATCCATAAAGACTAATGGTGTTGTCCCATGACAACTTCTCACTACGGCTATTTGTAGTTACTTAACAAGATGCATGTCTCAGTGCAACTATCTCTGACAATTGGTATCTTGACACTAGTGCTTATAAGCACATAACTTCTCCAAGAAGTTTGGTCAAACATAAGGAAATTGTCCAAGATGGTCACATTATTATGTGTGCCAATAATTCCTCTTACCCCATCAAAGGTATTGGTTCTCATCACTAATGTTATTGGTGAGCAACTTTGTCTTCAAAATGTACTTTTTGTTCTTCCAGGAATTAAAAAGAATATGCTTCTCTAAGAAGGGGTCTTAATGTTAAATTTGCAAATGATAAATACATTGTCCCCACCATTGATAAAGAACAAAGACAAATAGATTGTACTTATTGAATCTTTAACCACCACTAGTGGTTTGTATAAATTGGACATATATGACAAGTGTGTTATTGCTTGTTTGCTAGTCAGACACTTCTAATTCAATGAAAGATGCCTAGTTGGCATCATGGTAGGCTTGGCCACACTTATATTGGTGGTTTAATGCTTTTGCAAAAACGTAGGATGTTAGAGGATCCTCCTCAACTTGATCCACCACCAAGATATGTTTGTGAAGAATGCATGCATCCTTGTAAACTTTCTCACCAACCTTTCCCAAAGAATGCACTAGATAGAGATAATTACGAATTACAACTCATACATAGTGATGTGTGTGCTCCAATGAGAACTAGAGGAAACTTATATTTTATTACATTCATTGATAACTATAGCAAGTGCCGGTGGTCTTATCCTATGAAGAAAAAATTAGAGGTATTTTCTCATTTTCAACACTTTGTTGCTATGGTTGAAAATGAAACTAGCTTAAAAGTTCAAACTCTCCATTTAGACAGAGGAGGGGAATACATGTCTAATGCATTCAACGATTTTTTGGCACAAAAAGACACTGAGCATAAGTGTATAACTTCTTATACTACACCATAACAAAATGGTATTTCTGAGAGACAAAACATGACTCTCATGGATATGGTTGAATACATGGTTAAAGATCAGTAGCTTCTACACAAGTTTTGAATGGAAGCAGTTCTTTGTGATACTTATGTGTTGAATAGGTGGCCCAATAAAGCTTTGAAGACGACCACTCCTATGAATATTTTTTCAATCAAAAACCTAAGATTGAACACATGTGTGTTTTTGGTTATTTGGCATATGCACATGTACCAACACAAAGCAGAACTAAGCTTAATTACAAGGCAGTGAAATACATTTTTATAGGTTATATCTATTGAAAGCAAAGGTTTTCATCTCTACAATCCTCTAGCAAGATAGAAAATTATGCCTAGATAGGCTAGAAGCACCTTGCACGAGTAGCAAATTATGTGCTCCTTTGTAAAGTAGAAACAAATTCAGTGTGCTGGAACCAATTCTTAATATTGCTGAGTTTGCATTTCTTAGTTCTCTACATGATATAGATGAAGCCAAGTCTTTTAAAGAGGCTTAAGAAGATCTAAATCTAAATTGGTAGGTAAAATCCATGCAAGATGAAATTCATGCCATTAAGAAAAATGGTACTTGGGATTTAGTGGATCTACCACTTGGCAAGAAAGCTATTGGTAATAAGTGGGTTTTCAAAATCAAGAGAAATGCAGATTGCTTTGTTGACATGTTCAAGGCTATACCCAACAAAGAAAGGGATTAATTATGATGAAACGTTTTCTCCCATTCCTGTATGACCACTATCCAATCTATTATTGCTCTAGCATCCCATCATGGATGAAAAGAGGACATCAAAACAAAATTCTTGAATGGTGACTTACATGAAGAAGTTTATGTGAGTCAACTAGCTAGATTTGCCTAACCTAGTCAGGAATAGAAGGCATGCATGCTAAATAAATCTTTATATGGTTTGAAACAAGCTCCTAGATCTTGGTACTAGAAGATTCACGCATGTTTGATTGGACAAGGATAGTCCCATGGAAAGCACTTTATATGTGAAAAAGGACAAGCAAGATTTGCTTGTCATTCTCTATGTAGAGGACATGCTAGGGTAGGTCACCAATGAGAATTTCATTATAGCTTTGGCTGACCTTGCCTCAAATTTTATGATGTTAGATCTTGGTGTTTTGCACTACTACTTGGGTATGCACTTTATATAGCAAGATGATGATATATAGTTGTTAAGCAGCCAAAGTACATCAGGCAGTACATCAAGGCATTGCTAAAGAAGTTTAATACGAAAGTACATCAGTAGGCATTACACCAAGGCAATGCTCAAGAGGTTTAATACGAAAGTACATCAACTATATCAGGGCAATGCTCAAGAGGTTTAATACAAAAAATTATAAACCAATCCCTAAACCATGTAATCATTAAGTAGTCAAAGTACATCAGGGCACTACTCAAGAGGTTTAATATGAAAATTGTAAACCAATCTCTACACCAAGTAATCATTAAGTAGCCGAAGTACATCAAGCAGAACATCAGGGCACTGCTCAAGAGGTTTAATACAAAAAATTATAAACCAATCTCTGCACCAAGTAATCATTAAGTAGTCAAAGTACATCAGGCCAATGCTCAAGAGGTTTAATACGGAAAGTTGCAAACCATTCTCTACACGAATGGAACCTGGTGTAAAGCTTAGTCTGCAGGATATCGAGTGAACCATTTAACATAACCACTTATGATCAAGTTGTTGAAAAGTTTCAAACCAATCTCTACACCAATGGAAATTGGTGTAAAGCTTAGTCTACAAGATGCTAGTGAAAGGATGCCAGTGAACCATTTGACATAACCACTTATGATCAAGCTATTGGGGATGCCTAATTTATTTGTACAACTCATAGCCAAACATCTAGTATGTTGTGTCACACTCTCAAAGTTCATGCATTGCTCAGGCAATAAGCATTGGCAAGCAATCAAACATATCTTTAGATACTCACAAGGCGGCACTCAAGATCTTGGATTGTTCTATGCCAAGGGGGTGATTTAGATTGTAGGGCTTCAGTGATTCTAACTAGGTAGGTGATTGATACACGGCAATCCACATCTCAAAACTACTTCTTTCTCAACAATTTATGCATATCTTGGCTCAGCAAGAAGCACCCACTATGGCAACATCATCTTATGAAGCTGAATATAGAGAAGCATTCTCATTGTGATAGATGAATGTGTATGGTTGAGAAGATTGATGAAGGATATTTGTACCCCTTCAAACACCCCTACTCCTATTATCATTGACAATTAAAGCACAATGGAAATTTTCAAGAATCGTGTCTTTCATGATAGGACCAAGCACATTGAAGTGCATTACCACTATGTTAAAGAGAGGCTCCATGTGTGAGAGAGATCAATCTGATATATTGTAGTACACATGACAATGTGCCAGATCTTTTCACTAATGTCTTATCACCTAAAAAGTTTGAGGCCTTCTGTAAAGCTTTGGGCCTCTTCCCTTTCAGAGACTAATCTGTAATCTCTTTCAACCTCACATGTGTAATACAAAGGGTTTTGTTAGATATATCATAGTACTACACTATCAGGACGTATACTATAGGGGGGTTTGTTAGATATATCATAGTACTACACTATGAGAACATATACTTATGCCATGGGCACTTTTGTCCCACTGGGTTTTTTCCCATGGTCATCCATGTGTGAATAGGCACCTTAGGGTTAGCTAGTATATAAGTAACCTCGTCCTTAGTTTAGGGGCTCCTCAATTGTAGTTTCTCTTTGTACTTGCAGAGAGCTTCATGTCTCGCCTTTGAGCTTACCAATCTCTCTCACACTCTATATCTCTGTGTTCTTGTCTTTGAGCTGACTAATCTCTCTCACACTCTACACGTCTATGTTCTTATCTTTGAGCATTTTGTGTGTGTGAGTCTAGCTCTATTCTATGAGCTAACATTGACTCCTCAATTATGAAGGAAATTCCTCTATCCTCATTTATGACTACTCATCCCAAGTTTCTTATTCTAAAATATAATTTTGTCTCGTTTTAAAAAATACCCGTAAACTCAACTCCCATCACCCACTTTCCAATGTTTGATCTTTTTTCTACTTGAAATAGATCCATAAGCTCAATGTAGCCCCATCTAATCCCATGTGAACTCACACATGTAAACTCATGCACCCATAATCAAAATTGCCATTCACAATGCCTAAGTAAGTTCAACATGCACTCCTTTGAAAAATGTCCTTTCATAAAAGAAAAACATAACATCATAGGATTCCTTTCATATCATGCATAATTTCATATGTCTAATCACATATCACAAGGTAACACATCATTGTCACATCATTGATATATATCTCCTTGCACCACAACCATGATTCTCAAACCACGAGATGGCATGCACCATTGAGCCTGATTACTTCTAGACCACTTTGTTGACCGGAGGAGCCCGCACATGTTTCACATCCACCTCTCTAATCCTTGTTTCTTCTAAATTTGGTCAAACCTTCTAGTCTTTGATTCTATGACCCCAGCTTATCACACTAAAGTGTATTTAAAATATGTATATTAATGCACATAGGTCTTTTTCCTTTGCAATTTCCTAAAGAAAATGATAGATTTGTACTAAGCTTACTAGTGTCAAAACTAGATTCACATGAGTCTTATTTTTATCATTTCTTTTCCAAAAATTTCCTAAAGAAAATTATAGATTTGTACTATGCTTACTAATGTCAAACTAGTTTCACATAAGCTTTATTTTCATCATTTCTTTTCCAAAAAATATGGAGATGGATTTGCACATCTTGAGGTAGATAATGTGCTTCAATTATCCTTAATTTATGGAGTAAATATGACTTTCTCTCTCTAAACTCTAAGATTATTATTGATTTAATCTCTACCAAAAATAATAATTTTTCAGGTTTCTCTAAAAAGGTAATTTCTCTTATGCTACTTTATCCAAATTAAACCCTAATTCATCCATGCACATGTAATGCATAAAAATCATTTTTCTTTCTATATCACCTCTTGAGTATTATCTCTCTAGAATTCTAACGTATATTTATAAATTGCATCTTACTTTTTTCTAAAGGATCATCTAAATTTCAAACCTAACAATCTTAAGAACTTCTAATAAGTTTAGGGCATCACCTCATCTCTCTACTACCCTTTCTCTCTCGACACTATTAATTACTCCTCTCTCTACACATGGGGTATCCCTAATCCTTAATTTGTATCTTAATCTCTCTTATTAAATTTAATCTCCCACATACTAAACTTGGGAATACCCCATCTATGCATACTTGCTAAGCTAATTTTGTCTCTCTAGGATTAATTAACCTAGGACTTGTTCATAAATTAATTAAATATTAATTCTCCCTAGATTTTGTTTCAGCTCATCCTAATCCTTGTATTCATTTTGGTACTAAACACCAAGATAATTCCTCTAATTTAATAAGGTATCCATAACGGTAAACATAAATCTAATTTTCATAAGGATGTAACGTCAAACTAGAACTTTAGGAATTCTATTCTTGGGGGTTGTGCAGAAAATGTGAGTCTATTAATTTGATTTAATCTAAGCCCAATTTTATGGAATTAATAATTAAAATGCAAGAAATGAAGGAAATTATAAAATTTGAACTGAAGCTCTAATTGTACCTTGATAAATGACTTGTAAGAGTGGTGCAGTACCCTTCCTATGTGCAGTTGATGATGTCTCATCCTCCACAAAATCCCACAAATGATTTGTTAGAGTGGTGCATTATCATATGCGCAGTTGATGGATTTCCTCCTCCACAAAAGCCCACAATTTTTTTTTAAATGATGCCAAGAGCTTGTACAAGTCCCAATTGTCTCCTTTTTTACGTCTACTTGATGTGTAGCTATGAGCCCTCAGTTTTGAAGACATCAGAACCCTTCTTAGGCTTTTTACTCTTCAAATAAGGACATTAAAAAATTTACCCTTCAAAATAAAGGCTTCAATTTAAATTTTGCTAAAGGTAGTCCAATTTTTGCCCTTCAAATGAAATAATCGGTCTGTCCTTCAAAACCTAGGGCTACTAGGTATTGCAGTCATACGACTAAAACGAAAGTGTAGCACAAAATTCTATGTCAAAGTACACTCTCTTCCCTAGAGAAAACATGTGGATTTCTCATGGACTAGGTGGCCTTAATATACTTGAAAATGATGACTGACCACTCCACAAGCTCCCCAAAACTCAAGGTTGGTATACCACAATATCTATGCAACTCAACCTTAACCTTCATGTATCCTCTTATTTTTCATACATTCAACCACTCTCTAACTCTTACATCAAGTTAACTTTCATTTGAGCACGATTGGAGTTTTCTATTAATCTTCAAGCTTATCTCCAAGTTATTCCTAAGGTTTTGCACTTTACCAGCCAACCTTATACTTTAGATTTTTACCCATTTAAGCTTAGCCTAATTAAAACGTGTACTCTTCTCTATTTATAATTTTTACCAAGGTTAATGCTCACACACCCATTTAAGCTTATTAAATTGTGTACTCTTCTCTATTTACAATTTTTACTAAGGTTAATGCTCACACACCCTAACATATTTTATTTACATATGGAATGCATTATTATTTATTTTTCTAAGAAATAACTCATTCATTTGCTTTCATTAAAAAAATCAATATTATCTTTCTCTTTCTAACTCCTAGTGTAAGCAAGGGGTGCATATGTGCACATGAGAAATCCCCAAATATGTGTAGGGGGGTGTACATGTGCACATGGAAAATCCCCAAATAAATTTGTGCATATGCCAAATTGGTGAGTTAACAAAAATTTTGTGTTTGTCTAATCTTATTGTCTTGGGCTCCCAACAAGTATCTCTCATTAAATGCACACCTTTTAAAAAAATCCACATTTTCTCACTAGAAAGTATAGTTTAGAAAAATAATACCTCAGTTAAAATTATGGAATAATAAGAGGGATCTTACATTCTCCCCCACTTGAAGATTTGAGATATCCTCATCTCACAAACTAGGGATATTCTTTCTTCAAATTCTTCCTCCTTCAACACGACCTGGCCGGTCTCTCTGCCTTCCTAGCCTCCCAAATCCACATGCCCATTGGAACCTTGTTAAAAGGTAGTCCAAATTTATGGAATGACCTTCGAGATTGGATGGAACACAAACTGCACGCTATGAAATGGGCTCTTTACTAATCAAAAAATTAGTGCTAATCAAGATATCCACCAATGGGAAGGGGGGGGAGTGCACATTCTATCCACTAGCTTTAGCTATAAAATATATGGTAGTTATTACATTTCTTAGCCTTGTCCCCCTTTGTGAAAAACTTTCATTTGACTACATTCTCTTTTAAGATCTTCTTTCTGATGTCTAAAACTGCTTCTGGTTCCAATTCTACTTGTCCTCATGTGAGAAAAGCAAGTTGTTTACCACCCAATATATGACTAGGATTTGGGACATCTTTTACAGACTAACAGATACAACATTATGGATTTTCAAGTAGAGAGGAAGTAAAAGTTCTTTAGCATACTTCTTTAGAAAACTAACACAAAAAACATTATGGATTTTCAAGTATGGAGGAAGTAGAAGTTCATAAGTGTGATCTCTAATTCTCCATATAATCATATATGGTCCACAATATCTCGATGACAATTTCTTGTACTTTCCCAACAAGGAGAGAGACTTTCTCTTGGGTCAAAAAACCATATCACCTTCATTGAACTCCATGATATACTGTTTTCATAAAGTGCTTTAAATGGAGTCATCTCGATACTTTGACAATAAAAGGCATTATAAGTACACTCTACCAGATGTAGATAGTTCATCCACCTTCTAGGTTCTTTTCCACATAAGTTTGAAGGCATTATAAGTAAACTCTACCAAATGTAGATAGTTCATCCACCTTCTAGGTTCTTTTCCACAGAAGTTTGAAAATATCTTCAATCATCTGGCCCACCATCAATTTCCAGATGATAGGCAATGCTAAGATCCAGAGAGGTACCTATGGTTTACCCTCTCTATTTGGCCCACCATTAATTTCCAGATGATAGGCAATGCTAAGATCTGGAGAGGTACCTATGGATTTGAAGAAAGTAGTCTAGATAAATTGGGACATAAACTTAGCATCTCAATCACTGACTATCCTTCTAGTCAATCTATGTAATTTAAATATCTTCTTTGAAAATACTTTAGTAACATCTAGTGCAGTATAGGTCTTTTTCTGCTGGGATCAGGTGCATAATCTTTGTTAGACAATCCACCACTACTAGGATCGAGTCTAGTGGTGAAGACATTAGCCACCTGATCCACTATGCTTACATATACCACATCCACATCACCTACTAGAGCCTTCTCCCTCATAAAGTGATAATGCACCTCAATGTGATTTATCCTAGCATAATAGATTAGGTTACTGGCCAGCTATATGCTACTCATGTTGTCATAATAAATGACAATAGCCCTATCCATGGACACATCCATATCACAAGTAGCTTCTAAAGCCAAGCTACTTCACAAGCTACCATAGCAGCACCCTTGTACTATTTATGCTTTTATAATCAATAAGGCAACTGTCGAGTGTTTCTTTTAGTAGTCCAATTCACATTAGCACTCCCAAAAGAAAACATAAAGTCACTAGTAGATCTTCTGTCTATAACACTACCAATCCAATTAACATCTGTGTACCCATGTAGCTGTGTCTTTATGCCAATCTCATAGAAAAGTTTATAATCAAGTGTAGACATTATTTACCTTAGAATCCGTCTAGCCACATCTAAGTGTAGCTTCATGGAGGCTTTCATAAATTGACTCACAAGTCAAACAACTAGCTTAAGTTTGGCCTAATAATTCTCATGTAGATCAAGCTATCCACTATGTGTTTGTACATAGTGGGGTCCTCCAAAAGCTCACATGTATCTGATATGAAAAGCTTTGTGTTCTCCTCCAATGGCATTGAAATAGGCTTACAGCCTGTTATACCATACTTGGACAACAACATGTTCAAGGGATACTACCTCTATAACACACAAAATGCCATGAGGTGATGTCATCGCCTCTACATCCAAGAAATATCATAGTTCACCCAAATCTTTTATCTCAAACTTTTCCTTCAAGAGTATATTGACATCATGTATGTCAGCATCACTATCACTAGTGATAATCAAGTCATCCACATGAAGCACTAATAGCTATTAGCAAAATGATATGCTCTACGCTAATCTACCTAGGGTAAAGAAAATCAATCATCATAAGACTATTAATTGAATATTAAGATTGCAGAATATAAATTAGAACTTAATCATGAAAATGAAGCAAAGAGGCACACATTTTCCATTAGACATTGAGCCTATTTATAGGCTTTAGGTACAATGGCAAGCCCACAATCATGGCCTTGATTAAAGGCAAAACGGTAGAGGATAGATAAGCTAAAATGGTGGAGAGGTGGAGCTAATTGAGAGCCTAAAAGGAGGTGGAGAGGTGGAGCTAATTGAGAGCCTAAAAGGAGGTGGATATGATTCCCCTAAATCAAGGAAAAGTGCTAGGGTAAAGTGAAAGTAAAAGCTTGATAAAAAGGTGGAAATAACCTTAGGGAAGACAAGCCATGGTTAGAGCACTATTTCTAACACCCTCCCATGACCCAAACATGGGTAAAATGAAATGCTAAAGATAAACTAGGCTTGAATCTCCTCCCACAATAAAATGATGGATAAAAGGCTTGAGATACAAATAGTATTGATGACCAGGGTGAGGACCACAAACAAAAGTGGTTGTCTCACAAAAGAAAGATGTCCATGTGAAAGATGGTACATCAAAGCAAAACCTTGGTTTATAATGTCATAAAAAAAGTACCTAAGCTTTAAACAAAATGTGAGAGTAGAATGGGCCAAGTCCATCAAAAGGCATAATCACAATCATCAAAGCAAAGGTTGGCCTCATGGGTGGCCTTTGACGATGGAGAGTCTTCTTCTTTCTTCTCTTCAGGAAGATAGGCTTTTTGGGCCTTCTTCTTTGCATAACAAAACTCCTCAAGATGTCCTAGTTTGCCACAAAAAGTGAACTTGAAGGTCTTCATGGTTTGAGGAGTGGCTTTCAAGGATGAGGCTTTCCCTTTGACAAAATAAGCACCATCAACATGGTACTCATTCTTCTTTATTAGAATCCTTTTTTCTTCTTCCAAGAGAGAAGCTTCAATGTTGATGAGGGATGGAGTTGGAAGATTTAAAAGAGTTGTTACAAGGGTTGAATATTCATCAAGATGTGACACACTCTTAATCAATATAGCAATTTTATCATCATCTTCTATCTCCTTCTTGTTTCCTATGAGTTGTGTTAAGAGGTTTTTAAAATCATTAATGTGGGCAGGCATAGTAGTTTTGGGGTTCTTTTGAAGCCCAAAGAACTTCAGTAGGAAACTAATCTTGGAGTGTTTGTGGCGCCGATTCTATTGCTAGCCAAGTCTAGCTTCTGATTTTCACTCAAGAGTATGTGAATTGCTTCTTTGCTGCTTTAATAGAGATGGCACATGAACTGAGCCACAGAGACTATACAATGGGCCAAATCATATGCTGTGAACTGAAGTTGTTGAGCATTAATGAAGAGCTAATAGCATAGGCTTTTGGTGGCGCAAGTAGGGAACAATGGCATTGTTGAGAGTTTTTCACAAGAAAAATATTTGTGCTCGAAAAGTGAGCCTAATTAGTGACTAATAAGTACAATTAGTGCACAGGGGCCAAAGAGCATGGGCTCTGATACCATATTAGCAAAATGATATGCTCTACACTAATCTACCTAGGCTGTTGGATTAGAAAGAAAATTAGCCATCATAAGACTGTTAATTGAATATTAAGATTACAAAACATAAACTAGAACTTAATCATGAAAATGAAGCAAAGAGGCGCACATTTTCCATTAGACATTAAGCCTATTTAGGTACAATTATAGACTTTAGGTACAATGGCAAGCCCACAATCATGGCCTTGATTGAAGGCAAAATGGTAGAGGATAGATGAGCTAAAATGGTGGAGAGGTGGAGCTAATTGAGAGCCTAAAAGGAGGTGGATACTATTCCTCTAAATCAAGGAAAAGTGCTAGGGTAAAGTGAAAGTAAAAGCTTGATAAAAAGGTGGAAATAACCTTAGGGAAAACAAGCCATGGTTGGGGCACTATTTCTAACAATAGCATGATCTCTTTATCTATCTTTTTCACATAAATGACTAATAGCATGGTCCCTTTATCTGTCTTTTTCATCTAAAGTAAAAAATCTGCTTGGATATCTGAAATTCAAAGGTAATAAGATACTCTCAATCTTGTTTGACCATGTTGTGGGTTGCTTTAACCCATACAAGGCTTTGCATAACCTACACAAAATCTAGGTGTTCATCACTCTCATAAGGTGGTTACATCATGTTTACTTCTTCTTACAAATCACCATACAAGAAGACATTCTTTACATCCATCTAATGTAAAGACCAACCCTTTGCTATAGCCATCGACAATGACATCTCTCATAGTTTTCCATTATAGCAATGGGGCTAAATGTCTCCTTATAGTCAATACCATAGATCTGCGCATAACCCTTAGCAACCAATCTGACCTTATATATGCTAATTGATCCATCCAGGTTATGCTTGATCTTATACACCCACCTATATCCAATTGTCTTCTTTTTCTTAGGTAAAGGAACTGAATCCCATGTTTCATTTTCATACAATGTTGCCATCTCCTCATCCATGGATCTTCCTATTGTTTATTTCCAAGTGTTCACTCAAAACAAGTGGACTCCAACTCTTGTATTTATTTAACCCATGAAATCATAATGATGCACTATATATCCATCATATCTCAACCTATCAACAAGGTATCTCTAACCCTTGTAAAGACATGGCGTATACTTGGATCACTCTACCAAGTGTCCTCAACCACAAGGTATCTCTAACCCTTGTAGAGACCTGTCATATTCCTGGATCACTACCAAGTGTCCTCAAAATAACCTCGGTTCTCCTTACACCAGGTGTAACACCACTAATGAAATGCCAAGTTCCTTATCAAGACTTTGCTCTCAAAGCCACTAAAGTCACCATCTACATATGAGTGACCTATTGACAAATCAAACACAAAATCTTGATCTATCTTTTCATTCCCTTTGCATGATACATACGTACCTATAGCTATTCTTAACCTGCTTAACCATATGTATCTACTGCTAGAGAACTCTCCATGTCCATTAAGCACCTATGATGGCTACTTCTGTACATGCGGGGCTGCGTTATTTCTTCTTACATCTACATCTTCCACTGCCTTCATCACTGGTGCATAGCAGCTACTCATCTCATCAAAAAGGCAACATCTCATCATTACTTCTTACATCTACATCTTTCATTGCCTTCACTGGTGCATACCAACTACTCATCTCATCAAAGGTAACATCCCTGCTTACTCAAGTGGCAGGGTGATATATTTATAACCTTTTCTGATCCAAAGCATAACCAATTAATATGCATTTCTCTATCTTTGAATCCAACTTAGTTCTCACTTCATCTCAAGAACATGCACATGCGTAATACATCCAAACACACTTTCAAGTGAGACACATCTAGTTTTATGTGCATGTAAACATTATGTTCAGGCATCATGCCATGAATAACTGCAGCAGTGGGAGTCCTGTTTAGTATGAAAACAGAAGTTGCTCTACTACTTCAGCCCAAAATAGTCTAGCATATTCTTTTCAGACATCAAGACATGTCCCACTTTTGTAATGTGCCTATTTTTTCTTTCTATGATACCATTGTGGAGTGTACCTACATGTAAACTATTTCTTGATCCCTACTTTCTCAAGAAATCATTGAACTCATTAGAAAAATGCTCTCCCCCATCATCTAATCTTAGGAATTCGATCTACATATATTTTTCCTTCTCGACCAAGGATTTAAATATCTGAAGCCTCACTTTTCTCCTTCATGAAGTAACTTTCTTGGTGTGATCATATCAATGAATGTAACATAATACCTGTGACCTATAATTATTGTAGTCTTGGTCAGTCCCCATACATTTGAATGTATAATGCCCAATAGTAGATGGCCTTGCACTAACCTAACTTTCATACGAGAAAACATGTTTAGCCTACTTACCAAAGCTGGCATGCTTTATATACTTTATGCATACCATCAATCTTGGACTTTGGCAAACCTGCAACAATATTTTGGGCCTGCATAGACTTTAGTTGTACTGTATATTCACAACTGTATATTCACATGACTTTAATCTTCACTAACTAATCTTTTATCTTCTCTCTGGTCACATTATGTAGCTCCTACTTTAGCGGTGAGGGGGATTTTCTTGAAAGTTGGCCTCTATCACCTCCCAAGAGAACCACACTCACAAGACAAACACTAGATAATTTTTTATCTTAAAAAATGAAACACATTGGAAGAACCAAATATAGGCATCCAAATTCATCAACTCGCAATGAAAACAATGCTCAAAACCAAGTGGAGGTAGACCCAAGCTTGCTTATTTTGTTGATGGTTGGAGACAAACTACATGGAGAGGAAAATTTATGGGCTATACACTAATCATTCATGGATGAGTTACACACACCTACAATGGCATGGGAAAGAACCTCATGGTGGAGAAAACACCCCCAAGGCACTAGTACATTGGTTGATAAGTAGAGGGTTGTAAAGAGTTGGGATGAGGGAGTGAACATTGGGAGAGGACTAAGAAATTTATGATGGCATGGGTGTTGGGAAGAAGGAGATTAACATAATCTTGAGGGATAAAGAGGAAAGAATAAAAGATGTGCTTAATGGTGATAGATGGCCCTTTTTATAGATGGAGGGGTACTCCCTTACCAAAGATATAAGAAATGTGAAAATGGTTTGATGAAGAAGTTGTAATTGGACTAGATCTTAGCTGTTGCTAGGTCCAAGGTGGTGGAGGAAGATTCCAAAAGATATTACAATTTTCATTTAAGCCAAGGTTTTCAAAGGTCATATTAAGTAGGTGTCGGGTGAAAAGATTACAAAGTGGAGAGTGTGATTGTGGGTAAGAGAAGAAGTGAGGAAGAGATTTGAGCAAGCAGTCCAGAATTTTTGTAAGCCATTGTTTTGGCTGTAATTTTTGTGTATAGCACGGATTGAGAAGCTTCAAAAATCAAAGTTGAAGTTTGCAACCTGTTCTACAGAAAAAATCTCCATGATCTACAAAGCAGTTCATGAACTTTGATTGCCAAATTTCCAGCAAAAGATGCTCAAAAATTGGAATCAAATTTGCCTACCCCAAAAGAAAAGTCTTCCAACAAGGCCCCTTCATTTTTTGCATTCTTTATTTGGAAGATGCTTCCTTAGTCACTCACCATAAAGAATAAGGCATGTGAATACACATGGTGTATGGACTTAGCACTTTAATGCAAGATCAAATTAGTTCCCACTTGTAAGAGCATGTTAGCACTCCCTTGTATCCATCTTAAGCAAGACATGCATGCACCTCCCAATAATATTATAATATTAAAAAATATTGACTTATTCACTCACTACATAATAATGCATATCAATATTATAAGGTATTTCTCCCACCCATTCTAGACTTCATTTGGCGCACACTTGGTTTGTCAAGAGTTATTTCCCCTTAATAGGTTGAAACTTATTACTCTAGATAAAACCACCCAACAATAGAAATGAAAATACTTAATGTGCATATATATACATAGATGTAGGGGGAACCTAGTGATGTGTATGATAAATAACAAGAAAAAAATGGGAAAAATATGTGATTTGTACATAATTTATAAGGTCTAAAATAATACCCATAGTAATGACAAGGTGTGAAATAATTGCAAAAAAAGGTTTCTGTAAAACACGTCTCATTTTTAGCCCTCCACCTAGCTTAGAGGTATTCATACCTTTTAAGTTGTAGATGAATGGTAAAGATTAGTGAAAATCCCCCACATCAAAGTTTTTTTTCTTAGTAATTTCCTCTACTTCTTGAAGTTCCTCCTAATGAATTGTCATGGCCTCCATTGGTATTGGTTCGAATCTTTAAAAGTATGGCTTTAACCTCCAGCCATAACCTTGGTTTTGTGTACTTTGCTAGACAAATCCTACAATCTATAAATTGCCATTTGAAAAATTTTGCTAATGAAAGGGCCTTCCCCACCTTTGAAAAAATTTATGTCAAACATGTTATCCAATCTACTTTCATATCTCAAGAGCATACCTTCCTTCAAACCTTTTTCCTTGAGGGCCTCATTGAATTTGTCTCTTCATTCAAAGCAGCGATGCAATTTACACCTTTTCATCTAGTGTATGGCCAAGAGGCCTTATTGCCTCTTGCCTCTACAAGTGGAGATTCCAAGCCTCAGAGTTTTGGTAAGGAGCCAAATTGAGCCGCAAAGAGAAGTTTAAGGAGCCGAATTGAGCTGCAAATTGAGCCGCAAAGAGAAGTTTAAGGAGTGCCTACTGGACCTACAAAGGCTTGAGTTTGATAGAGATCAAGAAATTGACTTTTACTACATAGAGTAGGCCACCCATAAGGCTATTGTCAAGTGTTTATCCCAATCCTTAGGTGTGCTCTCCACCTGCTTGGTGATTATCTTGCACACTACTTCTGTCCATCTTGTCATGTAATCAATAGCCATAATAATGTAAACCTTTCTTAACTGTGTTCTCGGGAGGGACCAATTGCATCAATTCCCCATTTCTCAAATGTACCGTAAGAGAAAATGGGATTTCGTGGCTCATAAGTGATCCTCTTATCTCCTGCAAGAAGCTGGCAATCTTTATAAGCCATGCACCAATGCTGAACATCCCTGTGTAGGCTAGTCCAAGTGTAACCTGCCAATACAATATTTATACTTGTTATTTCCTGTGCAAATGGCTGCCACATACTTCATCCTCATAGGATTGGAGAATGTGACAAATGTCATCGGATGATGGAACCCTTGTCTCATCACTAAATCCTTCCCTTTGTGATATAAGTCTTCCCCAATTAGCTAATAAGACAAAGCTTTTCGAACTAACCTATGCTTTTGTACCTTAGTGAGATTTCCTAGAGGTTCTCCTAAAAGCAAGAAGTGGATGATTTCTGGTAAGTGTTCCCAGCCTTGAAACTTTAGTTCTTGGAATTTTGTTTCCGAACTAACCTATGCTTTTGTACCTTAGTGAGATTTCCTAGAGGTTCTCCTAAAAGCAAGAAGTGGATGATTTCTGGTAAGTGGATGATTTCTGGTAAGTGTTCCCAGCCTTGAAACTTTAGTTCTTGGAATTTTGTTGCCCAATCATAACATCCAGCTGTCAATTGCATCTGCACCCCTATTTTTTCTTCTAAACACATGCTCAATTTTAATCATCTCAAATTCCTTCATTAAACTTTTGATTTGCCTCAACCAAATCAAGAGGTTAGAAACACCCTGAATTTGTTTTACTAGTAGCATGGCATCTCCTTTTACAACTAACCTTGTAATTTTTTATCCTAAACAAGCTTCCAATCCCATCTTAAGGGTGGCATACTCTGCTTCATTGTTTGAATGGACATCGTATAGAATTTTACCTTCCTAAAGGACCACCTCTTGCTCAGGGCTTAGAATGATGAACCTTGCTTATGTGGAGTCGGTCTTCCTCTTGTAAGCTCCATCAAAATACAATTTGAATGCATTAGTGAAAGTTTCTTCTACCTTTGGATTTTATGTCTCTTTCCTTGCTTTTGGGGCCACCTTCTTCTCATGATAGCGGTATGTTAACACATCTGCTAAGCTTGCTCGGGTACTATCCTCCACCAAAAAGGTGAACCCAAACTCTTACATTTCCAAGATCCACTTTACGATCTTTGGTGAGATATTCATGTGTTGAACCACATAAGGAAATGTGTTCTCAATTGTTAAAACAACAAAGGGTTTAGGCAAAAGGTAAGACCTAAACTTCCTAACTGCAAACATGAGAGCCAATATCATTTGCTCAACATCTGGAGAACTTCTTTCAACCTCTATCATCACCTTGCTTGCAAAGTAAACTGGACGCATAAAAGCTATCTTTGGATCCTTTTGCATTAGTGTTGCACCAACTGCATGAGGGCCAACACTTGGACAAACGTAGAAAACCAAATCCCACTAGGATGGCATGATGATTGGTAAAGAACTAAGCATGATTTTTACCTCATTAAATACTTCCTCACTCTTATCATTCCATGTAAAAGTACTCTCCTGATGAGTGAGTCTTTGCAATGGTGAAACTATTTGTGTAAGCAAGTGAATAAATCTGGCAAGGTGCCTGGCCTCTTGAAGAAATGTGACCAGTTGCTTTTTATTTGATGGAGATGGGAGTGCTAAGAAATGCCACTAGGGTGGCATGATGACTGCTAAAAGCATGATTTTTACCTCATTAAATACTTCCTCACTATCATCATTCCATGTAAAAGTACTCTCTTGAGTGAGTCTCTTGCAATGGTGAAACTATTTGTGCAAGCAAGTAAATAAATCTGGCAGGGTACATGACCTTTTGAAGAAATGTGACCAACTGCTTTGTATATTTGATGGAGATGGGAGTGCTAAGAGATCTTGCACTTTTGACAAATCAGCCTCCCTCAATACCTTGTGATTGAAGAAACCAAGTGGCGTAAGAGCCTGGCAATTTGGCATCTCTCTGGATTCAACTATCCACCAAGTTGGAACAATCTTTTTAAGCCTTCTTCCACCTTTTGGTAATGTAAAGATATATATACAAAAATCATCTATGAAAACTCTTATGGATGACCTAAAAAATGGTTGGAAAACATAGTTCATGAACCTCTAAAACGTGGCAGGTGCATTTGTGAGACCAAATAGCATAACTCTATAAGAAAAACAGCCCCAAGGGGTGATGAATGTGGTCTTCCTTTGGTCCTCCTCTGCTATTCTGATCTAGAAATATCCTGAGTATCCATCACAAATAGTATATCATTCGTGGCCAGCCACCTCATTCAAAATTTTATCCTGGAATGGTAAAGGGAAATGATTCCTTTTTGTGGCTGCATTGAGGGGCTTGTAGTCAACACAAACCCGTCACTTTCCATTCTTTTTAGGAGTCACCACATAAGAGATACCCATTCATAGTTCTCCATTGGATATTTGAATCTAGCCTTCAATAGCTTATTTGCTTCTATTAACAAGGCATCTCTTTACACCAGACCTAAGCTTCTTAACTTTTCAAGCACAAGCTTTGCTTCTTGCCTTTAACTCAATATGATATACAATATCCCTTACTCCTATAATTTCTAAATAACAAGTGATGAAAGAGAGGGATACCTTTTAAGCATGTTGATGTAGGCCACTTGCTCTTTTGGTGATAGGTCTAATGCCAGCATTTGTTTCAATTTCTCTTCAGTTCCTAAATCTGTTGGTTCCAGTGTCCCTAGCTCCTGTTTAGCTTCCCTATTTTGAAAAGTAAGGCCCATAACTTCAATTTACTATCATTTTCAATGCTAAATGTTTCTTCCTCAATCTTAGTGGTCGGTTATTCACTACTCTCTTCATCTACTATGGTCTCATATCGCAAATCCACTTCTTTACCCTTGCACATATCATAGGTGATTTTTTGGCCCCCTTAGATCCAAATGGATTTAGCACCACCATTCATGTTCCCCACCTTTAACCTGCATTTATGGCTATGAGCCAAGGCCTTCCTAGTATAATTGGGTAGCACTGCCCTTTGCTAGAAATCACATACATGTCAATTTCTACCTCCACTACACAAACAGTGACTCTCATGTCCTTAATGACACCCAAACACTTTATGCTAGAGTTGTTGGCCAAAGTTACCTTGAATGTGGATGGAGAATTGACCTCTAGACCTAACCTATGCAGAGTCCTCTCTGACATTACACATTTTGGCCCCTCCATCTACATACACCCTGGATATCTTGTGATCCTTAACCCAAGCATCCAAAATTGGGACAACATACACCCTGGATATCTTGTGATCCTTAACCCAAGCATCCAAAATTGGGACAACATCTCTATGATGGGGATTTGATTTGATTAAATTGATAGGCCTAACATGCTTTTTCTTGGGGATCCTATCTCTAACAAAAGGGGTGATAACTCCAAGAGTTTTGGATAAGTAATATTAGGCTTTTGTGAACTTAAATCAACGTAAAGATTATAAGATTTGAGACCCTTACCCAAAGGAAAGTCTTCCATAGTAATCTTTCGCTTAGTCTTCTTGATTTCCTTGACTCTCTTGTTTCTCTTGCCTTCCTCCTTGCCTTGTCTTTTCTTCTCTCTCATGATCTCCTCTGAATCTTCTACTTTGTCTTCTATATGTTGAGCTTTGTTCCTCTTGATTGTTGGCATGGCCTCTAGTTCTTCTATGTGTTATTTTTCAAATGTGTCGAGGCCTAACACATTGACCATTCAATTTTCTGCTACTACCGGTGGTGGTTGTGGTGCTGCCAGTGGTACAGGTGGAATCATAGGTGCCTATTGTGGTGGAGGCACATCTCTCTCAGAAGCGGTTAAGGGGGTTGACGCACTGGGTACATACCTCGTTGAGGTCTTCTTGGATATGGGTAGTTGTGCATCCCATTCCATGGTTCATTATAATTATAGCAAATGAGCTCCTGTGATTGCCTTCTTGGTCCTCTTCTAGCCTCTTGTGGTGCTTGTGATTTAAGGTTTTGCATCAAGTTGAGGTTCAAGCTTTCCAACTGTTAAGTTAATTTATGGAGAAACTCACGTTGTGAGGTTTCAACAGGTGGTGGTGGTGCTCCTAAGGCCACTGATGCTCTTTGTGCTAAGTCAAGTGTTGGAGCCTCAAAAGTGTCTTCCTCTCTCCTTCCCATGTCCAAGTCCAATCTAGGCCTATGTGTCGGATATCTCAACTTTTAATCTTTTTCCCTAGCCACCCTAAGTGCCTCTTCAAAATTAGTAGGAAACTTGGATTTTACCTTACCCCTTAAAGGAGGAAATAAACCAATAACAAACCTATCCCTCTTCAAAAAATTTGGTGTTGCTTCTTCAGGTGGAAGAGAAGCACTCCATCTAGTTCACAAATCCTAAAATTTAGTTTTATACCTTTGAAAATCTTGGAGAGACTCCTGTTGATGTACGAGAAACTACTGCCATAGTCTTTCTAGAGTATCTCCTCTTCCATATGTTTGTAAGAATGTTTGGTGGAGGATCTCCCATCCATCCTTGGTAGCCTACAAAAGGGTGTTGTACCAAGTTCTAGCTTCCTCTTTTAGAATAAGGGGGAAATCCCTAACCTTAATGTCCTCGGTGTCTCTCCCATAAATGAGATGGTGGGCCAGCTCGAAATCATCCAATAATTCTAGTGCATCTTCATTGGGTTTTCCATGGAAAGTTGGAAAGGGGGTAGCCATTGATGTATATTTTGGAAAGATGAAGAAGGATAAGAAACAAGATGTGGAAAACAACTTTTAGGACATCAAGATGAATAGAAACACATCAAATGTGAGCTCATATAGTTGAGAAGGGGAAAAATGAAAGGCGGAGATAATGCATTGATTTTTGCCAACTTCTGTACTCCAAAGAGAAATGCAACACGTTGTTGGAAATTGGCTTTGTGGCTTAGAACCACATGAATTGATAGGGTTGGAATAGGTTGATAAGGATGATTTGGCCTACTTGGCAAATTAGGGTAGTTCATCTTGCTAAGATGGGGTTAATTGGTAGAGCAATTGTAAAGTGAAGAGGCTTAGAGAATAATCCTTAGTGGGAGCACCAATTTATGAGGGGGATTTTCTTGAAAGGTGGCCTCTATCACCTCCCAAGAGAACCACACTCACAAGACAAACACTAGAGAATTTTTTATCTTAAAAAAAGAAACACATTGGAAGAACAAAATACAGGCATCCAATTCATCAACTCGCCAATGAGACCAATGCTCAAAACCAAGTGGAGACAGACCCAAGCTTGCTTATTAGTGGTTGGAGACAAAGTACATGGAGAGGAAAATTTGTGGGCTATACACTAATCACATATGGATGAGTTACACACACCACAAAACATAGCCCACGAATTTTCCTCTCCATGTACTTTGTGGGCATACACTAATCACATATTTCGTGGGCTATACAAAATTCGTGAACAACTTTTGTGGTGGAGCGACCCTACCTTCTCTAGTCCAAGTATTGGAAGGCATATTGCTATGCTACTAGGTATTTATTTCCCAATCAACAAAGATGGTCCTAGGAGCTATTGCTAGAGAAGAACTCAAAGCTACAGAGTTCAATTTCCCGTATATATCTCCACTTTGGCCACCCTTCCTTCTATGGATGCTCGCAAGTTCATCCAAATGCCTAGCTCTGAAATGGTCATTACCATTTTCTTTTTTTGGCTCATCCTTTTTTGGTGGAATTTCCAAAATGGCATGCATTTAACGATGAAGATCTTTGGTCATGTCCACATTGACACCAACAAGGGCTCGACTCTTCACTAGATACTTATCTACTACTACAACCGAGTATAGTGGATGCAACTAATGCATGCTCACATTCAAAGATATGTTTGAAACAATATTTTGGGCATCCTACAAGGCCTTCCATTAAACCACCTAGTACATAAAGTATCGCTTTGACTTTTACCAAAAATTCAGTGGCTCTTCTACCACTAGCCTCCCAACAATGAGCTTCAAGTGTCAATTTCGAGGACATGGCCATAATTAGGAAGAAGGATAATTCTTGGTGATTTTCTTGACACCAACACCCACATCCAAGATTGGAGACCATCATTCCTTTATATATACAATAGGTAACACAATGTTCATTTTGTTGCTTTCAAAATAGTACCCTCCCAGTAACCCTTTGTGATTTTATTGATAACAGCACCACCATCCAAGATTGAAAAGATGCAGGAGGGGAGAAGAGAGCTTGAGCTCTTCCAAGCACACACACACTCACAAAACCCTGAAAGAGAACACACAAGGTGAGAGGCTGAAAATCTTCTTCTTCTTCACACAACACTCAACACACCATATACAAAGATAAGAGTACACACTATGAAAAGGTACTCAACCAAATACATACTAGGGTTCTCTATAGTGTGAACCCAACTAAATGAGCTAGCGCTATAACTATGCCAGTCTCTAGAATGGCTGTCACACAGCCTGTCATCCCACTGGCCGCATATCACCCATGATCTCACCAACCATGCCAGTGGTGTAAGTGTGGGGCCTATCCCGCAGGCGGGTCATTAGTGTCCACCGCCTCACTAGATGAGCTCGATATCTCAACACTCCCCCTCGAGCTCAACTCCATCTCATGTACACCAAGCAAAGCCCTGAATTTGCGGAGCTTCTCTGTACCCAATGCTTTGGTGAAGATGTCAGCAACCTGATCCTGTGTGCTGACATAAACAAGGTCAACGTCTCTTGCCAAAACCTTATCTCTGACAAAATGGTAGTGGACTTATATATGCTTCGTGCGAGCATGAAAAACTGGGTTCCTGGCCAACTGTATACTTCTAATGTTGTCACAGAAAATGACAACTTGTCTTTCCACTGATAGACCCAAATCTGCAAGTAGCTTTCTCAACCAAGCTACCTCACATGCTGCCATAGCAACACCTCTGTACTCAGCCTTTGTGTACTGGATAGAGCAACCGTAGGCTGCTTCTTACTACTCCAAGTCACAGCAGCACTCCCCAAAGAAAACATGAAGCCACTAGTAGATCTTCTATCTGAGATACTACCAGCCCAATCAGCATCTGTGTACCCATGTACACATATCTCTGTCCCAGTTTCATAAAATAGTCCACAATGCAAAGTAGACCTCACATACCTCAGTATGCGTCTCAAATGCATCCAAATGCAGCTTCCAAGGAACTTGCATAAACTAACTCACCAACCCAACAACATAGCTCAAATCTGGCCTGGTGATCGTCACGTAGATCAAGCTTTCTACTATGCGCCTATACATAGTAGGATCCTCAAAATCTCTCCTGAATATGCACTCAACTTGCCATTCTGATCCAATGGCACTGAGATAGGCTTATAGTCTGTCATACCATACTTGGACAACATATCCAAGTATGGTCCAATGGCACTCAACTTGCCATTCTGATCCAATGGCACTGAGATAGGCGTACAGCCTGTCATACCATACTTGGACATGTCCAAGCCATATTGTCTCTGCAGTAATCCAATACCATGTGGTGACCTGATCACCTCAATGCCCAAGAAATATCTGAGCTCCCCCAGATCCTTCATCTGAAACCTCTGTCTAAGCAAGATCTTTACATCGAAGATCTCTGCATTATGGTCCCCCGTAATGATCAGGTCATCTACATAGATGACAACAAGCACAACCCCTCTATCACTGTGTCTCACATACAGTGAGAAATTTGCATTGGCTACATGAAAGCCAATAGTGACAAGATATTCAAAAATCTTGTTAGACCATACTCTTGATGCTTGTTTTAAGCCATACAAGGCTTTCTTCAACCTAAAAACATGCTCGAGGTGACTCACATCCTCATAACCAAGTGGCTGCAACTATACAACTCTTCCTACAAATCCCCATGCAAGAATGCATTCTTTACATCCATCTGATGTAAAGACCATTGCTTTGATGCAGCCACCACTACTATCACAACTCTCACTGTTGCCATCTTGGCAATTGGACTGAAAGTTTCCTCATAATCAATGCCATATGTCTGCGCATATCCTTTGGCTACCAATCTAGCCTTGTACCTGCTTATGCTTCCATCACTGTTATGTTTTACTTTGTATACCCACTTGCATCCAATGGCTTTCTTGCTGTATTTTCTGCAGCAGTACTGTACTACACTCAAATGTCACAACTAGTGACCTCAATGTGCATACATACACCCAATGGCAACTGTTGACCTCCTTGCAGCACACACAATGTCTGCACAACCAATCTATCTTCCTGCAGTTCTTAAAACAGAGTTCTACAGAGAATCGATGACTTACCCGCAGTGCTTAAAATCGCTTGCTCTTTGAAAAACGGAGGTCCTAACGCGCTCGAAACGCATTTTTGGCCCAAAAAATTTCGTCCAATAGGACAGTTCAGTTGCCCTATAGCGTTACTCCCGCAAAGAAAGCTCCTCAATCAGAGATCATTTACTGGTGCCTCCCGTAGAGCTCCCGACAAGGGTGTAGTCGCCAACACAAATAGGGAAGAGTAGTTGAAGCTCTTACCCTCGTACCGCTTCTTGTGCTTCTCTTTCTTGTAGCTCAACCCTTAGCATGAACCAGGTTCTGATACCATGAAAAGATGCAGGGGAGAAGAGAGCTTGAGCTTTTGCAAGCACACACACAAAACCCTAAAAGAGATCTCTATAGTGTGAACCACCCAACTAAATGAGCTGGCGCTATAACTATGCCAGTCTCTAGAATGGCTGTCACACAGCCCGTCATCCCACTAGCCGCATATCACCCATGATCTCACCAACCATGCCAGTGGTGTAAGTGTGGGGCCTATCCCCCAGGCGGGTCATCAGTGTCCACCGCCTCACTAGATGAGCTGAGGAGGTGTGTTTTAATGCACTATATTCAATTGTATTATTATTTCCAACAACCTAGATCAGGTTTACACCAAAGGATCTCACTCTAGTGGTCTTATGATGCTTCTTGAAGCAGGTCTAAAATAGAATTCAGATGCGTTTATTCTCCTCAAGCTACAAAAAATAAGTTTTCTTAGTGATTTTTATTAACCTTTTTTTTCTAGGTTCAACTCACATCTCTAGGCTCATGTCTCTAGACTCATACCTCTAGGCTCACATCTATAGGCTCACGGATGTAGACTCATGCCTCTAGACTCGCTTCTATAGACTCACATCTTTTTTGTATTAACTAAACTCACGAATTTAATTTTTATGAAACGGGCCTACTTGGGCATGGACTTTTATGGAAATAGGTCTATGGCAAGTTTGGTGTGAAATTATTCAAAAACATTTATCTTTAATACCTTAATAATTACAAAGTACAAGAATTTTTCTTGGAAATTATAGCTGATACAGATTGTATAATGGACATGAGTAGGTATGTCCTTACAAGTCTTCAAGGCAGTTTTAATTCGGTGACTCGCTCCTCCAAAATCACGACTCACATTTCAAGCTCACGACTCACATCTCCATGCTCATGTTTGACCACACTCACATCTTTTTTCTGTGGGACTACTCACGTCTCCCAACGCGAGAGGTGGTTTGGCTTGGTTTTGGAGTTTTTGGACTTGATAGGGATGATTAAGGTTCTTAGTCTTAATTCACGGATTGTGCAAGTGATTGTCTTTAGATTATTTTTGGTTGATTTTGCATGCTTTTAAGCTACCGATTCCCAACAATAAAATTAACTATCCCACTTTAATCCACTCCTAATGGATCTCCATGGTTATGTTTTCGGAATGGATTTCACTCCTAACCATGACTTCTAAGCTATTTCTTGGCTATGTATGGATTTCACTCCTAACCATGACTTCTAAGCTATTTCTTGGCTTAATGCAACAAGATCAAAGCCTTCTAGGCTTCAAAATCAAGTAAAAAGGCCGAGAAACCAAGGTTTCCCTTACAAGATATGAAAATAGAATGTAACAAGCTTCAAAACTAAATAAAAACAACAAAACTAACACTTCCAAAGCTCTAAAACCATATGCCTTTGAAAGTGTGACCTACTAATCAACACCAAGTAATACTGTGTGATCCCAATAGTCGACATCGGGGGTGCCAAATATGTTGAAGTCAAGTGCTTACCTTAGCTTACCAAATCATGTGTCATTAAGTCTCACCTTCGAGGTGTAATGCAACTTTCCAATGTGGGTGTGCTAGCTTGTCCGTCGCATCCTCACTCTGTTGTCACACCGGAATGCTCCTTTGCTAAGGTGGTGAAGGAAGAACTCTTTATGCCTAGATAAAGGCAAGAAGACAAAGTCTTCACAATGGTTCTCTCTCACAAAATGTGGATAGGGATGAAGCTAATGGAAGAGGGAAACCTACAAACAATGCAAAAAGCAAGAGTAGAGAAGAGGAGATCTCACAAGTACTCTATTGAAAGGGAATGAATATATGTTACTTATTGTTAAACATGACTTCCATACAATTGACTCACACTAGGCCAAAATGCAAAAAGCAAGAGTAGAGAAGAGGAGATCTCACAAGTACTCTATTGAAAGGGAATGAATATATGTTACTTATTGTTAAACATGACTTCCATACAATTGACTCACACTAGGCCAAACTTAAAAATAGTTACTAGTCTTAAGCAAGTATGTACACGAAGTCCTTAGATTAACCCTATTTGATATTAAGCTCATGTTAAGACTGCTTTATATGTTTATCTTACACAAAATATAGGTGCACGTTCTAGTGGGTATGATGGCAAAGCACCTTACAGTAGGTCAGGCAAGTGAACACATGTTAATTTACAAAGTGGTTAGCATAAGTTCAAGGCTACTAGTAGGAGAGAAATAATGAACTTTGGTTGCCCATGGAACCCTCGAAGCACTTAAATCTATTAAAAAAACAAAATAAATTCGACAAAGATCCATTATAGACCATTATGGACCATTAAGGTTTTCAACTCAACAAAGATCCATTATAGACCATTAAAGGTTCTCAACTCAAGGCTTGAAAAAGGAAATAGCATGGTGTCAAGTCAAAGTAGAAGCCCAATACATCTATGGTGTTAAGAATACCCAACTTTGGCTTGGCTTTCCAAGGTACTTAATGAATACATCCTCTTCAAAAGCTAGAAATGGTGTAGAAATCCAATCAAATAGACCAACGAACTTGTATAGATTTAGAACAAATACAAGAATCTATGTATGGGAAGGAAAACAAGAAGTAGCACCACAAGAGTCTACATTGGAGCCCAATGCTGACGAAGAGAGAGAAGATTATTGTAATTTCTTTTTTCTCAACAATATATTCATGGTGTTAATCACTCTATAGTCTATTTTTGACATGGCATTTGCTTTGTCTTAAGCAATATATTCATGGTGTTGTTCATCTTGTGAGCTATCCAATTCTCATTAATCCTTGTCAATGAAAAACTAAATCATTTGTGTAGTCTGAGTTATAATAGTTCTTCAAGGTCATGCCCAAAATATATTATACAACTCCATTATCTTTGACCTACCTTTGAATGGTTATCTTAGGGATTATTTGAGAATGCGGTTGCGTTGCTTAATAAAAAGATAATGCTTCCCCATCAACCTTCGATGCATTAAAGTATATACTTAGACAAGTGTTTTTAAATAGCCTTACTCTACCCATTCATTCGAGTTGCCAATTCTCAACCACGCTAAGTGACTTGTATTATTTTGACAAGAAATACAAATATACTATCTTATTGTCACTAGACTTTGATCCCTAAACAAAATGCATCAGGCTTATCATTTGAAACTCTTTACTTTATAATTATAGTGTTTATGAGCTTCAAGGTTTTCTATGAATAAACTGAGGTATTCCACACATAGGAAGATGATTGTATTCCTACCCTTCTTAGATTAAATAAATATACATTTCATAAGCATCTTGTAAGAAAAATACTTAAAAGGTTCAATTGTACCAATTATACCATGCTCAAGGAGCCTCCTCGTTGTGGTTTTAATTGTGCCATGCCCAAGGAGCCTCAAGTATCCGCCTGCTTGCAGTTCTAATTGAGGAAAGAAAACTTCACATTTGTCTACATCACTATCCATGCAGGATAATACACATTATTACCAATATGATCACGGGGTTAAAGCCTTCTAGAAGTCAAATCCTTCAACTAGCCATAAGTCAAGCCTTATACTCCTCTAAAGATCAAGAACACTAGTACTTTGTTTTAGAGATCCACTTAGTGCCAATCACCTTGTGTTTGAAAAAATGATCCACCTTCATATGATGGAGTCATGATGAACAAGAACTATTATAATGCAATGCCATCTGATTTGAATCCTTCATCACACTTAGATAAGAGACATGATTATCATTCTACAATGCTCTTGCAAAGAGGATTCTGAAGACAATTCTGCACAAAGCACAGAAAATATACGAACATTTTCTTGAGACAGACGTGAATGATAGATCATAACAGAAAGCTAGCCAGTGAGGCACTTGATTATGACCAACCCTTCTTGGCTCGAGGGGCAGCGACAGAAGCTGCTCCGAGGGATGAAGCGCATGAAAACAAGAATGAACTCTATCTAGGCGAGACGGTGATGTTGGAGGCATCCTCGATGAGCTTGCCATTCCGGAACTCGCTGATGGCGGCAAGGGGCCATGTGAAACCCCGCCAGAGGAGCTTGGTGGCGAGGGGGACATCGATGATGATCTCCTTCTCAGCAGGCTTCTTGGCTGTGGCCTTGATTTCGATGAGATAGCTGCGGCCAACCCATCCGATCCAGCCGGCGATGTACAGGAAAAGGATGCCTGGATACACGAACTCGCCCAGGTGGGCTTGGTCGCCGTCCACGATGAGGTGCGGCAACCCGTCGGTTCCACAGAGCAGGCCGGACTTCCCATAGAATTCGAACCTCCTCTTCGTCTTCTCGATGGTGGCGTTGATGGCAAGCGCCGGCGCGCTGTCTGGCGCATACTTATCCAGCCTCTTCGCCAGCTTCTTGATCTTCTTCTCCTCCCTCTTGGCAAACGCCGTCGAGTCCTTGCATGGCGTTAGGCCCGCCACATCAGCCAGCGCCGCCTGAGAGGACACAATCGGCGCTGTGCCCAGAACGGCAGCTAAGGCAAACGCGGCTGCTAGCTGCTTGCTGCTGCTGCTGCTGCTCCCCCCCTCCTTGCCGTCGGACTTTCCTTCGGAGACAATTGAGCAAGTTAGACGAGATTTCGACACAGCAAACGAGCTGAGACGAGAAGAAGTAAAGCTAGACTTGTTGCAAGATGAGAGCTCCTTGAGAGGGGCCACAATGCCAGACGGAGTGAAAGACAAGGTGGTGGATGCCATAGCGAGGAGCTGTGATGCCTGTTGCGTGGTGTGAATCTGAATCAGAGCGTGCTACAGAGGGCAAAGGAGGAGAGCGCTTTGAGTGTTGTCTGCCCTCGTTAGCGGATATTCAAAAGGATAAGGGAGATAAGGGACCTTTTCGTGGTAGCCTTCCCATTGGTTCCCGCCCACAATCCAAAGAAAATTACTCTGTATAGGATAGAAGGGCAGGTCACCCATCACATTGGTAACTGATATATCTTACACATTTGATTGCAACAATCCATGGGTCTTTCCCAAAGGGGTTTATGAAAGGACATGAGCGTCCATTACTAAACATTATTTTCCATCTCAAGATTCACTTCAATGGGGATGATGATGACAATAGCCGAGCCCTTCTCCTCCCAAGGTCTTTACCAAAGGGGTTTATGAAAGGCCACTTGAGCATCCATAAACATAAGTCAATTATTTTCATCTCAAGGTTCACTTCAATGGGGATGGGGACAATAACCGGGTGGTTAAGGCAGCACCATTCTCCTCCCAAGACGTAAGTATTTAAAAAAAATAGCAAAGAAAGGCTCACAAAGAAGCATGCATTTTAACTTCCCATTAGTGTACCAAGGCCAATGTGAGAACACCCTTCATTCTTTTAAGTAAATAGCCTTCAATACTACATGTGTTCTTGTGGTATATACATATATTAGTCAACTAAATTTCATCCCAAATGGCAATATCTTTGAGAGCTTGTAAGGAACAAGAAAAGGGGGAAAAAGAAGAAGCCATAGACACAAAAATATGGATATGTTCAAAGAATAGTCCATGTTTCTACTCTCTTAACAAGGATAAGGAAGTGCTAGCACATGTTAGTCTCCATCTACCCTTTCTACCTTGTTCTCTAATTGGGGGTAGGATGTGCATGGTTTTGGCATTCCTTTATCTCTTTTTTATCAAGATTTATCCTAAAGGCCTTGTATTATTTTTTGAGGTACAATTAGATATGTGTGAAAAATCTTGAATATGGAGTATACCCACTCCTATTATTGGTGAAACAAATGACAATACAATCTAATTAATAGTAGTTGTATGCCAATAGTTTTGAGGATATGCATGGGTTTGAGTGTATGGATGTGTGTGTGTACACACACACTCGTGTATGCACGCACGCGTACGCACCCTGCGTGTGTGCACACCCACATATGTAAAGTGAGAGAGGTAGATATAGATTTTCTCTTAGCTTTGATTCATTGTGATTTTTATTAAATCATAACACAGTGGTAAATTCAATAGCTAAAAATAATAAAAGAAAATGTGGAATCACACACTAAGATTGTAAAATTAAACACATAACATTAGATTTCATTCATCACATAATCTCACTCTAGAAAATCCCTCAATGCAACAACATTGATTGCACCTAAATTTTTAGATATATTCAATCATACATGATCACATATATGTTGCATGATCGATGAAGGCATCTATAGGCTTGTGCTTACTAGTTTCCTTGGAGAATAGTTTCTACAGTGTGATGTCTTTAGGGTTATCGTTATTCATACCACTAGCCATTTCAAGTAGTATTCCTGAATAACTTTAAGCCTAGGATCAATCACACGATACATGCCCTGTAGGTACAATGAAAGAGTGCATCATCCTTGGATTGCAGCCATTAATTATGTAGTCCTTTGATGAAGAAGAACCATGACACTCGAGCTATATGAGGAAATGGTTACTGTACCCTTGGTAGATGAGGACGCCCTGAACCTTTCAACATCCAAGAACTTATCATCCAATTACACATCATCACCTTAAGTAATCCCTAACACTCCTCTCACATCGACATGCTAGCCACCCCCTCCAACCAGTATCGAGATCTAAAACCTTGCCAATAGAGAAAAATACATCCCCCCCAAACATCAACCACAACGAACTGTCGGGGAGGTCACTAGAAGGAGTGGGTAGTATCCTAGCTAGCCAAGGCAGGTATGAACCCTCAATCTGAGCCCCAAAGAACCCAGTCACTATTAGAAGCTCAAGGCTTCTATGAGGAAAACCCTTATCTTTGGTTCCAAAGATCATGCCATTTGCACCACAAACCCCTAAGACAAAGAGAGTTCAACAACAACGCCAACAACAACCATTTCCATCCTAGTAGGCAGCACTATAATGGATCCTAGCAAAGCTGCTCTAGAAGCTCAAATTTTCTACAAAGGGAACCCCTACATGTGGTTTCCAGGGTCAAAGAAACCCATGCCAGGCCTCAACAAACACACCATCAAATGTCAACTGTAGCCATGCTGATGTGCCACCCCCAAAGTGGAGAGCATTGGCTCTACCACCTTGACTCACTTGCCAACACTACCATCAAAGCGATCAAAAGAGTGTGGATGTTTCACGAAGCCCATGTGTGGTGGCCCTACCCCCATAAATTCAAATTGAAGAAGAGCCACCCTTGTGTGCCAAGAGAGCTATCAAGTCACCTCATAGCTAAAAGAGATCACCACCGTCCCACAACACCCCCGTACACTATGTCACAACACCAACTTGCCAACTAGAAGGCCAAATGTCAATCAAGCACACACCAATGAAGCCAGTGGTGGCAGTGGCTTCCAAGATTTCATCATGGATGGGCAAGTGGCTCTCTGCCTTCGCTCAGTGAACCACATGGTAAGCTAGAAACCTTAAACCCCAAGTTGTGCATACTTAACGTAATACCCCCTATCCATTGCACAAATACATATATCGAAAATGATCAGAAAACTAAAACAAGATAAAAACAACAAAAAACCAAAAACACATACATGTACACACACATATTCACACATGTAAAGAACACATGACCTCACATACATAGACATAAAACACCCATGCACACTCTCTGAAATGCACTCATACTTGCATGCTCATTCACAATCCTAAAACACCCACACGTGCACACATCACACATGCATACATATGCATACATGTGCGCATGCACACATGTACATGCACACAAATGCACGTGCACAATCCTAAAACACATGCATGTGTACACATTACATATGTATATGTATACACACATGTGCACACACACATAATATGCACATGCACATGTGTGTATATGCATGCACACATGTGCACACGCACATAACATGCACATGCACATGCACAATCCTTAAAAACCCACATGCTCGCATACCACACCTGCACACATCACACATGCATACATGTGCATACATGTGCGCACGCACACATGTACATGCACACAAATGCACGTGCACAATCCTAAAACACATGCATGTGTACACATTACATATGTATATGTATACACACATGTGCACACACACATAATATGCACATGCACATGTGTGTATATGCATGCACACATGTGCACACGCACATAACATGCACATGCACATGCACAATCCTTAAAAACCCATATGCTCGCATACCACACATGCACACGTGCACAATTGCACAGATGCACACAAAGCACATGTACAATCCTAAAACACCTGCACATCCACATGCAGCACGCATGTTCGCACAAGCACATAATCGCACATACACAAGCAAACAACCGCACATGCACATGCACATAGTTACATGTACACACACACACAATCGCGCATGCGCACATTCACAAATACACACACATTTGCACACATGCATGCATGCATGTGTACCTCCTCGCCATATTTGCCAACATGTGCACACCACTCCCTTGCACACACCCTTTTTAAACAATGCCCCCTTTTCCCTCTATCTTTAAATTTCCCCTTGGGCCCTCTCCCCTAAAATTTTCAACCGCCCTCTCCCCTAGCTTTTTTCTTTTTTATTTTTTATTTTTTGGTTTTATTTTAAAAAAACCCCTCAATTATGTTTTATTTAATTTATATTTAGTAAAACATTAAAAATATTATTTTTTAAATACGTGGCCACGTGGCTTGGATGATCAAGGGGGGGCCATGGTGTTAGCCTTCTATCTCCGAGAAGTTCAGGTGTGAACTAAGCTGATCACGGGCACTTTTTACCCTACGCTGGCAGGGGTTTTTTCCCCATGAGAACACACCCTTACTGTGTTAACAGCCATGTTAACCCTAGTGCTATGGCTACTAGAGTTGTACTCCACTCACTCATTATCCCATTGGAGTACATTCCAGCTATCGCCATAGTCTCCATCGCTCTCTGACCTCATGTGCGTTTTGTCTATGAGTCTGTGTAGAGCATCTTCTTTCACATCCAACATTGGTCTCAGAGCCTTGTTGTTCTATTTTCTTTCTTGCAGATCTTCATCTCATTGTGGCGCCACCAATTGTTCTAGGTTTCTAGATAAGATCTTGCCCTATGCACTTTCAATTAGATTTAGGGTTTTGCCTTCTTTTGTACATTGGCGTTATTTTTATTAATACTGTCGTGCATTCAGGGCTCACCCCCACACTAGCTCTTCACTTAGCTTTAAACACAGGTTTTTGACTGATACTACTCTTGCTATTGATGGTGTTCAGTCATTCAGCTTTCTTTTGACATTGGACTTATGTGTCCGGTCAGCTTTAAACTATCAACTTCTCAGCATTCTTCTTGAGCATTTGACTTTTGCATTAGTTTTTCTTTGTCAGCTCATTTAATTGCGTCAAATAGTATTGTCTTATCTATAGCTCAGCCCTTTTGATTTTTGCATTCAATGTCTAGCTTTCAGTCTTCAGCATTCAGTGCTTTTCTCTCCGCTTTCAGCGCGCCTGGCTCTCGGTTTTCAACATTCAGCGTGTGGCTCTCGGTTTTCAACATTCAGCACTTTGCTCTACATTCAAAAGTCTGTTTTTCTATCTATGATTTCTTGTATTCAGCAGGCAATGCTTCATATTCCAAATTCAACATCTGGCCGGATTTACTTTTTTGGTTAGGTTTACTTTCAGCAAAGTCAGATAACATCTCAGCATCAGACCTACTGGATCCACGTGAGCTTCGAATCTGCTGATGACACATCAGCTTCGGAACTACTGACTCCACGTTAGCATCAAACTTGCTAACGACATGTTAGCTTCATATATGTTGACTCCCACGTCAACTTCAGAAATGCTAACTCCATGTCAACATCATACCTACTCTGCTGAGACGACACGTTAGCTTTGGAGCTACTGAATACACATGAGCATCAGAATTACTAAAGGCCAAGTTAGCATCAGAACTACTGACTCCGCGTTACCTTCAGAACTACTGACTCCACATTACTTTCGGAAGAACTACTGACTCTACAACATCAGCATCAGACCTACTCATGCCACATCACATTTGGATCTACTAACGCTATGTGACCATCAAAACTATTGATTCTATGTCAGCTTCCATCTTGTTGATTCCTCGTCAACTTCGAATTTGCCTCTACGTGAACATTAGGTCCGTTGTCTCCACATCAACATCAGACCTGCTGATTCCATGTCTGCTTTTGTCTTGCTGATTCCACATCAGTTTTTGGTCAGCTAATTTCAATCTACTGCTTCTCCATCTGACTCCGCATCTACCAATTCCACAACCTACTTCTGGTAAGTTTGCACATTCCTCTATAGACATTTAAAGTACTTGGACTCCCTTACAAGTAATCCCTATGTCAGATACACTTTAGTCTATATATTCCTTTGTAGTGTAACATGTCTAGAAACACCAATGAATTATTCGGCATGCTATGCATTGTGGACAAGTTGGATGGAACCAACTATCCCATGTGGGTATACATGATGCATCATGTTATGGTGGAAAAGAACTTGTGGGTATATGTATATGGTGCTCATACCCAACCTACTGAGCTTACATCTGTTGTTGTCAGCACTCCTCTAGATCCACTGTTAGCACCAATGAATCTGGTTCTAGTGGCAGTGTACAGCCTACTCTTGTTCCTCCTACACTAGAACAACTCAGATGGGATGCCAAAGATGCACAGGCGCTTGTACTTATTGCTCTCTCCTGCAAACGACAAGTTATTCCTCACATTCGGTCATGTTCCTCTGCTAAGAGTGCATGGGATGTTCTTGCTTCTCTATATCAGATCCACAATGAAGCTCGAGTTGCCTATCCTTAAAAAAAAGCTCGACTTGGAGCATTTGATAGAGGGTGAATCTATGGATGCATTTCTAACCCGTGTTAAGGATCTGTGGGAATAGTTGATCAATATTAATGAGGTTATTTCATATAGTTCTCATGTCTCTACTGTTCTCAATGGCCTATTTGAATCATATCAGGGATTTGCTACCACACTTTGCCTCCTCCTGATAAAGAGAAATTTCGAATTATATACTTTTGATGAGTCGATGGCTCTCTTGGTTCAGGAAGAGCAGTCTCATTCCAATGGGAACAATATGCTTGCTTCTAATCAGGCAATTGTTGTCTCCCATCGTGGTAAAGGCAAATCTGGGGCTCCACCTTGTGCTAAGCCTAAGGGCAAAGCACCAGCCCAGTCAGATAACCCTAAGCCCAAAGAGGAGCCAGCTAAGAGGAAGAAGAGATGCAATTACTATCGGAAACCAAGTCATGTTTTAAAGGACTGTCGAAAGAGGAAGGAGAGTGAGAAGTGTTGAGATGTCAAGCTCAACATGAGCTGACACTCACGAGACGCCTGCATGATTGTTCGACATTTATATCACTGGCGGGTTTAGCTGGCACCGACATATCTTTGCCAGAGATTCTACAATAAGACTACACTGATTAGCAGAGAAGCACAGGAAGCGGTACAAGGGTAAGAGCTTCATCTACTCTTTCCCCTTTGTGTTGGCTACTACACCCTTGTCGGGAGCTCTTCGAGAGGCACCGATAAACGAACTCTGATTGAGAAGCTTTTTTCGTGGGGAGGAGAGCTACAGGGCAACTGTACTGTCTGAAAACACGTTTCGGGCACGTCTAGACCTCTGTTTTTCAGTTCGCAAGCATTCACAGGCACTGCGGTGGTAAGTTTTGATTCTCTGCAGAACTCTATTTTTGGAACTGTTAGAAGGGCGATTGGTTTTGTAGACACAATGTGTACTGCAAAGAGGTCGCAAAGTTGCCATTGGGTGTATGTATGCAAATTGAGGTCACTTGTTGTGACAGTTTAGGTGCAGTATAGTACCGCAAGGCACGAAAGATCCAGTTGAAGAATGAGCTTCATACTGTGGAGAAAAAGAATATGTCTATGAATGATTATGCCTTGAAGATCAAGGACATTGTGGAATCCCTTGCATCAATTGGTGTTTCTGTTGAGATGATGATGATAAGGTGGAAGTGTGTCTACGTGGTCTCAGGCCACAATACAAGGCATTCAAGACGTCTATTTTCATAATCGAGAGAACATTCCCAACTTCACAGATTTGGTGTCAATGCTAATCATTGAAGAGAAGAACTTGGGTGAAGATCAACAATCTTCACAAAACAAAAACAGTTTAGAGCAGTAGGCCTTCTACACAAGTGCAGGTAGAGGACAAGAGGTAGAGGTCGTGGACGTGGCCAAGGTGGTGGCCGAACAAGTAATCAAAATTATGGTCAGTAGCAACAGTCCCATGATTCATAACAACAACATATACAGGTGGAAGTAGAGGCAGGGAGAGCCAACGAGGTTGTGGTAATTAGCAAAGACAACATAATGATACACGAGGCTGTTTTTACTATGGTAATCCTGGACATGTGCAGGCAGATTGCTATAAGAAATAAAGTGACATGCGAAATGGAAAAGTGCAACAAAACAACTATGCATCCTCTAGCAAAAATAATGAGGATAATGAGAGGTTGTTTGTTTTGCAACATGTGGTTAATGCTATGTCTAAAAATGATGTAGCAGCATATAAGGATGATGTATAGTATGTTGATTCAGGTGCTTCAAACCACATGACAAGTCATGGTGAGTGGTTCAAGGAAATGAAGAGTCTTGAAAGACCAAGTTTTGTCAAAATAGGGGATGACACTGCTCATTCGATTGCCCATGTTTGGAGATGTGCCATTGTCTATGCAAGATGGTAAAGTGAAGTACCTTGCAGATGTACTTCAGGTTCTGAACATTACAAAGAATCTAGTTTCTATTGGCCAGATGATTGAGTAGGGTTTGCAGGTTTAGTTTAACCCTGATGGATATTATGTAGAAGACTTTAAAGATAAGTAAAGGTTGGTTGCAAAAGGCAACAGAGTGGGAAGAATGTTTACATTGAATGTGAATATGCCTGAAGTGAGTGCTGCAATGTTTGCAAATGGTTCAAGAGTTGTTGTTGCAGATACAGACATTTGGCATAACAGAATTGGGTATGTAAATGTGCAAAGAATGAAGTCTATGCATACTAAACAAATGTGATAGGGCTGCCTAAGTTTAAAGTTAAAAGTATGCAGAAAGTTTGTGAAGTATGTTAATTTGGAAAGAAAACAAAACATGGATTTCCACATGACAGAAATGTGAGCAGGAATGTACTAGATGTTGTGCATTCATATGTATGGAGTCTTGCGAAGACTATGTCTATGGGTGGCTGCAGGTACTACATAACATTCATTGATAACCACATGAGGAAAGTGTGGGTGTACTTCATGAAGGAGAAGAGTGAAGTGTTCACTCATTTTCATAATTTTAGAGTTATGGCTGAAAAACACACAAGAAAGCATATAAAGAGCCTAAGGTCAGATGGAGGGGGAGAATACTTCTCCGATGAGTTCTCTGAATTCTTACGAAAGAATGGCATTCAGAGACAATTTACATGTAGATACATTGTGCAGCAAAATGGAGTTACTGAGCGGAAAAACATGCACATTGTAGAGATAGCATGAGCATTGGTGGGACAGAGAAGAATATGCCACATAGCTATTGGGCTGAGGCTGTGTTATCTACAATAGTTTTTATCATGAAGGGGCAGAGAAGAATATGCCACATAGCTATTGGGCTGAGGCTGTGTCTACAGCAATTTATATCATGAACAGAACTCCTACTTCTACAGCCATACATGATGTAATGCCAGAGGAGAAGTTTACTGGCAAGAAACCTGATTTGTCTAACTTGAAAGTTTTTGGATGTATTGCATAATGCATGTGCCAAATGAGTTGCGTACCAAGATGGATCCAAAAGTAGAAAAATGTGTGTTTATTGGGTATTCCCTTGAGCAAAAGGGATATAGATATTATAATCCTACTACACGTGAATTGAGGGTAAGCAGGGATGTTTTATTTTATGAGATGAGTAGCTGGTATGTTGCTGAAAAAGATGTTGTCGAGGCTGATGTAAGTGGAAATGTGGTTGCACAGAATGCAAGTCAGCAAATTACAGTCATTGAGTGGACCAGGAGAGTCCTCATCCTCCAGTGGTTCTGTTAATAGACCATGGAGTGGCAGGCTGCATCATAATACCATTCCTAAAAATGTAGTTGGTACATCACATAAAGGCAAAGAGAAAGTCGTTGAGCCCCTTGGTATGTCTAGTATTTCTGTAAGGCATTCTCTTGTTGATGGAAATTCTAGTAGGATTCCATCAATGAGGACACCTGGTGTGAAGAATGCTATGGAAGCCATGAATGCAAAGTTACAAAGATCTGGAAGAGTCAAAAACCCTGTGCAGAGGTTGACTTATGATGGTTATGTGGCACCTATCCTTATATGGAAAAAGTTGTGCGGGTTTCAAAACCCACATGTTTTGATGAGGCTATTGGAGATGTGTGTTGGGAGAAAGCTATGGATGAGGAGATGGATGCATTGTATGGAAATGAGACTTGGGATTTGGTGCCACTGCCTGAAGGCAAGAAAGCTATTAGCTGTAAGTGGGTCTATAAGGTGAAACATAACAGTGATGGTAGCATAAGTAGGTACAAGGCTAGATTGGTAGCCAAAGGATATGCGTAGACACATGGGATTGATTATGAGGAGACATTTTTCCCATTTGCAAAGATGGCAACTGTGAGAGTTGTGATTGCGGTGGCTGCAGCTAAAGGCTGGTTCATGGATGTAAAAAATGCGTTCTTGCATGGTGACCTGCAAGAAAAGGTGTACATGGATCAGCCACCAGGTTTTGAGGATACAGGTCACCCAGAGTATGTGTGTAAGATTCGTAAGGCCTTGTATCGGCTGAAGCAAGCTCCACGAGCATGGCATGACAAGATTGTTGAGTATCTTGTCACTATTGGTTTTCATATGGCAGATGCAGATCACTCTTTGTATGTACGCAAGAGTGATAAGGATATTATGATCATCACCATATATGTAGATGATCTTATTATTGGGGGTGGCAACTTGGATGAGATTGAGCATGTGAAAAGTCTTTTTAAAAGGAAGTTTAAGATGAAGGATTTGGGAGATCTGCGCTACTTTTTGGGAATTGAGGTCATTCGCACACCTAAGGGTATTTGGCTATCACAGAGATAGTATGCATTGGACATGTTGTCCAAGTATGGGATGGCTGATTGTAAGCCAATCTCAATGCCATTAGATCAAAATGGCAAGCTTAGTGCGGATGTGAAAGGTGAGAAGGATCGAACAAGAGAGCACGGAGATGAGAGCTATGGCGGGATGGAGCAAGAGCAAGAGAGAGAGACACACCAAATGTGGGAACTCCAACAATCACAATGTGTGACCGGCCTTCCCTTTATTCAAATGTCACTGAAAGAATAAAGAATGAAGTGACAGTGATGGGCGCCCGCCGCCTATAGTGTGCAGGTATGGGTACTGTCAGTGTAGTAATACACAGGCGGCTAGGCGAAGGTGCCTTTACCCACAACAACCTCCCACTTAAAGGTGAATCTGCCTCAATGAGGAGTGAGAAGAAAAAAAGAAAAGACAGTACAACATGTACATAGATACAAGAGGATGAGGAAAGACATCATCTCATCCAACGCCCATCAACTTCCTAAAAGGAAGGCAAAGCGCTCTGTAGAGAGGCTTTTCGTGAGCAAGTCTGCAGGATTCTGGTCAGTTGAGATCTTGACAAGGTCAACAGACTTGTCCTCAATGACCTCACGAACGAAGTGATATCGCACCTCAATGTGTTTTGTCTTCACATGGAAGACCGGATTCTTGGCTAACTGGATAGCACTCATAGAATCCGAATGCAGTGTAGGGATAGCATCTACAATACCAAGGTCAGCAACCAAACGACCCAACTAAATGGCCTCCTTGCAAGCCTCACTGGCTGCAACATACTCGGCCTCTGTAGTAGAAAGGGCCGTGCATTTTTGCACCCTGGACATCCATGAAATAGCACCTCTAGCAAAAGTGAACACATAGCCAGAGGTGGACTTCCTACTATCTACATGTCCTGCATAGTCAGAGTCAGTGTATCCCATGACTTCTATATCTTGGCTGTCATAACATATGCACATATCACCAATGCCCTTCAGGTACCTCATGATACCCTTCACAACATCCCAATGCCTCTTGCCAGGTGTAGCCATATAACGTGCTCAACACCACAACTGCAAAAGCAATATCTGGACGGGTGGCTATCATGGCATACATAAGACTGCCCATTGCGGATGCATAGGGAATCTTGGCCATCTCGGCCCTCTGCTCATCTGTCTATGGACAATCGGCCTGTGATACCTTCACATGAGAAGGCAATAGGCTTTACATCTTGCATACGAAAGCGCTCAAGGACTTTATGAATGTACTCTTAAGCACCAAGAGACTTGAAAAATCCGCACTGGGCGCTAATTACTAATCCAAACATGCTCCGATTGTGACCAAACTTTGCAAGCATGTGGGTTTGGGTCCCCAACACATGCTTGCAAAGTTTGGTCCCTATCGGAGCATGTTTGGGTATGATGGTATGGGGAAGGCCCGGATTTTCCATGGCCTCTTAAGCACCAAGAGACTTGAAAAATCCACACTGGGCACTAATTACTAATCCAAACATGCTCCGATTGTGACCAAACTTTGCAAGAATGTGGGGGGGTGGGTCCCCCCTACATGCTTGCAAAGTTTGGTCCCCATCGGAGCATGTTTGGGTATGATGGTATGGGGAAGGCCCAGATTTTCCATGGCCTCTTAAGCACCAAGAGACTTGAAAAATCCGCAATCTATGATAGATAGAGTAGTCCCTGATGCCTATCACGCGTAATGCGCATACCAAGAATATGAGAGGCATGTCCCAGATCATTCATCTCAATTCTCTTCTTGAGCTGAGCCGTAAGAGCATCTAGCTCATCATGAGCTTTCCCTACCAAAAGCATGTCATCCACATAGAGTACCAAAATCAATAAAGATCCATCACAGGCTTTCTTCGTGTACAAGCACGGATCCATAGCACTATGGCTATAGCCCTGTGTGATT
Source organism: Cibotium barometz (assembly GCF_041138505.1). Taxonomy (NCBI): domain Eukaryota; kingdom Viridiplantae; phylum Streptophyta; class Polypodiopsida; order Cyatheales; family Cibotiaceae; genus Cibotium; species Cibotium barometz. Next base: position 51,227,361 of record NC_141065.1, read on the forward strand.
GCATAAATGCATCGAACTTATGATACCATTCCCTAGGTGCCTGCTTCAAGCCATAAAGGCTTTTCTTTAATTTGCACACTAGGTGTTCCCTGCTGCCAGTCTCTGCAAAGCCCTTAGGCTGCTCCATGTAAATCTCATCATGCTATGTAAAAATGCCATCTTGACATCCATTTGATACAAGTCCAAGTCAAGCTGTGCAACCAAAGCTAAGACTAAGCGCAGGGTGGTCATCTTAACCACAAGAGAGAAGACCTCATCAAAGTTAACACCATGCTCCTGCTTAAAACCCTTTGCTACCAATCTGGCCTTGTATGCGGGCCTGGGGTGTCCAGGGGTACTTTTCAACTTGTACACCCACTTGCATGGTAGAGCCTTCTTGCCACTAGGCAAGGAAACCAAATCCCAAGTATGATTCTTATGCAATGAATCTATCTCAGACTACTGCATAGCCCTCTCCCAGGAGTGGCTGTCACCCCTACGCATAGCCTCATCGTCATAGGTGAGAGGCTCTCCTACATCTATAACCAAGACATAGTGCATAGAGGGCTCAAAGCGGTTAGGAGGGCGTCTATCTCTAGTAGAATGCCTCACTGTGCAGGCTGTGTTGCCCAACATCATGTCTAACATCCTAGCCATGAGTACCAACTGCTCTGCAGACTATCCAGCTGGCTGTACGGGAGCAGGCGGCTCCTGCTGAAACATAACCCTGCATATCTCCACTACCTTCTCAGGCTGCCTATGCATTTTGTCCTCATGGAACACAACATCATGGCTGTGAACGACCTTCCGTGCGCCTGCAGATCCCAGAGACGATATCCCATCTCACCTGCATCTCCATAGCCAAGGAATATGCATTTCACACTTTTAGGATCCAGCTTATTGTGCTTGTCCTTGGGCACATGGAAAAATGCCTCACATCCAAAGACACGCAAATGAGTATAAGAGGAAGGCTTTCCTGTCCTACAACCTGGAAGTCAATGCCACTGCAAGGCGATCGATTAATGATATGCACTGCAGTCGCTCGTAACTGCCTCAGCCCAAAAATGCTGTGGTAAGCCTGCATGGCTAAGCATACTGCATACTCTCTACTAGATAGTCCTATTCATGCGCTCAGCCATACCATTCTGGGGAGGGGTGTAAGGGGCGGTCAACTGACGCTTAATACCCTTCTCATCACAAAACTGCTCAAAAGTGCATGAGACATATTCACCCCCATTATCTGTCCTTAGGCATTTCAGCCTATGCCCAGACTAGTTCTCTGCTAAAGCAAGCCAACGCTGAAATACTGCCAAGACATCAGACTTCTACTTTATGGGATAAGCCCAAACCTTTCGTGAAAAGTCATCAATAAATGTAACGAAGTACGTCGCACCCCCTAGTGACTGACAGTTCACAAACATTAGAATGCACAAGAGCCAATGGCTCACCCATGCGTGACATACCAAACTTCTTATGCGAGTTCCTAGTCTGCCTGCCATATAAACAATGATCACATGAATCAAAATGCAAGTAGTCAAAAGGCAGTAAGTACTGTAAAGCACTAAGCATTTTCATTCCTTTAAGAGACGTGCCCCAAACAGGCATGCCACAAAGATACATGTGGGATAGAACCCACATACAAAACATGATCAAGAGTAGAACCAGATACAACCAAGGGGTAGAGGCTGCCAGACTTGGCACCTCTTGCAAGTACAAGCCTGCCCACGAGTAATTTTCCATGCAGAGTCCCCAAAAGACACATGATATCCTGCATCATCAAGCTGTCCAGCTACTACGGGTCAATGTAGCTACATGGCGTACATCATGCATAATAAAAGTGCTGCCAGAGGGAAACTACAGCATAACATCACCTATGCCCACAATATCAAGAGACCTATCATCACCAAGACGCACAGAACCAGAAACAGTGCGGTATGTATGAAACCACTCTCTGCAGGGTGTCACATGAAAGGACGCACCCGAATCCAAAAGCCAACACTGTGCATACATAGAGTGAGTGTCAGTCATCTGTGAGGCATCACATGAAGAGGCTACAAGAATATAATCTCCATCAGAGTCTTCGGGCTGCATAACATTAATTTCCTCAATCTTAACACTAGACTTTGCAGGCAAAATACTACGATCAGAGGACCTCTTGCACTTTCTCTTTCCCCTTTTCTTTGCGCCTTTCATTGCATAGTTCATGACATTGTGGCCTAATGTGGCCCTTTTTCCCACAATGATGGCATGTAACATTTGCATTCCTGCCATGGATTTACTGCGTGATTTCCCCACGAGACTTGGAGCGGGATCTCTGAGAATCCCATCCACGGCCACTGCCATTCTTTCCATTTCCATCATTCTTGCCTCTAACTGTCAATGCATGAGAGACACGTGAGGCATCCAAATTTTTTTTGTTTATCTCTTCTTGAAGAAGAGCACTCTCAACATCAGATAGCTTAAGTGTAGTAGCAGAGGCACACAAAGCAGTACGAAAGATATCCCAAGAGTCATTAAGAGTGCCAAGCAAGAACAAGGGAGTCACATCCTCCTTAAAATCAATGCCCTGTGAAACCAAATGCTTTAAGATAGCATGAAACTAACTCAAGTGAGCAGACATAGTCACATTCTCCTTCATACGAAGATCCATGAGCTGTTTCAACCAATACATCTGACTAGCAGGACTTTTCTTATCATACAAGTTCTTGATCTTCTCCCAAAGATCCCATGCACTCTGTGATTCCTCAACTACATTGTAGTGTACCTGTTCTGTGAGAGACAGTATGATAGTGAACTTGCACAATTCATCAATCTCAAGCCATTGCTCATTAGTCATCGTTGTGGGCTGCTGCCCACTCAATCTCTGTGGTTTAACCTGCGATTTCTGCACCAACACTTGCCATATTTGGCTTTTCCAATAGCCATAGTTTGTACCATCCAACTTAGTGATGTTGAATATAGCATTATCAGTGGAAGAACTAGCCATAATGCAAGCTGGAAACAATGCAGACTGTCAAAACTGCTTGTTGTATATTGCTGTAAACAGTCCAAAATGCCACCAAATCAAGACAAACGAGCAAGGTACAAGTGATCAATGCTGTTGTCCACCAAGTACTAGTGAAAGTACATCAACAAATGAAAGTGATTCAGCATGATAAATGCATGTCAGTCCAAAGCAAACAGCTTGCTGTAATAACCTACAACAGTAGGTAAAAGAGAGCTAAGAGTGAGCAAATGAAGATCCAAAGTCAATCAATGACTGCCAAATCCAAAATCGGCATCAAGCAGGCATAGCATAGGCATATGACAGCCAAAATACATGAACCAACACCCAAGTATGTCAAAGAAGTCGGTGTCTGCTCAATGAAGACGGATCCAAATCAGCTCATAAGCATCCAAGACGGACCAAGTAGCATCAACCAAGCATCATACACAGTGATATCCCAGTCTCAAATCTCAAGTAGCTCAAGTATATGACCCGCAAGCTCTAGGTATGGCCAATGACAATAGGCATAACCTCTCCCACTGGCACAAAAGTCGGTAGGCAATCAAGCATCAATGCTCACAGAAGGCATGTAACTGCACCAGTGATCAAGTATCCACGATCGTACATCAACCGAGCATGAAGAGCATGTAAGCAATCAAGCATCTCTGATAGCATCCAAGTACATCATGTACAAACCCAAGTCAATCTCTGACAAGCCAATAATCATCCAAAAGAGGCTCCAAAGTATCCAAGTACAAGCCCAACTGAAGCTTCAAGTGGCAAAGAAACTCCAACAATGTATGTAGCATGCATCTCCGGCATAGACCATAGGTATAACCAATGTCACAAAAGCATACCACAGTAGACCAAAATCGATCAAAGGCCACTCGATACGGAGCTCAATCGAAGCTCAATAGGCATTTCGGAACCATCCAAGACATTTGCCAACCTCCATTTGCATCCAAATAGTCATAGGCATCACCCGCCGGGAGGCACCCCCGAGACCAATAGGCAATAGATAAAGTGAGTGAAATAGCTTCAGCCTTGGTGTACTATAGTAATAAAATCACTGCTAAACTAAGCATAAACAGGGCTAAAATCAGCACCAAATCAATGGCATATCATATGCATAGCTTCCCATAACATCTGGGCATCATTCAGGTAGGTATGAGCATCCGATGTCAGTGCCAACCAAGCATTAGCATCAAATGTCAATGTAGCACTGCCTGTAAATGACTGTGGACTGTTATGACAGTCCTGGACTAAAGTCCAAACCCTTCAATGTCAATGCCCAAGCTCAAGGAGCAATGTCAGGCCTCAAAGGAGTGTTGCCAATGAGGATGAAGACCACAAATGAGTTGCCAAGCATGAAGAGGAGCTGGAGTTGAATGCCAATGCTAAAACAGGCCTATGGACAGATCATGTGACTGCACTTGATTGTCTGGGAGGGATGGGGGGCTACTCTAGGGCTATTGGAAGGTGGGGAGGGTAGTCAAGTACCCGCACGAGCTCTCTCTTGACCAAAGTCAATGGAAGAGTGTATGCTTCAATGGAAGCAAAGAGCAATGGACTGCCCCACTTCAAAACCCTATGGACTGAAGTAAAAGAGTGGAATGAAAGCTCCAATACATGTAGATGAATGCCATGAGGTTGCCCAAGAAGGCCATATGCGTGCCCGAGAAGGATGAGACCAACTGGAAGCTCGAAGGTGTGGCTATGGCTGCCAAGAGTGAAGACCAATGGTGTAGGGATTCGAATGAATGCTGAAGGAGTGCCCAACCATGCTCAAGACCTCGAAGAGCCAAGCTCTAATACCAGTTGAAAGGTGAGAAGGATCGAACAAGAGAGCACAGAGGTGAGAGCTATGGCGAGATGGAGCAAGAGCAAGAGAGAGAGACACACCAAATGTGGGAACTCCAATAGTCACAATGTGTGACCGGCCTTCCCTTTATTCAAATGTCACTGAAAGAATAAAGAATGAAGTGACAGTGGTGGGTGCCCGTCGCCTGTAGTGTGTAGGTACTGTCAGTGTAGTAATACATGGGCGGCTAGGCGGCCTTTACCCCCAACATGATGTAGGTTATGTGTTGGAGGATCCCACTATGTACAAGAAGATTTTGGGGAGTTTGATCTATATCACGATTAGCAAGCTAGATTTGAGCTACACTGTTGGCTTAGAGAGCCAGTTTATGCAGGTTCCGCGGTGCAAACCACATCTTGACAGTGTGCAACGCACACTTCGGTATTTGAGGGCCACTGTTGATTATGCACTATTTTATGCAGTAGGTGTACCATTGGAGCTATATGGGTACATAGATGCAGATTAGGCAAGTAGCATATCAGACAGGAGATCCACCAGTAGATTTATATTTTCATTGGTGAGTGCTGTAGCAAGAAGCAACCCACACTTTCCTTGTCGAAGTACAGAGGCAGAGTACAGAGGAGCTGTCGTGGTAGCATGTGAGGTAGCTTGGTTACACAAGCTAATTCTGATTTGGGGTTGCATGTGGAGAGAAAGGTTGTCATATATTGTGACAATCTTAGCAATATACAGTTGGCCAGAAACCCAGTTTTCCATGCACGGATGAAACACATTGAGATACATTACCACTTTATCAAGGAGACAGTCTTGGCAGGCGACATCGACTTGGCCTACGTCAACACACAGGATCAGGTCGCTGACATCTTTACGAAGGCCTTGGGAGCTGAGAAGCTCTGCATATTTCGAGATATGGTTGGAGTTCATGAGCTAGAGTTGAGCTTGAGGGGGAGTTTTGAGATGTCAAGCTCAACATGAGCTGACACTGACACGAGGCGCCTGCATGACAGTTCGACATTTATATCACTGGCGAGTTTGTAGACCTCTTTTGTATATACTCTATTATATGTGTTAGTCACTTTATCTTCTTTGTAGACGTCTTTTGTTGTGAAAGGAGAAGAAGAATTTTTAGCCTCTTACCTTGTGTGTTCTCTTCTAGGGTTTGTGTGTGTACTTGCAAGAGCTCAAGTTCTCTTCCCCCCTACATCTTTTCAAGAAGAAAAGAAGTAGTAATAAGGACTTGTTGCAACTACAAGTGACAATGCAAAGGAAGCAAATTTTGCACATGACGGCCATGCACTGACCTTAACATGCAAATATCTGCTTGCCTCTTGTTTGTCCTTGTCAGATGTTGATTGATACTTTGATTCCAATGCCACTAAGCATATTACTTCATGCAAGCAGATATTTTTTACCTTGCGAGATGCTCCTTCAGGTGGAACAATTTTTTGTGGTAACAATGCATCCTATGCCATCAAAGGCATTGCCAATGTGGAATTAACTTCATGCTCTAGTGATCCTTATATTCTTGCTGACACCTTGTATGTAATCAAAATCCGCAAGAATATCATTTTTGTCTCGACACTTGCCAAAGCTAGCTTGAAGATTCAGGTTTTTAGTCATTGTTGTTCCATTCACAATAGATTTGATTCAAATGTGCTTCTCTTGTGTTTGGTACATTGCGCAATGGCCTATATAGGCTTGACATGTCATCAAAGTGTGATAAAATATCTAAACCCTCCTTTTATTGGTTATTTTGGCTCCCCAGTGAGTGGGCAGAGTGTTCCCCCCCATAGAGGGTAGAGCTAGTATACAACTAGGATCATTTATAGGTACACACCCAAATAGTCCAAAGGTATACTCCTAAGAGTCTAAAATCTTCTAAACAAAAGGTTCAAGAACCTATACTGAAGACTACACACATCACTGATCCTAAACTACCCAACCCACACATTCGTGCACAGAGTCCATTCTAGGCTCACATGTAGCTCACACACCAACCTTATCCCAACTCCTTGCATTGCACTCTTTTCTTTGATGTGGGTCCCTCCTATTCTTAAAGTCTTGTTTTTGTTGCGTTCAGCCCTCCTCCTCACTGCACTTCACACAAAAGAACTATGATGCAATCTGTGCTTAAGGAACATCAAATGATGCAAGCGCCATGGTGGCTGATGAAGCCACACCCACCTCTATCCCACTTTGTTTCCACTCCGTCGAGGAACCTAAAAAGTGGCCCTCGGATCTTCCCAGACCATTTGCGAAAATGATAGTCACCATTAGGGATGATTCGTGCTCCCTCGACCCCAAAATGCTTTGCAAAGTCCAAGAAACCTCATTACACCCAAAGGTCAAGACCATCCTTGGGAATCACTTTAGGGTCACAATACAAAGGATCACTCTCACTGTGGATCTCCCTCTCATTCTGCACTTTATTGAGTTCTACCACAACACGAACAATTTAGGAGTTGAAATATACCTCCCAACCCTCTCAACAAAATTCACAACGGGAAAGAAGCTTGGCCAAGTTTCTGTCGCTACCTTATATAAAGTATGATAGGCCTATAGTGTTGCAATTAGCTTGTGTTCCCAATCTGTTCAACTGGCTTCTCTAAGGTCTTGGTTAAGATAGCACATAAAATCTTGTTAGTGTTCTCAGCTTGGCCATTCGCATGTGGATAATAAGGAGACGATTTCCGATGGATTACAAGGAATCCCATGAGTAAATGTTCAATCACCTCATTGATGAAATGTGAACTCCAATCACTGGCTAATTCTAGTGGTCGGGAAATGATTTGTTCATACAAGAACTTGGCTGTAGTTCGAGCATTAGCTTTTTTAGAGGCTCTCGCCTCTGCCCACTTGGTGAAAAAATATGTGGCCACGATGACATAACGAGGTTGTGAACGGATGTGCTGCTGGACTAATGGGTCCAACAAAATCAATAGCCCCCGTAAGGTCGAATTCCAGGAGTAAAAGCAACCATCGTGTGATTCTCCTCATGGTGCATGGTTTATTCACTAGATATAATAAGGTCTGATGATCAACAAAGAATACAAATTTGTTGGTTAACAAGTAATGTCTGTATTTCTTTAACAACATAAACCATGGCCAACCCTTCATGCTCAATTGTGGTGTAGTTTATTTTTGCATCATTTAGTTATTGTGACTGGCAAAGCAAACTGGTTAGTCCAATTTGGATTCTCTAAGTTGTGCCACTACGCATCCTATAGCAAAATTCGATGCATCAATGTGTATATGGAATATGAGGTCTTAGTTGGGTGGTCTTAAAATTGGTGCACTAGCTAGTGCTTTCTTTAACTTTTCATATGCTTCTTGGCATTCTTCAGTCCATTCAAAGACAATGAGTAGTCTGTACAATGGCCTAGCAATTTCAGCATAGAATATGATGAATCGTTGATAATACCCAACGTGTCCCATAAACCGTTGTACATCCTTATAGTTTTTGGTGGGGGTAATTCTAAGATCAATTTCACCTTGCCCTCATCAATGGAAATACCATTGTTAGAGACAATGAGCCCTAAGACAACACCATGTTTGACCCAAAATTAACACTTTAAAGGGTTTAAGGATATGCGATATAATTTAACACCTCTCAAACACCTTCTTCAAGCAAGCCAGATGTTCAGTCCATCGTGAGTGGGCACAAAGATCGTGAATGAATATCTCAAGCCACCTTTGCAAGTAGTCCTTGAAGGCCGTGCACATCAATCATTGGAAAGTTGCTAATGCATTAGTGAAGCTAAAAGGCATAACCTTATAATCATAGGTCCCCCACATCGTGTTGAAGGCCATCTTGTGTTGGTCTTCTTGTGTACCTGATTGTAGCCTAAAAACATGTCTGCAAAGCTGTAGGCTTCCTCACCTCCTACTATCCATTCTAATACATGCCCGCATATGGTGATGGGTAGTGGTCCTTCCTGGTAGCTGCATTGACCTTTTTGATATCAACACAAACTCTTAACTTACCATTCTTTTTTGGCACGATTACAATTGGTGATAGCCAATCTGTCTGCTCAATCTCATAGATGAAATCCGTAGCTATGAGTTTATCAATTACCTCCTTTATAATAGCTGCACATTTAGGATTCATTTGATAATATTTTTGCATGGATGGTCTCGATCCTTCCATGATTGGGATAGTGTGTTGAACCACCTCTAGTGGTACACCCTTAATTTTTCATATATTTCCAAGCAAAACAATCCTTGAACTCTTTTAGAAGAGCAATGAGTTCTTCTTCTTCAGCAAAACAATCCTTGAACTCTTTTAGAAGAGCAATGAGTTCTTCTTCTTCAGCAAAAATAGTTAAGTCATTAGCAATGTAGACAGGTTTGGGATCCTCCCCTAGCTCTGCAATGTCTACCTCCTTAACTTCTACTGGCCCATCGTAGGATGTGGATTGGTCATTTTTCTTTACTCTTTTGGCCGTTAATTGAACTACTTTCCATTCATCAATGGTGTAGGTTTTGAAATGGTCCAACATTGAGAGCAGGTATGGCTTGTCGTCCTCATCATCCTCTGTCTGAGAGCCATTGCCTTCCTTGCCTCTCACTCGGCTTCAACCAGAGCCTTATTTCGTTTTCTTCGTCCTACCTTAGTGAGTTTAGGCATACCAAGATTTTGAAGCGTAGCTTTCTCCTCTTGTTTTCCTTCCAAGGTTATCTTACTCAACTCCTCACCCCAGTTCTTAGAGAACTCATCGTGCACCTTAGTGACCTCGAGATATCTTAGCCATTGGACATCCATGGGTTTACTTTGCAATAGGGCATTGCGTCAAGCAATATACCTATTTTGTTTCTGCCACTTCCTGAGGCGTTGAGTGGCCATGCGGTTCAAGTACTTCTGTGCTTGAGGCTTCATCCTCCGTTTCCTCTTCCATGAGTTGCACATTCATTCTATGCACTGAGGTGGTGGAATCGTTCTCGATTCAACATACTTTGTTCCTCTAGGAGGCAACACATCTATGGTGGTAAGTACATGTATCTAGTTTTCACTAAAGTCCGGAGGTGGATGTTACCATATTATAGTAGTGATGTGTGTGAACACACTTAGGACCGCCGGGGCACTTTTTCCCTCACTAGGAGGTTTTTTCCCCCGTGCATTATATATACGCCCATTATCTTCTAGGGCTTGTAATCTTTCATTTTTGGCACTCATAATACACTACTGTGTTGTGCTCAAGCTTCCTCATCTTCTTGAAGTTGTGTGTGCATTCCTGCAACCCTAATTCCAACAATTGGTATCAGAGCAGGCTTCCTCCTCCCGGGCAGCATCACCGGCACTTGCCGCTTCATCTCCTCCGATTGCGACGAGGTTTCACGAGCGTCTGCAGGTTAGTATATGCCGTGGGAGAGCGCGTAGGGCTCGTTCGTTTCAGAATTTTGATCTGAAGTCATTTCGCCCTCCGTTTTTGCATTCCAAGTACTGCGCAGGCAAAATCGTACTACTGTGCAGATTTTCTGTCAAGATTAAAATCTGCAGGACAGGTGCCCATTCGTCTGTTTTGGGCTGTGCTACATAGCACAGGTCGATTTTATACAGGTTTACCTCTTACAGACAGCATTTACATCTAGTAGTACAGTCATTGGCCATGGCTGACAACAATGATGTATTCCGCATGTTGGCTGCTGAGGATAAGTTGGATGGCACCAACTATCCATTGTGGGCATATATGATGCGACATGTACTGGTAGCAAAGGGGTTATGGAACATTGTGCAGGGTATTGATGCACGTCCTATTGTGGCTGGGAATGCTGCAAACACATCAGAAACAGGTACTGTTGATGATGGTGCAGGCACAAGTGCTGTAGCAGCTGTTCGAGAACCACCACTTTCAGCAGAGCAGATTCGTTGGGATGGTAGAGATGCGCAGGCTCATGCCTTGATTGCGCTGTCTGTCAAACGTACCATTATCCCACATATTCGCTCCTGCAGGACTTCTAAGGATGCTTGGGATGTACTTGCCACATTGTATCAGGCAAGAAATGAGGCTCGTGTTGCTTACCTCCGAAAACAGTTGGAGAGTGAGCATATGAACGAAGGTGATTCTATGGATAGCTTTTTGACAAAGATCAAGGATTTCAAAGAGCAGCTCATTTCTGCAGATGAAATCCTGTCAGACAGTTCACTTGTGCAGACTGTTTTGAATGGTCTACCAGATTCTTATCAGGGTTTTGCTTCCACTCTTCGCTTGATGATGAAAGGCAATCCCAATGCCTTATCATTTGAGGAGTTAGTTTCTGTTTTGCTGCAAGAAGACCAGTCAAGGCAAAACAGGAATATTATGCGTGTCGCAGATCAAGCTTTCGTTGCTAGTCAGAGAAGCGGGAAAGGTAAAGCTGGCTTTTCTTCTAGTAAGCAGAAATCTGCAAATGCTGCGCAACCAAAGAAGGAAGACAAAGATGAGAAGAAGGGTGACAAACAGAAGACATTTTGCAAGTACTGTAAGGGAAATGATCATGTCATCAAAGCGTGTCCTAAGCTGGCTGCGAAAGAGGCTAAGAAGAAAGAGGCTGGTATGGCTGTTGCAGATGCCTCTCCTTCTAACAATGAATCTGCTAATGTTGTTCAAGATACAGAATGGGCATTCAATGCGCAGTGCAGTTATGACCCATCTTTGCATGACACATGTATGTCTGCAGTAGATTCAGATGTATGGTACTTTGACAGTGGTGCCACTAAGCATATCACCTCGCAGCGCAGTTTATTCACTTTCCTTGAGTCTGCTCCCACAGGGAATACTGTCACTTGTGCCAATAACTCCTCTTATCCCGTTAAAGGAGTTGGACAGATTGTGCTGAATGTTGCAAATTGTAACACCTTTACACTTTTTGATGCATTGTATGTGCCAGGGATCAAAAAGAATCTGCTGTCAGTCTCCGCATTTGCCAAAACAGGTTTGGTTGTAAAATTTGTGGATGACAGATGTACTGTTCATGATCTCTCTTGTGGTGACATCATTGTAGCATCTGGTTCACTATGTCGAGGGCTGTATAAGCTCAATATGGATGGCAAATGTGTAGAGGATTCAGCATGTGCTATTATGGATACGCAGGCTATTTCAAATGCAAAACTGTGGCATGCACGTTTTGGTCATCTGAATTTTGCAAGTTTGCTGCGCCTGCAGAAATCTGAAATGGTGTCTTCTTTGCCTAAGCTTGAGGCACCTGTCAAGCATGTTTGTGAGGGCTGCATATTGGGTAAAATGCAGCGTGCTTCCTTTCCCAAAGATGGATCAGTGAGAGCTGAACGCAGATTGCAGCTTGTTCACAGTGATGTTTGTGGTCCCATGCAAACTCCATCATTTGGAAACTACCTTTACTTCGTGACTTTCATTGATGATTTTACCAGGCATGCATGGGTATATCCTTTGAAGGCAAAGTCCGAAGTGTTTTTGTGCTTCAAACAGTTTTTGGTTATGGCTGAAAATGTGTCAGAAAGTAAGATGGGCACCCTCCGTTCAGATCGAGGGGGGGAGTATATGTCTTCAGAATTTAATGCATTTCTGGCTGAGCGTGGGATAAAACACCAATGTACAGTGCCGTATACACCACAGCAAAATGGTGTGGCTGAGAGAAAAAACAGGTCTCTCATGGAAATGGCAAGATGTATGGTTAAGAGTCAAAGTCTACCACATGGTTTTTGGCTTGAGGCTGTCATGTGTGCCACTTATGTACTAAACAGGTGTCCCACCAAAGCATTACAGGTTGTCACTCCATATGAGGCTTGGCATAGCCGCAAGCCATCTGTTGGCCATTTACGTGTTTTTGGTTGCCTGGCATATGCATTAGTGCCTGTGCAACATCGCAGAAAATTGGATGACAAAGCTGTCAAATGTATTTTTGTTGGATATAGTGCTGAGAGCAAAGGCTATCGTTTGTATCATCCACAGACAAAGCGCATTTTGGTTAGCCGTGATGTTGTATTTGTGGAAGATGCAGTTCAGCCCTTGGTTTCATGTACTAAGGAGACAGATATCAGCTCACGTGATGTCTATGATACATTGTTGCCTCTTTTCAGTGGTGCACAGTCAAGTGCAATACCTCATGAGGCAGTTTTTCAGCCTATGCAGGTTTTAAATGATGGCACAGATCAGCCTATATCTGATGCAGATGTGCATGATGCACTTGAGGATGAGAGACAAGAGATTGAGGGCTCTAGGAACATGCCTAGATGGCTGGTGCAGACTTTGCGTGACAGCAAGTTGGATGCCCCTTTGTCTAGTCGCACTCGTTCTGGCTCTCATGGTGCCTCTTATGCGTCAGATTGTTATGCATTGGCTGTTTCTAGTATGTGCGATGAAAGTGAGCCTGTTTCATTTGATGAGGCACAAAGTTCAGAAAATTGGATGGCTGCTATGCAAGCAGAATACGATGCTATTATGAAGAATAGTACATGGTCTTTATGTGACTTGCCCCCTGGCAAGAAGGCCATTGGCACTAAGTGGGTATACAAATTGAAGCGTAAGCCTGATGGCACAGTGGATCGCCATAAGGCTAGGCTTGTTGCAAAAGGTTATGCTCAAGAGAAGGGCATTGATTTTGATGAGACTTTTGCTCTCACATGTCGTATGACCACTGTTCGTAGCATCTGTGCATTAGCAGCTCATAATGGTTGGAATGTACATCAGCTGGACATAAAGACTGCGTTCTTAAATGGAGATTTGCATGAGGAGGTGTATGTATCGCAGCCTCGTGGTTTTGTTCAAAGAGGGCAGGAAAACAAAGTGTGCAGGTTAAAAAAGGCTTTATATGGTTTAAAGCAAGCTCCACGAGCTTGGTATGAAAAAATACATGCATATTTGACTGCACATGGGTTTCAGAATAGTCCAACAGAAAGCACTTTGTATGTTAAACGTGTGGATGGTGTACATCTAATCATTGCTCTCTATGTCGATGACATGCTGCTCACAGGACCAAATGAGAGTCATATTGCTGATTTTAAGGCTGATTTGAATGCCTCTTTTGAGATGTCAGATTTGGGGCATTTGCATCATTATTTGGGGATACAATTTAAGCAGTGTGATGGAGGTATTGCTTTGTGTCAGACAAAGTATATTGAAACATTGTTGCGTAGATTTGGCCTTGAAGACTGCAAGCCTATTGCTACTCCAATGGAGACAGGTTTGAAGTTGAGTCTTCATGATGCTGGAGATCACTTTGATGTCACACTCTATCAGACAGCTGTTGGTTGCCTCATTTATGTATGCATTACGAGGCTAGACATTCAGTTTGCAGTCTCACAGGTGAGCAGATTTATGCATAGCCCAGGCATTAAGCATTGGCAGGCAGTGAAGCGTATCTTTCGCTATTTGAGTGGTACTCGGCATCTTGGGTTGTTTTATCCCAAGGGGGGATCATTGCCGCCAGATTTACATGTTTTTTCAGATTCTGACTGGGCTGGTTGTTATGACACACGTGTGTCCACGAGTGGTTTTTGCCTCATGCTTGGAAGCTCATGCATATCATGGTTGAGTAAGAAGCAGCCTACTATGGCCACTTCTAGTTGTGAAGCTGAGTACAGGGCAGCTTTCACAGCTACGGTTGAGTGTGTGTGGCTCAGACGCCTTATGGCTGATTTGGGTGTTGGGCAGCCATCTGCCACCACCATCTTCACTGACAGTCAGAGCGCATTGGCAGTTGCGCGGAACCCAGTGTTCCATGCTCGTACGAAGCACATTGAGGTGCACTACCATTATGTCAGGGAGAGACTCTCTGCAGGAGAGATCAGTTTGGCTTATGTGCCAACACAGGATAACCTTGCAAACCTTTTCACAAAGGCTCTGCCTCGTGAGAAGTTCGAAGCTTTTCGCAAAGCTTTGGGCTTACTCCCTTTTGTGGATTCGTCCACATAGCTAGACACTTCCCTATACATGAGTGCTAGCTCTTGTTCACCGCTCACTCCAGGGGGGATTTGTTACCATATTATAGTAGTGATGTGTGTGAACACACTTAGGACCGCCGGGGCACTTTTTCCCTCACTAGGAGGTTTTTTCCCCCGTGCATTGTATATACGCCCATTATCTTCTAGGGCTTGTAATCTTTCATTTTTGGCACTCATAATACACTACTGTGTTGTGCTCAAGCTTCCTCATCTTCTTGAAGTTGTGTGTGCATTCCTGCAACCCTAATTCCAACAGTGGAAGTGATGCATACATCTCGTTCTCTTCCTATTCCCATGAGTGTTCTTTAACTGGTTGTTGGCAAACTTGTAAGGATATGGTTCATTTAGTTGGGACCGAATCATTCCCAAAAAATTATCCTTCCATGGGGTGTGCCTTCCATTATGGAGATCGATCTTCAGAATTTGTGATTCCTTTCGGATGTACACTTGGTCTAATGCCACCACTTTGGCTTCCCTCATGAAGGGTCTGTCCAAGAGAATATCATCTCAATCTGGTTGGCATAGAAAGTCCATTACAACAAATGTGTGATGGTAATGTAATGAAAAGACCTTAAGCCTGACGTGTTCCATCTACCATTTTAATGATTAGGTCCGCTGTTTCTAACTTTGATTTTTCCCAGTTTTCCCAATATCGCTTGGTGATAATGCTCACACCTACACCGCCGTCTAGGATAGCAAGTGCTTGTTGGTACCCATTACAGTGGATTGGAATTGTGGCGTTTGTATCATCATTCTCATAATACCTCCCTAATTGGACAGATATTTGGATGAATCTGGGTGCTCCCCTTTTCTCAGGTTCTAGGTTTTTCCTTGCCAGAGGTTGCTAAGGCTCACCCTAACCCTCCTTGAAACGCGTCCAAAAAGAGCTTACTTGGTGAACTGCAACTATCGTGAGGATCCCAATGGCTGAGATCGTAACCCTCAAGGTCTCCAAGCTCTACAACTCCTTGAGAAGCAATTCCGACGTGTCTCCCACGAGTGTTGTCACACTGCCGCATTGCACTACGGGTCCTCGTCCCTTCTCTCACCTCACGTCACTCACACACACTCATGCATTAGGGAGAGAGATTAGCAAGAGCAAGCCTCAATTGCACAATGGGAGAGTATATTGTATTATGAGAGAAATTCACTTATATACATGGCCATAAGTGTTCACACTCACCTAAACTATGGCTGGTCGGGCACTTTAGGCGCCTAATGCTATTACAATGACTACTCTCATAATATATCCATGAAGTACATCACTTAGGACTTCATCCTAACTTGCTACCACATGATCTTGAAGCGGATATCGCCATAAATACTCTGTCACACTATTACGGGTGCTTGTCCAAGTTGTAGCTTTGGACACTATTGCTTCATATCATGATGTATGACCCTTTGGTGTATCTACCTCGACTCCTTGATGTAAGATAATGGCAGTAGCTCTTTTTAATCATAGAATTAGATTAACATCCCCCCCTTCTTGATGAGACGATCGCGTCCTCGTGATTGTGTTGAAGATCTTTGTGATGGGGAGAATGAACAAGCTTTGTCGATGGCTTTGATGTTGAATGACGTTCAATGGTCTTTGTTCCTCTGGAAGGAATAAGAAAGGCTAGTTAATGAATGAACATGGTAGTTGTGTATTGGGAATTTCTAATGGGGTGGGGGGTTTTTGCGAATGATTGCATTTTTATATCTGTATGAGTTTTTTTTTAGCTCAATTTGTTTTTGGCAATCATCAGCAAGGTCACATGTGATTTTTGTTAGTGGGGACACTAAGAGATGTTAATAATGGGAGAGAAGAGAGAGAGAAGAATCTGGAGGAATATATACTTAATCATCAGAACGAGATGGTGATTCTCAATTTCTCATTTGATTAAGTATATATTCCTCCAGATTCTTCTCTCTCTTTTCTCATTTGATGTTAATAATGGGAGAGAAAAGAGAGAGAAGAATCTGGAGGAATATATACTTAATCATCAGAACGAGATGGTGATTCTCAATTTCTCATTTGATTCATTGAAGCGACATTCATCATCATTTGAAGTAATTGGCTTGTGATGATGTCCCTTTGTGTGGCAGGATTCTTGTCAAATGTTGTTGAGTAGGACCTAATCCTGTCTTCTTCTGCCCATGTGCTTTTTATGTTTTTATGTTTATTTAAGTGCTCTTAGAAGCAAATTTTCATGAAGTACAAGAATTGAGTCATATAGACTCTTATTGGACTGCTCTATGTTGAAGTAGCGACTTGTTGGTGAGGATTGAAAGAATTACGTCAACTTGTGAGGCTAATATAGATATCTTCACTAAGGATTGAAGATCATTGATTTGTGAAGATGGTGGCATCATTTGGAGAGGTTTGTATTTTGAAGGAAAATTTCAGGCGATGGGTTGTACCATTGACTAGGCTTCCGCCCACCATGGCCCCCCATCCAAAGATGTACCTGGAAGTTGTTGATGGTCAGGCATTGGTGCAAATGTTCTCCAGTGCATGAGTATGGATTCGTACTCATGGAGCAGCTGCTAATAGTAAGCAATAAGCTTAACAAATATATAGTGGCTATTGTGTGATATGGCTTAATCCATAATGAGACTTAAATCGTGAAAGTGCTAGTTCTTAAGCCTTGAGATGGAACTCCTTGAATTTGTAAATTTTGATCTCTTTTTTTTTCACGTGAACTGCTAAGACGTGAAACACTGAGGCGGCATGAAAGACTAGACGTGAATGTCATGACGTGAAAGAGCTGACGTGAAAGTGCAAAAGTGAAATTATAGACGTGAAATTACAGAAGTGAAAGTGTATACGTGAAAGTTATGACGTGAAATTGCAGACATGAAAGTCATGACGTGAAATTGTAGACATAAAAGTGTAGACGTGAAACTGTAGAGAACTGACATGGGCCGTGACTTTACAACTGTGTATTTGCACTTGCTTAGGATGGATCATTTATCATTTCCAGAGGGGTGACAAGAGCATTTCTATTTTGTTCTTGCTGTGCTCTTAAGTCTCCGTATTTGATCTTGAATTTGTTGCTGAAATGATGTCGAGGCAATACGAAAGACTGCTGATTGTTTGCTTTGAACAGACAAGCTCTTGTGCTGGATGCACGAGAGTGGTTGAGGGACTTGCTTGCTGTTTTTTGGGCCTCCATTCTTGTCAAAATATAGGTGAAGTTGTTGGGGTTAAAGTCGGTGGTGAGGTTTTCTTCACATTGTTCGATTTTGGCAACCCTATGATGGAATTACCATCATAGTATCCTTGTTGTTCAAGTACATGCATAGGCACCCATCTTTGATGAACACTGTAATTTGGTTGCCGATGTGCTTGGTGTTGAGGCTTTCTTCTTTGTGCGAGCTTAGGGGACTTTGTGATGTGCTTGGGGACCCAAGCTTTGGTATTTCTTTTAGTTGAGGTTTGTCGATGAAGATGCATAGGATCCGGGGCCTTTCCTTTGAGTTCCCTAGTAGAGATAGATGGTTTGGTTATGAGAATTTCTTCAGGAATAGATGTCGATTGCAAGGTCTTGGCATTGAACTTCGTAGGTGAGAATGGGATTGAAGGAGTAGAGGCTTTATCGGAGTCGGTCGTTGGCGCAAATGGTAGGTCATGGTGTAGAGGGGATTTGTGGATTATATCCTTTTGCGTTCAACATCATAGATATCCATTAAAGTTGGATCTTCTTCCTCGCAGTATGGTGCTGTCAACTTTTTCTCGTTGACCATCATGATGACTCTATCGCTAGCAAAGCACAGTGGTACTTGGGCAGCAATAGTCCATTTATGGCCCAAGATTAAATTTGCTTCCAACACATACTTAACCACAAAAAACTTACAAGTGAGGGGGTTAGTTTCAATATACATTGTATGTTCAAAGTACCCCAGACATGGCATGTTCAAGTGTTGTGTAAAGGTAATCCTTTCAGTATGGGCCGTAGTGTTAGTTGACCTAACAAATCCCATAGCTCTAGGATCATGAGATTGTGTTCTTGTGTGGATAAAGCTGTGCTTGATCTGTGGCGATTCCATTCGCAATTTCCAATCCAACCAAAATCCTAGGGGTCTTTTCAGTAAGATATGTTGGAAGTTCCAGCTCCTGCAAGGCTAGTAATTGTACATTGCATGCATGAGTGTTCAAGGTGATTGTTTGCATGGATTCATCTAGTGAATATAATGATTCACTTATCTAAGGTCTGCCAAGGATGACATCATACTCAAGGGGTGACATGAAATGTAAATTCCATATCGCCACCATCGATTGTTCGAGTAGTGTATCTAAAGTAGCCTGGAATTTTAATGGTTTGTTCATTGGTTCCTTTTGCAAGACTATTGCTTGTCGCGGTGAGTTTAGGTTGTCCCAATGACATCCAAGTGTCTATTGTCATGACTTGCTCGAGGGCTAATCAATGCATGTTTGCACTGAACATCATTTCCTGTAGGGAAATCCAACCATACAATGATAGAATCTTCCAAAGGAACCATGGGTGTTTCAGTTATTGTTTCAGCTTCAAATCTTGTGTCTATTTCATATTCCCATTCACTTTCATTCTTTGTTTGGGTCTCAGCTTTCTCAAGAGTACCCAATGCGTACAATGGCACACTTGGCCCTCTTACAATTCTAAATGAGGACTGTTTGGAAACTTGTGAATCTTGACATTCCTGGTTTATGTAGTTCGTTATGTCCTTATAACTCAGGTTGAGCCATTAAAGGTGCAAGTGTTGATATGATGCTAGCTTTATCATGAGAGAAGAGCATTCCTCCGAAAATGAGGTTTTGAGAGACTGTTTTAATCTTATAAGGGAATTATTGAATTCCTTACATGCTTTCTCAAGCCTATAGTTCATACAATTTGTCTCAAATGACTCTTCTGTAGAGAGTATGTCTTCTTCTTGAAAGGAAAAGCCGTACTCCTCTAGGCTTTGTATCTTGGTTGCTGGTGTAGGTTTGGCATTATGAGGCTCAATCACAACCGGTGACCCTGTAAGACATTCAACCATGCTAATCATGCACTCCTGAGCTCGTTTTTTTGCGTTCTGCATATGTCATGTGATCAATATTATCCATTTAGGGTGGTTGGGTGGATTCTAGTTTCTTGATTGTTCTATGTGGTGCACTGAGCGAAGAGTAAGAACTTGTCTCATCCTCACTTAGTGATATACTAGAACTTATTTCGTTCTCTGACTTTCTTTCGTTTGTCAGTTTTTCACTATGTTTACCCATGCGACGAGATCGAATTTTCTTTTGGGTTTTTGTATCTTGTGTCGCACATATGGGCGTTGAGGTTTGTGTGGTGGTCTTTGAGGTGGATGCATCTGCATCATGTATAGCTTTTGGCTCTTTTGTGTTTATGTCCCCTTTTGGATTTACTTCTACCAACTCCTTTTCCCTGTCTTTTACTTCGACTTTGGTTTTTGGTTGTTGTCCTTTGTTTTTCTTGGGTTTAGAAGGTTTTGTTTTCTCTTTTGGGTTTTGTTTTAAAGCATGTTCTTCTACCCATGTTGAGGTATCGTCTTTTACACTCTTGACTGTTTGTCGTGCCTTGGCTTGTAAGCATATAAGCACATTCAAGGGCACCGTGGCCAATTGCCCATTTTGTACACTTAAGATGTATTAAGAGTTGTATTTTGTGAGACAAGTTGCATTGAAGCAACTCGTCTTACATGTGATCAATGCCACACTATTCACACATTAGTCTTGTAAGGTGTTAGTGACTATAGGCATGGAAGTATTCCAAACTGTGCAGTCTGCCACCTTGTGAGGTCCACGACAATAGAAACATTGAAGAGTCTGATTAACTGCTTCCTGAGCAGTTTCTACCCTTTGGACTATTTCTGTTTGGTGCACGGGAGATGGAGGTTTTGAGTCCATTGTGGATGATGCATGACACTTTTTAGTATCATGGTGAAAGGTTTTACAATAGATGCAGTATAGAAAAACAGGTGCCTTGTATGCACAATGAGGATTGGGATGGTCGTAGTGATTGCATTCAACATAAGGCATTTTGCTCATCACTTTTATAGGTATTAAGGATGTTCGATTTTGAAGGTTTACATCCTCTCTTACAGATGCTGGCTGTAAGGTTTTAAACAAAGCTGCATAAAATTCTAAAAATGTCAATTCCAACATCGATCTTTCTTTTGCCATTAGTTCATTTGGTTTAGATGAGTAACATCTCGTAGCATGATCATTTTCTAGCATGTTGTCATCTAAACATATTGCTTCTTTGCAACATTGATCGAATGTTTCCGGATTGGATACGTTATGTAAGCTATTATTCTTTAAACCCATCATGAAACATCTCCTCAATTGAACATCGTTTAATTTTTCCCATGACTCACAACGTGAGTCCAAGAGTTTTATCCGCAGGATAAAATCTATAATGGATTCATTTGGTTGACATTCAATTAAATAGAGTTCTATTGTTGCACTCCACCAATCACCTTGTCTAGAAAAGCCATGTATAAAGGCTGATTTCAAAGTTTTGAAGTTGGTCTTGATCGTCGGCATCAATGCGATGAACCATTGACTAGCTTTTCCCTCTAAGCATAAGTTCAATACATACACCTTATTGGGACAGTTGGGATTTCCAAAGGCTTCACATCTCTGTTCAAACTTTTGAATGAATTGAAAAGGGTCTATTGTTCCATCATATTTACCCATTATTTTGGAAATTTATACGGTCGTATTTCTGTATGAGTCATTGAGACCGTATGTGAGTGCTCTTGTTGGAAGAGACTCACTAAGTCCTTGCGCCACCCCCCTTCCTGGACTAGTCAGTATGTCGAAGGTGTGGGCATCCAAGTTAGAGTTGGTACTTATAGGATTTGCAGAATTGTTAGGCAAAGGACCAAAGCCTGGTGGAATCGAAGTGACAGGGGGTGTAAAACCTAATGACACCCTTGTTATAGGCATGGTCAATGGCATGGAGAGGTGAATTGGTGGCATGGATCTCAATGGCTCGAAGATGTCAGCCATTGGATTCAATCCTTGTGTAATTGCAAGCAATCCCTCTATTGTGGTGGCCATGTCAGAGTGCTTAGATGCTCCTTAATGAGCAATCACAATTTTTTTTTATTTTTTTTGTTTTTTATACTTTCCCACAACCCGTTTATAGCCTCAAGAGACTTGGCATACTCTTCGTTGGATCAAACGGGTGTCCGTTTGCTCTAATTAGCTTAGGCGCTATACGTACGTGAACACCTTGAGATATTTTTTCAAAAAAAGCATATGATAGAAACTTCCCAGATGGAAGAGGAGGTCCTAAAACCTATTTTCCATCACTGTCTCAAGACCCAAAAAAAAATCGAGAATTTTTTCCTGCTTCGCAGCACGTTTTTTAGGGTGATCCAAAAGGAATTTTGAAAAACTCTGTATGAGGGAGTTGTAGTATTTTTGGAGTACTACAACTTTGTTTCCTTGATTTGTCTATGATTTTGTCGTTTAGACTCTCAAAAAGTAGCCTGAATATGGCTCATCTCGTCGTTTTCGTGCTGTTTTTTGCTATTTTTCATGGTTTTTGGACTGTTTTTTACCTCAATTTTTCGGGTCGAATTTAGAGGCTATTGGTCGGAGGCCAAAATGATCGATTTTAACTTCAGAACAAACAAGTCCAAAGTCGAAGAGCTTGATGTCACCTTTTCGATGAGCCCTAGAGTGCCTTCATCGGATATACGGTTTAGGAGATACGGTCCTCCAAATAGGGGTGGTTTCCAGAGTCTTTTCTTTTTTTTTGTGCCGCGTAAATTGGATTTCACGTGGAAATTAAATTTTAATATTTTTTATTTTTTATTTTTTTACTGCGTGATCTGTTGTTTCACGCCGTGAAACACTCTTCATGCGTGAATTGGATTTCACGTGGGATTAAATTTCAAATTTTTTTTTTTGCTGTGTGAATTGCTCTTTCACAAAGTGAAACACTTTTCACGCGTGAATTGGACTTCGTGTGAAAATTAAATTTCATTTTTTTGGCCCCGTGAGAGCTATTGTTTCACGCCGTGAAAAACTTTTCACGCATGAACCGGACTTCACGTGGAAATTAAATTTCGATTTTTTTTTGCGTCGGATTTTCGCTCACGTGATTTTTTCGTTCATGTGAGATTTTCGTTCACATGAGATTTCTGTTCATGTCATTTTTCCGATCACGTTAGATTTCCGTTTACGTCATTTTTCCGTTCACGTTAGATTTCCTTTCACGTCATTTTTCCGTTCACGTGGGGGGGGGGTTAATCTAGTGGGAAATACGAATTTTTCTTTTTGGGGGGAATATTTTTTGAATTTAGAATGAAAGGGATATGGGCATTTTCCCAAAAAAGGTAAGTGGAATCAAAAAAGTTAACCCTTTAATGACACACCTTACACCCTTCACAAATAACCCCCAAAATGGACAAATTGACAACTCATGAGCATCTTCTCATTGAATGCTCATTAGCCTTAATGAGTTATGTAAAAAGGTGATTAAGGATTAATCCATGATTAATTCTTTTACTAATCTTTCCCTCTTTTACACTAATTAAGAACTCTAATTAACCACTAATCCCTAATTAATTCACACAATTGAGCACACCATTGGATAGAGCAAGGAAAAACTAATCTTTGTGCATCAACAATTGTGTAAATTAATCTAAATTTGGGGATTAATTAGACTCCTAATTATAGTCTCCTCTTTAAGGTAAAATTAAGCAAAGAGAGTCAAATTTCTCCAATTGATCAAACAATTGATGTGATTAGGTGTTTTGATGCTAGATGCTCTCGAAACACTCAAAAACCCCAATTTCGACTATTTATATGATCAATTTAGACCCCAAGTAACATATTTTCTAAATTTTTAGCCTCTTTGAACAAGATTAATCACTTTTAATGACAAAAACCAGTCCATTAAAAGAGATTAGTCAAATTCAAGGGTTTTTTTATGGTTTTAAGAATTTTTTTGAAAGATTAAGCTACTCCTAATGCTTGCTAACACTCTAATCCAAAAAATTTCAACAAAAAACACACAATGAAACTAAAATTAATGATTATAGATCTATGTTTAAACTAAAGAGAGCTCACATTCACTAAGAAATGCATTCTCTTGCATTGTTTGATGCAATGGATGCAAACTAAGCCTAATACAAACTATGTGCAAGCCATAAGAACATGAAAAACCACAAAAACAACAATAAAAACAACAAATTAATCTAAAAATTAAGTTAAAAACATTCTTTTCAAAAACAAAAAAGAGAGCTATTCTATACCAAATCTCACACAAATTACCATCAAATCCACATCTTTTTCATGGAAAACCACTAATCAAGATAATAGGCAATGGGTTATGCGTAGATTAAAGACAAGACAATGGAAAAAGCCAAGGGATGGCTCCCCGGTCGGTACCAAAAATGTTAAGGCTCATCCTAACCTTCCTTGAAACACATCCAAAAAGAGCTTACCTGGTGAACCGCAACTGTCATGATGAGGATCTTTCCAATGGTCGAGCTCGTAACCCCCTCGAGGTCTCCAAGCTCTATAACTCCTTGAGAAGCAATTCCATCGCGTCTCCTGTGAGCGTTGTCACACTGTCGCGTTACACTACGGGTCCTCGTCCCTCCTCTCACCTCACTTCACTCACACACACTCACTAGCATACATTACGGAGAGAGATTAGCAAGATAAAGACTCAATTGCACAATGGGAGAGTATCTTGTATTATGAGAGAAATTCACTTATATACATGGCCATAAGTGTTCACACTCACTTAAACTATGGCCGGTCGGGCACTTTAGGCTCATAAGAGGCCTAATGCTATTACAACGACTACTCTCATAATATATCCATGAAGTACATCACTTAGGACTTCATCCTAACTTGCTACCACACGCTCTTGAAGTGGATATCGCCATAAATACTCTGTCACACCATTACGGGTGCCTGTCCAAGTTGTAGCTTTGGAGACTATTGCTTCATATCATGATGTATGACCCTTTGGTGTATCTACCGTGACTCCTTATTGCTGAGAGACTACCTATGACTCTAGGCAATATTGCTGAGAGACTGCCTATGTCTCTAGGTTCTCTAGCAAGTGAGGGCTCCTTCCATGTGTTTGTCTCATATTCAGTCTTAGGGAATGAATGGTTTGACAATTCCTAATCTACCTCTATAAACATTCTTGCCATCAAATCAGTATGAGCCCTTCCTTGGACTCTTATGGAATTGGAGTAAGCACATCCAATTTTCTTTCCTTTAATAGCTCATTCCGTGGATACACTGTATCGCTAGCCCTCAATTTGGCTTCATGGTTGCACTGACACTTCTCTACAAGGTCCTTAGCTTCCTCAAGCTTCTTTATTTTCCTCCTCAGCATTTGGATATTCTCCCCACCCTTGGGAGTTGCTGGTGTCTCTTTTGCATGCTCATCTGGCTTTAGCACTTGGTCATCTCCTTCCTTTGATTGGGTGGAACCGATGTCAATGGTATCTTCCTCGGATCCATCCTGAATTATGACCAAGGTGTCACCCTTGCCCACATTTTCACTCTTCTTCTTCTCCCAATCTTAGAAGTTGTAATACCTCTTGGGTTATGGTGGCATGGTTAGATGTAGAGGCATTGACGTTGGCTCAATATGGGTAGTCCTTGATTAGATAATCAACACCACACTTAACACATGAAAGAGTGGGCATGGCATTGGTCTGCATTGTTATCGGCTGAGTTTGACCAGCATTAGCCACATTTTTAAGAGGCCACTCCGCTACTCAATGAGGTCCATTACAATGATAACACTGCATGCGTCCCCTTCTCATAGTTGAGTTTATGTCTTTTCCCTTCCATTGTACCATGGTTTGGAACACTTGTACTGGCATGCTATTTTGTAAGACATAATACTCCGGTATGATCTCAGTTGGTTCCTCATAGTAGTTGTTATTCCCTTCTACTTCGCGCATAGCTTCCCCCTCTTCCAAGGGTTCTTCAATCAACACCTGGTTGATCTTGGCTTGTGGTGGCTGTGGTGGTAGAATAGGTCACGCGGCGGTAATGGTGACATGTCCTACATTCTGAACATTCCTCTTGGTAAGTAGGATGTATTTGACTACCTTGCAGCCACATTGGATTGCAATGGTGGTGCTGGTGAGGTTAGAGGCACTTTGGGTGCTGGCAATTGTGCTAAAGGCTGGATCCTCAGGTACCTACACATGGCAGTATCATGGTTTCCTAGTCTTTGACGGTGAGCACAATAAAGTAACTACCTCGGTCTTAGGTGAGGACATTTAGTGTTTGTATGATTTTGTCTACAAATTGAGCACCAAATCAAGTCTCTCCCCGGGGGTAGAGATGAGCATTTCCTAATGCTTCTGTCCCATCCCTGACTTTTAACTTTTCCAAAATGGCAGTGCTGAGTTCTTCAATTGTCATGTTGCCAACGTTCTTATTCTTGGATTCCACGTGCTGATGACTAGAGACTCGTGATGCTGCTACCACCCAAGCTGCCTTGGGTGGTAGCAGGAACTCAAGTCTTCTGGTTGCGACAACTCAAGCATGTTATCTTCATATTCAATGGCCAACTTACAGTACGTATCCAGAGTAGTAGGTCAGGCTACCACTAAATAATCATGCATCTTATGATCTTGGACTCCTCTCCGGAAGCATGGCAATAACTGGTCACATCAGTTAGCCTTTCCCTTACTTTGCATCTTGAGTTTAGGTGCTTGAGCCAAGAAACATAATCCCACATGGATTCATTTTCTTTTTGCTTTATGTCATGGAGTTGAGCCGCCACAGGACTCCACCTATCACCACTTCGAGCAAAGCTTGGTATGAACACATTCTTAAGCCATGTGAAATTGACTTTATCTTCGGCTTTATGGTTCAATACCATCTCGCCTTTGTTGAATTAAGAGTTCCATGCTCTGCAAGAAAGTGGGATTATTGATCATTTCATTTATCTCCTCTCTTGTGTAGAGCTGATTCTCTCCTTTGGTAGATGCCCTAGGTAGATTGTCGACTTCTTCTTGCAATTTGAGGTCTTCCTCACCCTTGGGCTCCTCATTTATAGGTTCTAGGGCTAGTATTCCTCCTTCTGCCATTCCCATCCCCATGTTACCGTGGCTTCTATAGATGTGTCTATTTCCTTGCCACGTGGTCAATAGATTCAAATTACCAATTTCCCTTCGTTCCACCATCATTCTTCACGTATTGAGCTCTTGCCTTTGTAAGCTTAGAATTCACATTTGATGCTCTGTTTCTATCATCTTTATGACAACTTCTAATTCCTCTCAAATGTGGGGAAGAAGATTTGCCCCATCTTGGTAGCATTTTCCTTGTCTCTCCTCACCTTAGGAGTCATTCCACTGGGTCTCAAAGGGTTAGTCTTCTTGGGTACAGACATTAGGGATGTATGTGTTGGGAGGTCCAGTTTTGGACCATGTCCCGCGCTTGTTGATGAGCCCATGCCCGTAGATTGTGCTTCATCTTCTCTATCGTGTTGAAGACCAAAAAATCCCCTGGCCAAATCAAAGATTCCACTGGACTTCATCGGAGAAGCTTGTTTCTCTTCCTCTCCAAATCTGGAGAACCTTAATCCTTCTTCCATAGATTCTTCACTACTAGTTTCTACAGTGGTCGGATTTCTCCAAGTTGTAAATGCTCAATTGAGTGCTCATTGAGAACAACCTGAACTAACAATTCTCTGGTAGGAGGAACCCGAGTGATTAGATGCACCGTCATTGGGGCAAGGTCATCTCCAATAAGTTTCCTTGACCTCAAGAGCATGAGAATACGATTCAACAAGCTAATCACTACTCCAACCGTTAAGCTCGTATTTCTATCAGACTGATGTTTCACGTCGTGAAATATCAGGCTACGTTTCACATCATGAAATGGCAGACTGTGTTTCCCGTCATGAAATGTATTTCACGCCTGTGAACAACTTGTGTTTCACGCTTTGAATTTCTGGTTTAGAATTGCATTAATTTGAGTCGAGGAGACTCCTACAATGCATGTATGACCTTCTCTTACCTCTGGTCTAACAATCCTTTACTTTGTGAATAACCCTTTTCATGTCGTGAAATAGCAGGTCCATGAAATAGCATACTACTTTTCACATCGTGAAATGGCAGATTGTGTTTCACATCATGAAATGTATTTCACGCCGTGAACTGTTTCGCTGCACTTTTTCGAGATAAGACTTTTCCATTTCCTGGTGTCAATTGTGTCAGGATAAGACGCACTAACTTTAGTAAGGCAATCCCAAAATTTTCGGCGCTAATGGCGGCGGTGTTTTATGTCATGAAATGCAATGCGTTTCACGCTCTGAAATGTATTTTTTCACGCTGTGAAAAAATGCTTTCCTGCACTTTCACGCATGAGCAGTTAAGTCAATAGAATGATGTTTTGATTGATTTAGAGTATAATTTCCCTACCCATAAGATCCATAAAGGTTGTGCCTAGCAAAAGGAATGTAATGCAAGTCAACCACACAACTAATGGCTCCTTATTTTTTTGATTTTCGTGATTTTTTGGAAAATATAGAAAAACAAGTGTTACCAACTGCTATCTCACGATAACGAAATCAACAAAATCAAAAGAAAATCCAAGTGTAGCTTTCCTTTAGGCAATACCAAGTACTAACCCACACTTCCACACATACAAATTTTCATAATTACTCTAATTTCTTCATTTCTACACAGTTTTTCACACTGCACCTTCTGAATGCAAAGGCAATAGTGAATCTTACATAATGGGAGTTGGAGCTCTAAGAAGATGGAAGAAACAATGGTTGTTTCCCTAGCAGAGTAGTGCCAAAAATGTTATGGCCTACTACACCTCCCAAGAGAACTCCACACATTCACAATCGAAAAAAGCAATAGACAACAACCATCGTGGGGTACTTACCAATGCTTTGAGCTCATGTACCTTGAGGATCTCTAAGCTCGCTTTTGGAAGCTCTAATCCTCCAATACCACCTTCACTCTTTCACCACCACAGAGTCGCTCACAGCACAATGCAAGGCAATCGTCCTCTCAATCTCCCATACACAAGCATAAAAGAGGCACATGCACTATAGTACACTCACTCTCCCATACACAAGCATAGAAGAGGCACATGAACTACAGTACTCTCTCTCTCTCTCTCTCTCTCTCTCTCTCTCTCTCTCTCTCTCTCTCTCTCTCTCATACACAAGACAAGACAAGAGCTCTCATAGCACAAAAGGGGGATTGTGTGTTTCCATTATGAGAAATTGCCTTATACAATTGGCCCTTATTCACACTTGGGCGTCCAAAACTTACTAAATAAAGCCTTGGCTGGCCAGTATCTCATAATGTACAGCCTTTATAGTGCCTTTACATAACACTTATTAATGTCCTCAAAAACAAAGGAGCATCTTTGTTAATCCAAAATGGGATTAACACTTGTGGATATGAAAGCAATTTGTACTAAGTGGTTTACAAAGTCAAGAGAAAGACTGATAGATCTCTATGGACAGTTTCAAGGCCATACTGGATTGATGACCCCCACCTCTCGTATGATCGCTATCAAATGTTTGACTGCTTTGGCAGACCACCATGGATGGAAAGTGCACCAATTGGACATCAAAGCATCATTCTTGAATGGTGACTTGTAGGAAGAAGTTTACGTGAGTCAACTGGCTAGATCTGCCCAACCTTGTCAAGAGAACAGAAGGTATATCAGTTAGATTTTCCCACCCTATCAAGAACAAAAGTTATACAAGTTGAAGATAGCTTTACATGGTTTAAGATAAGCCCCTAGGGCTTGGTACCAAAAGATTATGCCTATTTGACTGGACAAGGTTATCAAAATAGTCCTATAGAAAGCACTTTATATGTCAACATAGACAAGTAAGATTTGCTTGTCTATGTTGATGACATGAAACCAACAAGGATTTGATTAAAGCTTTTAAGGCTGACCTCATCTCAAATTTTAAGATGTCGGATCTTGATCTTTTGCACTACTACTACTTGGGTATGCAGTTTATACAACAAGTCGTATAAGAAATCTAGGTACATCAAGGCACTTCTCAAAAGGTTTGATATGGAAAGTTGCAAACCAAACTCTACACTAATAGAACCTTGTGTAAAGCTGACTCTAGGATCCCGGACAATCATTTGACATAACCACTTATGATCAAGCTATTGATGCCTTATATTTTTATGCAACTCACAAGCGATATTCAATTTAGTGTGTCCAGATTTCAAAGTTTATACATTACCTAGGCATTAAGCATTGGCAGGTAGTTAAACATATGTTTAGATACCTATAAGGCACTCAAGATCTTGGATTATTCTATGCCAAGGGGGGTGATTTAGAACTGTTGGCCTTCTATGATTTCGACTGGGCAAGTAACTATGATACACGACAATCCATATCTAGAAACTGCTTCTTTATTGGCAACTCATGCATCTCTTGGCTAAACAAGAATCAACCAACTGTGGCAAACTCATCCTGTGAAGTTGAATACATAGTAGCATTCATTGTGATAGTTGAATGTGTATGGTTGAGAAGATTGATGAAGGATATTTGTGTCTCAAAGATACCCCTAGTCCAATTCTCACTATATCAATCAAAGTGCAATGGCATTATGGCAACAGCCAATAATCTTGTCTTTCATGCCAAGACCAAGTCCATTAAACTGAACTATCACTATATTAGAGAGAGACTCTATGTAGGTGAGAACAATCTAATCTATTGCAATACACATGACAATGTGGTTGATCTTTTTACTAAAGTCTTATTATGTTCAGCAAAGCTTTGGGCCTCATCCCTTTCATAGATTTATTTGTAATCTCTATAAACCTCACATTTGTACTACAAGGGAGGTTTGTTATATATTTATGGTAGTACAGCCATGTGACTAGTATACACTCCCTTTCGTCTAACTAATGGTATTGATGTGGTAATGCCTATGGAATTCTTAGTTCCAAGCCTGTGTATTATGGTACAAGAAAGGCTTATAGAAAATGTGTTAGCCGTCGAGAGGTTGATTAACTTAGAAAAACTTGATGAAACCAAGTTTATTACATCACGTGGGCTTATGGTCGAGAAGTTACGGAGAAAACATTGATTTAACCATAACCTAAAACATAAATAACTTGAAAAGGGAGACCTTGTCCTCATGTATGGTGTTGGAAGCACTAAGAAATTGAAATTGAAATATAGAGGTTAGGACCTCTTGGAGTATCTGAAATCACCCCTCAAGGGTCAATCCGAATTGAAACCATCTATGGGGTGGAAATGGAGAGGTATATCAACGGATGTAAGTTGAAACAATATTATGGGCCCCTAACCTAAGAAATGCTCACACAAGAGCATCTTCTAAAACAAAAGAAAGAGCTCGCAAAGGAAAAAATTAGACAAGCTCAGGAGGAAGCCAAAACAAAATAGAGACTCTAAGAAAGAACACTACATGTAAACATGGCTTCACTCACCTTGCTTAAAGAGGATGACCTAGATATTGAGCCTGCATGCCTCAATGTATATATATCTACAAAGGGTAGTCAACAAAGAGCATTGCATTGATTGATATGGGATTAAGTCATGACTTGATTTCCTATGAAACATGAGTAGCTCTAAACAAACCCAACCTAGAGGAAACTAATGCACACATTCACAGTGTGCATCTATCGGTTACGCAAACAATGGGATTTTTAAATGTTAACATCTCCATCAGAAATAATCCCTTGATTGGGAAGGTATTTGTTATGCCTGCATGAACAATGGAAGAGGAGATGATTCAAGAAGGATCCTGGATTTGTGCTAGCAAACTGTAACATCCAATGGGAAAGACGGACAGTACAACTCAACGATGGCAATGACACCATGACGATGCCATTATGGAGTCCCTTGAATAAGGAAAACAAGAAGTTATATATGACATGGAGCCACCAATGCTAAGAGAAACTAAGGAATCCACAGAATAGGTGTCCTCCTCATAATAGCATCATCACTCAAGAGGACCACAACAAAAGCACTATATGTATCTAGTACGACAACAATGGGTTCCCAAATCCCAACTTCAAGCCCAAGGATACTATGATAATAGCAAAACCTCATAGGTGTCAGGGCGAAGAAAAAAAGCTCCATCCAACAACCACAAGAATCAAGCCAAGGAGAGAAAGCAGCAACCCAAGTGTGCCCGAACACCACTAGGCATTCAAAATAGGTGGATAAGGAAAGATTTACTCGCAACGTAGGGCTACTATCAAGGAATGACAAAAGTATGGGTACCAAAGGACAACACAAAGATCCAGTGTGACGTTTACCTCTAAAATAATAGAAGAAATCCATAGGCACAAGCAGAATCAAAGCCCAAATATTTCAAGTGTCAAGACAGCACCAAAATTGGTCTTGAGGAAGAAAGCCAATCACCCAAATGAATAAGGGAATGCACCCCACCAACGTCAACCCAGAAAAAGATCAAACATAACCAAATTCTGAAAAATGAAGTGAACCCACATGCATAGGTAACATAACAGGTTCATGAAGATTTCAGTAGATGTACTCCTCCACTGGGTGGAAGGGAAACTAAGGAGTTCTCACTCATAACTAAAGCATCTACAACAACACATACCCACAAGATCCAAAGTACCAACTTGGTTCCCATGGCAATAAGAAATAGGGAGGGATACAAAAAGTACATAGATACCAAGTTAATCACTTCAATTATTAATGGGTACAAGGAAAATGGTTAGGCGTTCACACTAATGCCTGCCCATTTCACGATGTGAAACAAGTTCATACATTTCACATGCTTCGTTCTACTCCTCTAAATATATATTCCTTGTTGTGAAATGTTTGAGCATATAGGACTCCCTAGGGTATCAACAATTTCATGAGGAAACACGTGCTATTTCACATCATGAAACACTTCAGGCATGTTTCACGTCGTGAAATACTCCAGTCCAGTTCACATCGTGAAACGGTCAAAAAATCTAGCGAATCGTCTCTAGCCACATGGCATGCCCAATTAGGTGGCCATCGGGCCAATGGCTAGAGCATAAATATGTTAATTTCCCTTTTTCGTGCACTCTTGCTCATCATCATCTTGTTCAACGGTCTTCTTCTCTCATAATTTTTACTCGTCATGTGCACTCTGTCATCCTAGCTTTTCGCCACGATCCATTCTTAGGTAGGATCTCTACGCTCTCCTTATGTGTGCTTCCATTCAATTCTCAATTGAAAAACTTCGATAATGCTTGCACAATATGTTTTCCAATAATACCATCCTTGTACTGGTATCTTTCATTTCCTTTTATATCTTTTTCCATCTCCCCTTCTTAAGACACATGCTACTACCTTCAACTTGATTAATGAATAAAAAATTGCACAACATGAAATCGTAGTCTACTATTTCATGACTTTAAATCAAGCCCTGCACTTTTGCGAAATGAATTCTCATACAAACACCTACTAACTAAAAGTCCCTTACTCATTAAAATATCACTAACTTTCTACCATCGTAAACTTTCACACCATGAAACAACAGTCTACTGTTTCACGGAATAACTCTTTCACAATTTCACAATTCACCCCGTGAACAACATTTTGCTGTTTCACAGCCTACAACTTTCACAATTTCACAATTCACCCCATGAAAAGCATTCTGCTATTTCACGTCCTACAACTTTCATGATTTAATAATTCACTCCATGAACAACATTCTGCTGTTTCACGGCCTCTCACGCATTAACTTTTTCACACTTTAACATTTCACGCCGTGAACAACATTCTATTGTTTCACGGACTAACACCGACGGGTGACGAGAAAGACTTCTTTTTCTAGTCACCCAACGTCCCCCCCATCTTAGGAGGGTTGACGACGACCACAATTCTAATTACATGGTACGCGCATCTCCAAGGAAGCAGATGCATGATGAACAGGGCCGCACGCATGCTTTAACCACAAAACAAGATGAAAGAGACAATGCTCATACCTAATTTGATTATTTAAGGGTTTATCCCTAAAAATGAAAAAACTAACTGTATTCTCCGACTGGATCTTGTATCCTAATGAACAAAGATCCCCTGATTTGTCAGATAATCATTTCACGCAAAAAACTATTACGATGTGAATTCTTCTAGTTCACAAAATAATAACTTCACGACATGAAGTTCCTTCTGCTAGTCCACGAACTAACTACTAAATATCTTCTAATTCACCATATCACAGCATTGTCCATGTTTCTCACCATACGAACACTCTTTCCATCATGCACAAAGAGCTCCTACCAGTCAGCGTGACTGGTGATTGCTTGCTAATATTACAGATGGCTACCACACCGAGGACTCTAGCCTGGAGTTCGAAGGGACCTCGGGCGTGACTCATGTTGGAATTAGGGTTAGGGTTGTAACAATGCACACACACACATGATAGAGAAGCTTGAGTGCACACAAACTCACTAGATTAGAATGAACAAATGTGCGCTAGATACAAAAGATAAGTACACACCCCAAAATGAGTAGATAAGAGGGTGTGCATACGCACGGGGGACAAAAACCTCCTAGTGAGGGAAAAAGAGCCATGGCAGTCCTTAGTGTGTTCACACACATCACTACCATGTAATGCTACAAATACTCCTTGGATTGATAATGTGAACATGTACAAGGTATGGCCGATCAATCCTGAAAAGGCAGTAAGCCCAAAGCTTTACAAAAAACTTTGAACTTTTCACGAGGAAAAGCCTTCGTGAATAAATATGCCATGTTGTCATGTGTAGATAGACCAAGCTGATCTCTGCTCTGCAGAGAGTCTTTCCCCGACATAGTGGCAATGCACCTCAATGTGCTTAGTGTGCGAGCATGAAACACTGGGTTCCTCTCGCAATTGCTAATGCGCTCTGGTTGTCAGTGAAAATCGTAGTGCTAGACGATTGTCCAACACCCAAATCAACCATAAGATGTCTGAGCCACACACACTCAACTGTAGCTGTAAAAGCTACCCTGTACTCAGCTTCACAGCTGGAAGTGGCCACTGTAGGATGCTTGTTTGCTGAGCCATGATATACATGGATCACCAAGGCGAAAGCAAAACCCACTAGTAAACACTCGTGTGTCATAACATCCAGCCCAATTTGAATCACTAAAAGCATGTAACTGTGACTCACCCCCTTTTGGATAAAACAATCCAAAATATTGAGTGCCCTATAAATAGCAAAAAACCCACTTAATAGCTTGCCAATTCTTCGTACCTAGGCTATGCATAAATCTACTCAATTATGAGACCGCATACTATATATCTGGCCTCGTGTTGCACACATAAAGAAGGGATCCAACAGCCTACTGCTGATACAAACTAGCATCAAAAGAGTCTCTTGCATCTTGAAGACTAAGTCGAGTACCTATCTCCATAGGTGTAGCCAGAGGTTTACAATCTTAAAGATTAAACCTCTTCTCAATAGCTTTTGTATATATTTAGACTACAGCATAACACAATGCCATCATTGCGCTGCATAAACTGAATCCCCAAATAGTAATGCACAACGGCCCCAAATCTGACATCTCAAACGATGACTGCAAATCAGTCTTAAAGTCTGAAATCTGATCTATATCGGGTCCCGTGACCAACATGTCATCAACGTATAGAACAATGACCAAAAATGTGTCCTTACTCCTCTTCGCATAGAGGGTACTCTCTGTTAGACTGTTGCAAAAATCATTTGTATATATGAATCTTCTCATACCATGCTCTAGGAGCCTGCTTAAGGCCATAAAGAGCCTTTCTCAACCTGCGTACTTTAGACTCTTCTCCTTTCACTACAAATCCAGGAGGTTACAATACATACACCTCCTCATGTAAATCACCATTCAAGAATGTAGTCTTAATGTCCAACTGATGTACATTCCACCCATGATGTGCTGCCAAAGCAATGAGATACCTAATGGTAGTCATACGAGATGTGGGTGGAAAGGTCTCATCAGAATCAATGCCCTTTTGCTAGGCATACCCCTTTGCAACAAATCTGGCCTTGTAGTGATCAATGCTACCATCTGCTTTGGGTTTTAACTTGTAAACCCACTTAGTACCAATGGCCTTCTTGCCATTAGTACTAAGTGGGTTTAAACTTGTAAACCCACTTAGTACCAATGGCCTTCTTACCACCATGAGGTAGATGTGTCAAATACCAGGTGTCATTCTTGAGTATAGAGTTATACTCATCATGCATAGCATGCATCCAATGATCATCATCCTGTGCTTCCTCAAAGGAAATAGGGTCCTCCTCATTACATAAAGTAGAAATGAGAACATGATCCACATGAGAATAACCTGTGTGATGAGAACCTGCACGAGTTCTTATAGGTAAAGGAGCTACCAACTTGCTATCCCTCAATGTCCGCACAAGCCATTTTGGCATACATCTAGATTCTTATGTAGCTTCTCTCCCCTCATCTGCTACATCCTCAATAATTGCCTCATCAAAAGATTGATTTACAAGTTGATTTTGCACCTACAAAGGCTGAATTTCAACACTTGGTTGAGCATTCAATTGCTCTACATATAGCTGCCCTCTATTAAACAAAGGTAGGAGCGAATCAAACATATCCTGTGAGCATACATTTTGTTTTTTTTTTGTATGAAAGCATGGGCTGAACTGAGTTTTCAACAAAAACAACATCTACTTACCAAAATCCGCTTTAAGGCCAGATGGTAGAGTCTATATCCCTTGCTTTTTGAACTGAATCCCATAAATATGCATTTAACAGTCTTATCATAAAGCTTACTACATTGTTGCTCAGGCACAAGAGCATAAGCAAGACAACCAAAAACACACAAATGAGCCACAGAAGGCTTCTAGTGCCATGCCAAGCTTCATAAGGAGTTTTAGACTGCAAGGCCTTGGTTGGTAGGGCATTTGTTCAACACATAGTTTGCGCCATAGTTGCCTCTAACCAAAAACCATGAGGTAAATCTTGGGCTTTCACCATACATCGTGCCATCTCCATGAGAGACCCGTTCTTCCCCTCAGCCACACCATTTTGCTAAGGTGTGTATGGCACTGTACATTGATGCCTTATGCCTTTTAGTCCTTCTTAGACTATATGGAGATGCCCACGGATGCAAGTACATTCCTCGAAGAAAGTATGGAGGTTCTTGACAACTTGCTACAGTTCTAGTTCCATGAAGCAGACAATTAAGCCTCTACCAGCTCATTTTTTTTGTCACAAGAACAAAGAGTGTGGGATGTTGTCACCTCCTTACCACTCATTTGCTGCATGACCAACATGCAGAATTATGGAAGTAGATCCAAGACAAAACAGACCAAGTGCAAGTCCTCAAAGTCCAATTAGCTACAAGCTGACACCACACACAGGGATGTCATCATTAAAAGTTTAAAGACTGCCTAAGAACAGGAAACAAGGCTGACAAACCATGGAAGCGAACAATCAGCTATTAAGCAAGACCATAGTTAGAACAACCAAGGAGAATGAGGAGGTAAAAGCTCAATTAGATCAAGCCAAGGAATAGCTTCAAAAGGAGGTGGCACACACACCAAAGACAAAGAGGTGCAAGACACACAACAGTTGGACACACATGCCACATTCCAAGTCAAAGAAGAGGGATACACAAGCCAAATCAGTGAGCTTAAGGAAGAAATTGTTACCTTGGAACAAAAGGTAACTAACCTCCAAACCAAATGAGAATAGCTGAGCAAAGCACATGCAAAAAGACTAAGAAATCTCAATGAGGTTATAAGTGCCAAGACAAAGGAAATGGATCAGATGTTGGTAAGCCACCAACAGGTTCTTGAGCATGTAAACCAACTCCACAATAGCCAAACCTTGGCACATGAGCGCCTATGATAAGTAGAGGAGGCTCAAGCTCAAGCAACCACCCATAGGAGTGCTAAAGAAGAAGCTGACCGAAGATACACAAAACTAGCAGCTGCTTGGGATGCACGTGAAGCAGCCATCTCCACACTCCCCAATGACAAGGCTTGCCATCCAAGAACTTCTTCAAAGGAGTGACCAAACCGACGAGCTTCGTCAACTCATCAAGCGTGCTTCAAAGATAGGCTCTTTGCTGGTGACTCCTCGGGCCCCTCCTCAAACTCTCACTTTGTTTTTATCTAGTGCTCAACATTTGAAGTTGGTGTCGAGTGTTATAACATTCTATCATTCTAGATGATAGTGTTGACAAACATGACCTGTTAATGCCAGATGACATGCTATCCACACCAGCCAACTAATAGGTTGTTACTTAAAGCTACCAGTGGATCATTAGCCATGGGTGGGTTGAAGTTTATGAGACACACCAATATCTAAATCTATCTAAATCAACCTTATATCATCCCCTGGGTATAATAAAACTATGTAGAAAGATACATAAACATCTAGAGGCAATGCTAACTAATGTTATATATGATTTTGATTGTGAACATATTGAATATCCAACTATAGTCCAAGAAGAGATCAAAGACCTCCATGAGTTTATGAAAACTATGAAACCCACTCAACATCTACCCAGATTAGGGGAAGGGCAAGAGGATAATCTAGGATCATCCACCTATGTAACTTACCCTGTGTTTACTTCCCTTTCAAGTAAAATGCTAAATCCCTATCCTAGTGTATCTCCTACTAACCAAACTGAGGCAAACTATATATTTTCTCGTTACTCTTCTACCCCTGTTGAATTTCCCACTAGCCCTCTAGCCCTCTAGCCCCTGTTGAATTTCCCACTAGCCCTCTAGCCCCCGAGGAGTTGCCGGCAACTACTCTATCTTAACCAAGGTAGCTCGATGAGGTAAACAATCTACCTCCTCTCATGATGATTTACAAGATTTTACTTATGAAAATATCATTAAGTCTTTATCAACTGTTGCAGAATACGAGGGCCTCATACGAGTAGGGAATCCCGTCCTAAAGCCCAAATTGATATTCAAGGTGCTGATGCATATTACACCCTTTGAGCTAACATGGAGAATCTTGCTAGAGGCCTACTCTACCATGGAGTCCAGGCGGTAACCATGTGTGCCATATCCTCTATGATCCCCAATGCCAGACTTAGAAGAGCTGCTACCAATGGGAGGTGATGGCACTTTGTGGGAAAATGTTGCAAGGCACACCAAACTGGCAAACCCACACTTGGTCAACCTATTGAAAATCCGCATCGTCGCATTTATGATCAGTTATTGTTTTTGCAGGTTGCGCTTGACTGGCGAAAGGAGTATCTCACATTGCCAAAGTACAGTTTTCAGTTCTAGTGCTCCACACCAACACAGAGATTGGACCCACTATACATGCCAATCAAAAGGTGGCTCACTCCTTTACAATTCCACGAAGCAAAGCAACAGGATTCACGCATATGCTACAACTTCCCTCAGTTCTCGCCATCAACATTTCAAGATGTAGCCAGTCAAAGAAATCAGATGCTGACATGGATACGAGTATGGTGCAGAATACCAGATCCCGACATAGTGGCTGCCATTAGATTTTTAAAGTTTATCTATTTTCTTGTCAATCAACCAAAAGAAAGGTATGATGGATATGATGGAGAGCAGTTATTCTTTGACATAAACAGAGGCCCGAATAAATGTGGAATAATGCTCTATTACTATCACCTCAAGTGTCTACTAGGATACATGAATGCCACATTCGAAGACATGGTAGGCACCCGATTCTGAAGATCACACTCAACATTTAGAAGAACCCTCAAACAAGCTTCAATCATGGCAAAACTTCTACAGACATAAGTTCGGTGTCCAAGTCTTTTGACCTAGGTAAAGGTTCTAATGATAGAACCTGCATCATGTAGGGGGGTGTTAATCCCATTTTGGATTAACAAAGATGCTTCTCCATTTGAGGACATTAATAAGTGTTATGTTAAAGGCACTATGAAGGTTGTACATTACATCATACTGGCCAGCTAAGGCTTTAGTTAGTAAGTTTTGGGCGCCCAAGTGTGAATAAGGACCAATTGTATATAAGGCAATTTCTCATAATGGAAAAACACAATCCCCCTTTGTGCTATGAGAGCTCTTATCTTGTCTTGTGTATGAGAGAGAGTGTGTGTACTCTAGTGCATTTGCCTCTTCTATGCTTGTGTATGGGAGAATGAGAGGATGCTTGTGTATATAAGGCAATTTCTCATAATGGAAAAACACAATCCCCCTTTGTGCTATGAGAGCTCTTATCTTGTCTTGTGTATGAAAGAGAGAGTGTGTACTCTAGTGCATTTGCCTCTTCTATGCTTGTGTATGGGAGAATGAGAGGATGATTGCCTTGCATTGTGGTGTGAGCGACTGCGGTGATAGAGTGGAGGTGGAGATTGGAGGATTGGAGCTTCCAAAAGTAAGCTTGGAGAGCCTCAAGGGGACATGAGCTCGAAGCATTAGTAAGTACCCCAGGATAGTTGTTATCTATTGCTTCTTTCGATTTTTGTGAATGTGTGGAGTACTCTTGGGAGGTAGAGTAGGCCATAACAACAAGTACCATTATTCTTAATGGCTTGAATTTCATTTTGTATGGCTTTAACCCAATTTGGATCTTGAGCCTCTTTAAAAGACTTGTTTTCATATACATTATTTAAAGAACTAAGAAATAAAAACTCAGTAATATTTGCTAAAGAGATAAATAGTTAAGAGTGACGTCAATCATTTCCTTGTCATCTCCTCAATGTTAAGAAGTCGATCTCTTAAGTCTTATAACTTAAGTGTTTATTCATGGATGCTTTTCTCATTATCAAGTTGTCTTTTGAGAAAAGCAACCTGTCCATCATTTTTAGCCTCGTACATAGTCTAATACATAGTCTCTAAAGTATCCCAAGCAAGTTTAGATGTTTTGTAATAATAAATATGTTAAACAATTTCCCTTTTGACAGACAAGTAATCAATACCAAAGCTTATGCACCATTAGAATCCCATCTTCTTTGATCAATAGTAATTTGAGGGGCATATGTCTGGGTTTATTGGCCCTAACCCCGTTGAGGAGTGGAGTGAGAAATTGTGCTAGGGCGGGGCTTGTCTCACCAACTGATAGACCATATAAACCCTTGGTAATGAGGACATTTCTGACCATGAAACTCTAGAGGGAGTAATTTAACCCATCTAACTTGTCTTCTTTTGAAAGATTACCAATCACTGAGTTATCAACCATACCTTGCTGCTATTGAATCTAAGAAAGAGAGATGTTAAAAAAGCTTAGAATAAAGTCACCATATGTTGATGATTGATCTGTCAGTCTGCTAAAAATCTACAATCTAATGAGATGATTAAAGTCTTAGATTAGACAATTAAAGTTTGCATTTAAATCAGATGATTGAAGTTCTGGATCGGAAGATTCAAGTTTACAGTTAGACCGAACAATTAAAGTTTGCATTAAAATCAAATGATTGAAATACTAGATTGGATGATTAAAGTATGTAGTTAAATCATATAATTGAAGTCCTAGATTGTATGAGTCAAGTTTGTAGTTGAATTGCATGTGATCGAACTACAATAGAATTAGGCAATTGTAAAATTTGGATCGTCGATTGAACCAAATCTTAATCAGTTATTACAAAGGTTGGATCATCGATTAACTTGGACCTGGATCAACGATTGCAAAGATTATCTACCATATGTTAAGTTATTTGTCGTGTGTCATCTCATGGTGAAGCAATGGCTTGAGGCATGATTAGCGACAAATGATGATTGTTAGAGACAGAGTTAGATGTTGTACAATGAATGAAAATGATACCTCTATTGGGAGAGTTGAAATTGCCAGCACAAAAGCTTACCCAGCTTGGTGATGCTGGTTGCAATGACTTCTTCAACAACTTTGCACCATTGTTACTAAAGCTCCAAATATGCAAGAAAGCTTTAATGGTGAATCCAAGAAATATTGCTTCTCTGATTTTGATTTTTGCTTCAATGGTTCAAAGGTATACAAGAAAGCTTCAATGAAAGCTTGTAAGGAATTCAAAGTTCCAACAAGAAAGCCACATCCCCATAATAAACACTCCAAAGCTCTAATACTATTGTTAGCTCACAATGGAGTTGAACTCATATACACACAATGCAATGGTTCAAAGATTGTTTCTCTCATTCTGAATGTTGCTTCAATGTTTTGAAGGTATGCAAGAAAGCTTGCAAAGGAATCCAATGCTCTAGCAAGAAAATCACATTTATAACAAAACCTCCATAGCTCTGATACCACTGTTAGCTCGCAATGGAGTTGAACTCACACACACACACACAAGGCTCAATGAGAAGAACACAAGGGTGTAGAGTGTGAGTGAGAATTGCTAGCTCAAAGGGAAGAGAGATGAAGCTCTCTACAACTACAAAGAAGAAAGTATAAATGAACCCTAAACAATGCATGTGGTTGCTTATATACTAACTAACCTAACCCTAAGGTGTATATCCACATGTGGATGGCCATGGGGAAAAACCTGGTGTGGGACAAAAGTTCCCATGGCATCAATACACATGGCCTCACTATAGTACTACCATAAATATCAAACACATCCATACATCTCCAATCCCAAAAATCTTCATCATCAGGATTGTGAAGGCTTAATTGAGGTATTTGTAGACTATTTGATATAGTTAGAGAATGCCTTATTACTATGGGTACCACCTTTGAGGATGCCATTTGTCCTTTGCTGACTAAAAAGATGAATTGTACACTTGTACCCAATCATCTAGACGTAGACAGGTTCATGCCTGGTCTTCGCATTCAAATTTCCCATAAGGCCAACAATTTGAATTTAAGGTTCGAAAGGTCACATTTCACTGGGACTTCATTGTCTCACCTCTTTTGGGATGTGATATGATTCTTGATATTCAGTGGTTTAGGGAGTATACACCCATTCTTGATTAGAGGCATGGCACTTTCACAATTGTTGAGGGTGTTCCTGAGCATGTCTTGATTTGCAAGGATAGAAGCATTCCTGGCTTTCCACTCATCTCGCATATCTAGGCCCAAAGAGCCATAAAAAAGGAGCTGAATGGCTTTGATTTATGTCCATCCAACACTGTGTTGTTCAACCAGCAAACCCTTTGATGCAAAGCCTAGATGGTCTCCTTGCATAATTTCAAGATATTATGCTAAAGGATGAACTATCGCCTCAGCTCCAACCTAGTCGCCTTGAGGATCATCACGCATTGAGTTGGTCCCAGGATAGAATTGCCCTGTAAGTTCACTTATCAATAGTCTTAAGCAAATATGTACACGAATTCCTTAGACTTTCCCTATTTAACATGAAGCTCATGGTAATGCCGTCTTAGGTGCTCGTTCTAGCACACCTTAGCGGCGATAAGACATGCATGTGAAACCATACTAACCAAACATACTCTCTTCTTAATGGTGACCATGTCATTGTGCCACCCATATTATTTTAATGATCTCTACTACATAGAGCTAGTACATACCATTTATTCAAACTCATCATCCTCATCCTCGAGGAGGTACCAAAGGACCCCAATGGACAAGTAAAGAATGCCTAGTCATTGACCTCAATGAAGGCCCAAATTTTTGCAAGCAAATAGACCTCTATGGCATGGTCAAATACTTTCACGACCACAAGGAGGCTAGATAGGTTTGGTAAATCTCACTGCTGCTATGCTAGGCCTTGTTTACTACTTTCACGACCACAAGGAGGCTAGATAGGTTTGGTAAATCTCACTGCTGCTATGCTAGGCCTTGTTTACTACTTTCAAATTTTGTATGGGCCCGAAGCTAGGGTGCTATAAAACCTTCATGACCTTGATTTCCCAAAATTAGGATAAAAGTTGAATTTTGTATGGGATCGAAACTAGGGCGTTGTAAAACCTTCATGACATTGATTCCCCAAAATCAGGATAAAAGGTGAATGTCAAAGAAGAAAGCAAAATTCAAAGTGTCAAAGAAAGCAGAGAGTTGGAGTTGTCACTCGTATGGAGGAGAATAGGCCATGCATGACACTTGCATTATTCGCAAGGGTTAGATTTACATTTTACAAGCATATCTTACATCCATAGGCCACTCACAATAGCTAACACCTACACCAAGCCTCATCATCATAACCATCCATGACCCATCTCTAGATAGGGGGCCATGGTAAAATCATGGTCCATAGTATGACCCACCATTTGGATCCTCTTCGAGTGTGCAAGACTCTCCAAATATCTTCAAAGAAAAAAAAACATTTTTTGGTCTTCATTGGACCATTTGCCTCTTCTTTACCACCACAAAAAAAAAAAACATGCAGCTCTAGTTTCACCATGTTCACCATGAGATCTAGGAATCATACCTTGCCGTGCCGATTGGAACCACCATCAGTCACATAAAGGCAGTCTTTCAAGGTCTTATTACCTATGTGTGAACAACCTCTAGAAGGCGTGTGTGTGTGAACCACCTCTTAGGGGAATCA
Source organism: Cibotium barometz (assembly GCF_041138505.1). Lineage (NCBI taxonomy): Eukaryota > Viridiplantae > Streptophyta > Polypodiopsida > Cyatheales > Cibotiaceae > Cibotium > Cibotium barometz. The sequence goes on from NC_141065.1 coordinate 51,271,361, forward strand.
CAATAATATATAGATATTTGTGTGTGATGTGACATAAGAAATGATGTGAGGATAAAGGGATTACCTCATACTTTGACAAAGATAAATCTAGGTAATGGTTTCTCATGCTAGTTTTCAGGTCAAGGATAAATCACATGACTCTTAGTTTCTCATGCCATTAATGGGGTCCCTTGCTAGTAGTACACATAGGATCATGTCATTGATACAACTGAAAGAAAGAACACACAACACAACACAACACAACACAAGATCATGTCATTGATACAACTAAAAGAAAGAACAGACAACACATATTTTTTTGGACTTTAAAAAGCCCATTCATCCTCAACAAATCTGGCCTCCTGTGTGGAAGGCTCTATCTCCTCAATGATGTTGGCAGCTTCCTTTTTGTGGTAGCAGTACTTCTCATTGTGGTTGTTTTTCCCACAATGTTTGCACGGCTTCTTTAAGTAACAATCTTTTTCTATATGGTTGTTCTTGGCAATAGAGAGCACTTTACATCTTTGAAGTTCTTCTTTATAAAGAAGGAGCTGTCTCTGTGCTACTTGCTTAATCTTGAACTTATTTTTTCTTCTTTGAAGGAGTTGATAACTCCTTCTAGGGTGAGGTTTAGGAGGTTCTTTAGTGTGGTGAGTGATGAGGTTTCCGTAGGAATAGTCAGGCATTGATTTGATCAGGACTGCTACGGCCACATCCTCTTCCACCTTGGCTTTGAGTGCAGCAAGTTGGTTCATCGGGGATTTCATCCGGTTCACATGAGCATCAAAGCTCTCATGTGACTGCATCATCAGACCACCATAGAAATCTATTTGCAGAGATACTTTAGAGTTCTTACCATGCGCTCGAAAGAGCTTATCCAACATTTCATAGGCTTCTTTAGAAGTCGCGAGATCAGCAGCATGACAAATGAAGTTGTCAGACAAGCCTAGGGCTATGAGGCCAAAAGGCTTTATGATCTCGGAGCTTCCAAGCTTTGTGGGCTTCGCCTTCAGCTCTTCAAGCATCTTATCCTCCCCCTCAATGAAAGGCCAAAGGCCTCCTCTCATGAGACTAAACTTGAGTTTAGTCTACCAGGTGTGGAAATTTTTTCCAAATAATTTTTTAATGTAAAGATTAAAGGCCATGATTTAATGGATTTGGGAAGGTCTTATCAAAGGAGAGTATCCAATGTTAGTTTATAGTCCTGTACAAATAATTGGCTAGGAATTAGGGTTTCTATAAACATAGGGTTTTTTGAAATTGATGTTAAAGGAGGCTGTAGCACCCCTTCAATGCTTGGAATGCACCCTCATTTTTTTAAAAAATATGAAAAACTTGAGATTAATCCCTTGATTAAGCTAGATTTTCATAAAATGATTAAAAGCCCCAATATGATTTTACCACTTGTTGGAATGTTGAAGCTTGATGATGCAAACCATTGGAGCAAGCTTCCCCCTTTCTCAAGATGTGTGCTTGTTAATGTGGGCGGGTATCGGACTGGAGATGATTTGAGTTGTCACTTTTATGTTGCTCTTTGAAGCCTTTTAATAAGGCTTTATTAAGTCTTTTAAGAAGGCTTTAATGAGCCTTACACTGAGCTTAAGGCTTAAAGCCTTATGCTGGCGTATAGAAGCCACGCGGCAACATGGTATATCAGGTGGCAACAACATGTGTATGTGGACGATGTAATTAGCAAAGGTGGGCTCGGGCATGGTAGTGCAAGAGCACAGGATGTCGCATAGTGGTTGGCAACTTGCAGCAATCAATGGCATGTGTGTAGTAGCTGCAGCAATGTCAACAGGTACAATAGGAGTATAGTAGAGGAACCATGCTTTGATACCAATTCTAGGAAGCAGTGCTAGGGTTAGCCTATGGTGGCTCAAAGAGAAACATGGCTACGGTGTTGAACTCGACAGTGAGATAGAGAGAGAGGAGAAAACACAAGGCTAGAGTGAGAAGAAGTATACGTCTCAAATGATGTGATTGTATTAGTTATATTTCTTCGATGAAAGTACAAGACAAAGGCCAAAAGGTTATTCTCCTCACGTCGTTGCTTATGTCACATCACACACAAATATCTATATATTATTGTGACCCCTCTAAGAGGTGGTTTACACATAAATAAATAAATAAGCCTTTTAGAGGTTGTTCACACATAGGTAAGACCTTGAATCCCAATAGTCTTGGTGCATGATTACGCAAAGCAAATCCATGAGCCCTTTTTCCCCTTGTATGGGCCCAACCAACTCACAACACTAAAGATAAGGCCTCGCATTCAACCATTTTTTCCCCCACATTACACTAACACATGCAACCTTGACATGCTTCCTAGCTCAAGGGCCAACCAAACTTTTTCTCTAACAGGCCCAAGGCATGTGGATTGGTCTCATCATTGACTACATCTTAAACCATCCATACCATTAGGAAGGGGGGTATGTTAACCATTTTAACATAAGGCACTTTGCCATCTTACCTACGAGTATAACGAAAGCCATCTTTTGTAAGATGGTGCTGGACTTTATAAAGCAGCCTTACCTTGAGCTTAATGCTTAATTTTGTGTACATACTTGCTTAAGACTAGAATGAGTGGCCCAAGGCCATTTTTTAGTTTTGTCCGACCTAGTGTGAAAGCTAGTCATTTGTATATAAGGCAATTTTGACATTAAGCAATAGACATTCATTTCCTTGTAATAGAATTTTGACATTAAGCAATAGAATACTGAGCTCTCCCTTTTCTCTACTCTTTCTTGCTTATGTTTTGTTAAATTCGTGCACACTTAATGTTTTGGTTGCTTAAATAAGTTTAAGAACCCTCTCATTAGCTTCTTAAATAAGTTTAAGAACCCTCTCATTAGCTTCTTCTCCACCTGCCTTTTGTGAGAGAGAACCACTGTGAAGGCCATTCTCTTCTTGCCTCCATCTCATTGCCTTCTTCTCCACCCACCTTTTGTGAGAGAGAACCACCATGAGGGCCATTTCACACCCATAACCATGGAAGCATTCCAGTGTGAGGATGTGACAGGGAACGAGCTAGCGCACGCACAAGGGAAGTTGCATTTACTTCTCTGCCGCAAAGTATCTAATGTTACTTCTTTTGATAAAGGCTAAGGTAAGCTCTTGACTCAAATAAGTTGTGAACAAGACCTAACTGTGGGAGAATGGTAATCATACAGATAAGGGGGGGGGGGTTGGGTTGGGGGGTGTGAATGTTTATGTGTCTTCATCAAGCCTATGCATGCAAGCCTAAGTGTCCTTGGCAATATGGTGGTAGAGGAAGGCAGCCCCACCATCCATTCTACAAGAATGCCAAGGGTAAGCCCCTCTGTGGATTTCTTGATGCCCACATAGCTACTACTAATAAAGGTTGACTCCTCCACACCCACAGATTCCAAGGCCTCTTGTAAGCCCCAAAACCCCATCGTCTTTAAAGAAAATCCTTGTTGAAAGTATTTTCTATAAGAGGATGCTCTTGATAATTTGAGCAATGTAGCTACAAAATTGTTGTATGCACCTTACTTACTCTATTGATGGCCATGTTGCTCATGCCATCAATGTAGCTGTAGCTTGTTAATAACATGCATCATCATTGCTATTGAACCAAAACCATAATCACATGATAGGTTGTTGTTATTGTACAAAAGCCCTAGCCACAGAGTAGGGAATGCCAAGCTCTATTTGTTAGAATGTGAATTACTCTAAAAGGATTACGAACACGGTACCTTTTGTTGCTATTGCAAAAAAGCCCTAGCCACAAAGTAGGGAATGCCAAGCTCTATTTGTTAAAATGTGGATTACTCTAAAAGGATTATGAACATAGTACCTTTTAATGTTATTGAGCAAAAGCCCTAGCCACAAAGCAGGGAATGCTAGCTCTATTTGTTAGAACATGGATCACTCTAAAAGGATTTCGAACATGGTACGTATTTAGGGTAAGGATTAATAATATAATACGTGCTAATATTTAAATATGGCAAATTTTAGCTTGAAACTTAAATGAATACTGACTTAACAATGTTGCCACATTAAAATAAGACAAACCAGTCTTCAATTCAACACTCAAACAACAATTCCATACCTAAAATAAATAAATTGAAAGTTGAAAAAAACACAACCATTCGATCAATGAGAGGTTGACATTTAGAACATGGAAAGCAATATCCCCCCATTATTATATTACTTCTTCATTTTCACTATCTCCACTACCACATGTGGCAGCTCTCCCTCAAGCTACCACGTGGTAGAATAGGGGTTTGACTGAGAAAAAGAGATTTGGAGAGAGAGGGAGGACCCACCACGATGCGTAAGAAGGGAGAGTTAAAGCGTGAAGGATAAGCTTTGTTCCCATTTCAAATTTAAATTTTAGTGTAAAGAGGGGACAAAGCTGTAGGGAGGTCACTTATATGATGAAAACATATCTCTTTCTCTCTATCATTGTTTAAAAATAGAACACCCCACCATTATATGTAAGGTGTATCTATTTGACGATATAATCAAGTGAGCACACCTCACCACACATCTCCACCAATGAAAAAAAAAGTAAAAGCAACGATCATTCCTATTTTTGAAAAATATTTATCCTTAACAAAATTTCTGCATACATGCACAAAGACACACGTGTATCCACACACATGGACACACACCTCACCACACATCTTCACCAATGAAAAAAAAGTAAAAGCAATAATCATTTCTATTTTTCAAAAATATTTTTTCTTGACAAAAATTCTACATACATGCACACAGACACATGTACCCCCCCCCACACACACAAACACATGCAAGCATACATGCACATAGTCTTACACTTGGATATGCACACACACACACACATGACTACGCATACACGCACAAGTCACACACACTCACATGTGTGCACACAGAATCGACACACCCAATCACCCACATACAAGTGTGTGCACACACACCCACACAAGTGCACATGATGCGCGCACACACACACACACATACACACACACACTTGCACACACACACACACACACACACTTGCACACACACACACACACACACACATGTAAATACACATGCATGCACACACATACACAAATGCATGTGCTTACGCACACACATGCACGTATATACACACATACATCTACACACAGAGGCACATAGATGTGCACACACACTCTCTTTTTGTGTACGTGCACACAGAGACACATACACGTGCATACACAGGCACGCACACACACAAGCACACATACATGTGATTGTTGGCAAACATAATCATACATATGCACTCGCAAAGTCGACATGCATAGTTGCACCGTGAGGGCCGCGTTCATTAAGGCTTAAATTAAGAGATGAGGATGCACTCACACAGACATGTACGCGGCGTAGATACTATTGACATATAAAGGCACACACACTCGCATGCACGTGCGCACACACAAAGTTGGCGCCCACATACTCGACACACACATGTACGCATATACACATATACACTTCCACTTGTATCGACACACACATGTACGCATATACATATATACACTTCCACTTGTATGCATTCATAATCGACATGCACACTTACATACACACGTACATGCACACTCGAGCATGCACACATACACACATGCGTATAGATGCACACCCACACTCTCTTGCGCACACGCACACATAGACATACACATGCATACATATAGGTGCACACACACACACACCCACACATGTGCTCGCGCACGCACACACGTGCGCATGATGCACATATACACACTTGCACACAAAACATACACATGCAAATACACGCACATGCACATGCTTGAATGTGCACGCGCACACACACATGTGCACGTATGCATGCGCACATGTACACACAAGTGCACGTACATACATGCATGCATCCACACACATAGGCACACAGATGCACACACGCTCTCTCTTGCATACGCGCACATAGAGACACATACATGTGCATACACATAAGTGCACACAAACAATGCTGTAAGTGTATATACGATTTTTTATTGGCACACACAATCATACGCATGCGCACACAGAGTTGATACACACAATCTCAACATGAGGTAACGTGAGAGCTGTCATCATTAAGGCTTTAATACATAAAGGTGCACTCACACAGATGTGTGTGCACGCATTATCGACACATGGCACACATACTCGCACATGCACATGTGCATAAATAAAGTTGGCATATACACACTCAACACACATATACACATATACACTTCCATGTATGTCCACACATATAAACACATAGAACCGACACACGCACAATCACACTTGCACATGCGTGTGCACACACCCACACACATACACACACATGCACATGATGTGCATACACATAAAGACGCACACAAGTATATACACTTGCATGCTTGTGTGCACACTTGCACACACAGACACATACTCGCACATACACACACACTTGCATGCTTGTGCACACACATACTCTTGTGTATGTGAGCATATGCACACACACATACACACACACAAACATACACATGCACATGCACACACTCAAATGTGCACACACACACGCACGTATGCATGCATGCACACATAAGCATTTGTCTATGTGCACACACGTACACATGTACACACACATGCATGCATATATACACGTGCATTCACACACACACAAGTACATAGATGCACATTGGCCCACGTGCACAAACACACACATAAACACGGGGCAACACACAATCACACGCACACGTACATAGAGTTGACACACATAATCGACACACACACACACTTTGAGCATGAGGGTAGCATGAGCCACCTTTATTATGGCTTTACTACATGATTGTGCACTCACATAGACACATATGCACACACTATCGACACATAAATGCACACACACTCGCATGCACGTGCGTACACACAATCGACACATACATGCATATGTATACACATACATATCCATGTGTGCGTGTGCAAGCACACACACACATTGTCTGAGCACAAGGGTCTATACTACAACAATGTGTGAGAGAGAGAGAGAGAGAGAGAGAGAGAGAGAGAGAGAGAGAGAGAGAGAGACCTACACATGAATGTGCACACAAATGTACACATACATATTAATAGTAGTTTCATCCCAACAAAACATATGCACATCACACTGAGTATTCACACATATAGTTACATTCGAATATAAGCTCACAAGTTGGTACATAGTGCAATTGAAATATTATTGCTGAGTTTTGTTTCTACATTTGCATTGTAGCAAACAATAGCATGTGGGTCCATGACTTGCATGCTCTCTCCTTCCACATGCCTCTTCTACCATATGGAAGGAGGAGAGCACAGCCTCGAGGTGCCTGTGGCAAGAAAGAGGGAGAGCTACTATATTGAAGCATTGTAGATGACAACTGCTCCTAAATGCAAGACCAAAAAACGTGTTTAAAGGGGCTAATAGTACGTTTACAAACCATCACTCGGGCCAGCTTTTTATCCAGGCGGACGGCCGCGACGCATCCCGAGTTCCCGCCCTTTTATACACACATAGCTTACATAGAACTCGAACTCTCTCTCGTTCGCTCTCCTCGCAGGCATGGTTTCTCATCAGTCATCGTGCAGGAGATGGCGTGCCTGTCTGGCTGTGCACAACCTCGTGGACCCACGCGACGGCCGCTGCTGCAAATTGTCTAAGCAGTTTGGCGGTTTTCCTAACGAGCACTGGGAGAGCCTCGGCAGTTTCATCTCCGCCATGGGATCTACGGACTTGGTGCGAATTCTCTGTCTTTCTTGCTCAAAACAACCTATAATCCTCACTGAAACGTTTTGTGGGGCAGTTTTGGTTGTATTTCATCTCGGTTGAAACCTCTTTCGGACCAATTTACTTAGTGTCTCAAATTGTTGGCAGTTTTTAAGCCATCTGGGTGGTATTACTCAGTTCTAGGTTTAAGGTGAATGGCCGATCCAATTTGGGTGGTAAGATTCACCTCGAATATGTGGTCTTAAAACCACCTTTGGACCCTTTGGGTGGTATTATTTACTTATAAGCTTAAGGTTCGGTGGACAAGTGATGATGGCTTCGGAACCACTTTTGGTCCGTTTGGGCAGTAAGACTCATTTTTGGGTCAGACACATAGTGGCCAAGGGTTGATAGCTTCCATCATTTCTGATTTATTGGGCATTTATTTTGCAAGACCAATAAAATAAATGATGGAGGCCAAGCCTAGCTTGCTACTTGATCATTGTGGTGACGATAAAGGTACTGGCCAAAATGTAGAAAACGAGACATTTGTTCATGCACGGAAAGGCAAAAGGGAAATGGTCAGATTGGAGATGCTTTCAAATCTACTAGATTAGTTCATCTTCTGTGGTGACCCAAGATAGTAATTTAGATTAAAGTAAACTCTCAAGTAGAGGATGGGTGACAATCTGGAAGGCTTGGCCAAGGGCTAATAGGTGTTTTCAACATATCTATGTGGACATTTGGTTATTCGCTTTTTTCCCCACGCCTATCTCTAGAGGTTCTTGGTGGCAGATTTCAGTGCAGGAAGAGAATGAATAGGTCATCCGGATTGGTCAGCTAGGGTTGAGATGGTACTGTGGCAGCCGAGTTGCAAGTCATTGACAAATCACTTGGGTAAAATTTTAAGTTTAAGGTTATAAAATACTCAAAACAGCTTTGTGCTCAGTTGTGGTTTAAGGTGTCAGATGCATCCACAGCTGTATTATAGTGGGACTGCTTGAGGTGTAATTTGCTGCTAGGGGGGATGATTGGGTTGGTTGCTGTATTAGCATAGCATTGTAGGCTATATATAGGGTGAGGTGTAAAGCATGGTTTAGACACTTGTTTAGGTGGTAAATTACAATCTTTAAAGGAGTATTTATTTAAGTAGAGGTGTCTACATTAGCAAAGTTGTATTATCTTTAAGGAAGCTTTTTACAAGCAATAGATGGTCGTCAATTTCCATAGAGAATGCTAGAAGTTGTGAGATGGGTCACTGAAGCAGAGGTCCTTGGATGCCTGGCCATGAATTCAGAAGTGGGCTTTTGAAAGTCAGCACAGCTAAGAGCTTGGTGGATACTGAGAGCCATAGATTTTGGGCTTTTTTTGCTATTGTGGAGTCTGTTTGAGTTGGATTACTCTGTTTCAAGAGCCAAAGTGTGAAATTTTAGACAGCTCATGCCTATTCTAGATGTCCCCAGTTTGGGGGTATACACAAATTTATATGGTATTTTGATTTTGATGATAGACAAATATCAGATTTTGGAGAGTCTGTCCTTGAGGGGATAGAACTAGAGGCAAGGTCAGTACCTCAAAGTTCCAGAATTGAGGAATGTATGAAGCCATTTGGCTTGATGAGGGTTTCTTTTAGGGTTATTGAGCAGTATGTTATTTTTTTTGGGTGAGAGATCTTGCACCAGTGAATATTTCCTCGCCTGCAGGCGCGCAGAGAAGGCCCCGCCGGTAGGCATTCTAGAAACTTGTCAGTGGTGGACAGCGGTGCTCGAACCTAGGACCCTTGTGGTCCGAGGTGAGACCTTCAACCACTTGGGCTACACCTTTGTTGCGGTGAGTATCTGGCATTGTGGATGGACAACTTGCAAGCAATGCAACTCCCATCAACAAGCTTTTGACTTTCAACCCGCAACAAAGTAAGGTTCAAATTGATGAATCCAAGAATACAAAGTGATGGGATCGAGTTTACCATTATATTTATTGAAGTTCACCTTGAGTTGAGGAAGTCACCGTGGTACGTCCAGAGAGTTGGAAGGAATCGCTCGTGTTCCACGTGTCGTCTTTGGTCTTCTTGCTCGGTGACTTGAGCTGCTGCTTCACGGTCCGCCTTCATCCGAAGCTCCATCTCGCGCATCTGCCGGTCAATCCCTGAATGGGCCTGTTGTTAATCCCTCATTGGAGTTAGTAGAGGGAGGAATTGGGGTAAGATCTCCATGAGAATTGGCAAGAGGGGGGAAGTAGGAACGGGGGAAGAAGAGGTTGGAAGAGGTAATCGCTTCTCTAGGGACTGGATCATAGCTTGCTGTTCAAGCAATCTGTAACACGCGGAAGCTCTGGGAGTCTTCTTTCAGCCCTAAACACTCTTGGAAACCTTCTGATGCAAAAACGCACCATCTGATGCAAAAACGCAAGTAGAGAGAGAGTAGAGAGAGAGAGAGAGAAGTGCTGGAAATTCAGTATAATCTATGGTACAAAAAGGGTACATGTCTGCAGCCATGGGCTGCCTTGATAAAAAGGTGGTTAACACCAAAATCTGTCCCCTATGGGACCTCTAAGGATCCAAACCCCTAGTGGGATTGAATGACTACAACATAGAGCATGTGGCCCTATTTATATGGGTCTTTGGACACTCTTTATGCTGGCCGACTGCTGGTCGGCCAGTTCCATGTCCATACCAGCTATTCAGCGCTGCCCGACTTATTGTAAATACTGCCCGACTGGATCTACTACTTGTTTATGATGCGCCTGCTGCCCACACTCTGCTGACGTCAGCCGACAGCTCTTCTGGCAGCCAGCATCCTCTGTCCTGCAGCCGACAGCCATATGATCCATGCTTTGCTCCAAGTCCTGCTCCATGTCCACCTCAGATGCTACGCCTGAAGCTCATGCATTTTGGTTCTACCTATCTTCTACTGGTTCATGGTCTTTATCTGTTTGCCTCTTCTGGATCTAGCCCTGAGAATGTCCATGGCATCTGTGATGCACATGACATCCCCCTCTGCTAAACTTGATGACGGGAATCCAACCTGCTCTTGGATGACTGTCATCATCCCAATCCTGTCTCGAAGTCCCTCTGTAATCATCCATGCCTGGCAAACCCTTTTCTCTGAAAATCCGGTCTGTTCTCCAAACCACTCTGTCTCTGATGAAGATCTATGCATCTGGTCTTCCTCTAGTCCACAATCCATTCCTGCCCTGACTCTGAACACCGTCTTGGTCTTCATTCCTGGAACTGAGTCTGGCACTCTCACATCACCCTTGGAGGATCAACCTCCCTTGGGACCGTTACCTGAGAACCTATCTGGCTCACGGAACTGCCATCCCCATCTGGCACTGTGGAACACCACCAACAAACCTCCTGGGAGTTCTTCCCGCTTCTGTGCTCCTTGCCTTGGGTTTTGCATCTGTGTACTTTCCTGTACCTTGGACCTGTACACCATCATATGGGACTGAATCAGTGTTTAGCTTTGCTGAGCCTGATGCTCTGATACCAATGTAACACGCGGAAGCTCTGGGAGTCTTCTTTCAGCCCTAAACACTCTTGGAAACCTTCTGATGCAAAAACGCACCATCTGATGCAAAAACGCAGGTAGAGAGAGAGTAGAGAGAGAGAGAGAAGTGCTGGAAATTCAGTATAATCTATGGTACAAAAAGGGTACATGTCTACAGCCATGGGCTGCCTTGATAAAAAGGTGGTTAACACCAAAATCTGTCCCCTATGGGACCTCTAAGGATCCAAACCCCTAGTGGGATTGAATGACTACAACATAGAGCATGTGGCCCTATTTATATGGGTCTTTGGACACTCTTTATGCTGGCCGATTGCTGGTCGGCCAGTTCCATGTCCATACCAGCTATTCAGCGCTGCTCGACTTATTGTAAATGCTGCCCGACTGGATCTACTACTTGTTTATGATGCGCCTGCTGCCCACACTCTGCTGACGTCAGTCGACAGCTCTTCTGGCAGCCAGCATCCTCTGTCCTGCAGCCGACAGCCATCTGATCCATGCTTTGCTCCAAGTCTTGCTCCATGTCCACCTCAGATGCTACGCCTGAAGCTCCTACATTCTGGTTCTACCTATCTTCTACTGGTTCATGGTCTTTATCTGTTTGCCTCTTCTGGATCTAGCCCTGAGAATGTCCATGGCATCTGTGATGCACATGACACAATCGATCTCCCTGTTGCTTCATGAGTTGCGTGAAACTCTGCAACGTCACTGTCATCATGTCCCCATTGAGAGCAGTGCTCCCTGATGTTGCTGTTGTAAAAGTGACAATCTTTTCCAGATCTCTTGTTCTCTCTCATCGTCAGAGGTCGCCATAGCGGGAGTGGTCAAGGTTCTTCGTTACCGCAAACAAACCGTCCACTATGTGTGTAGGTGTCATGTGCATGAAAGATGCCATGGACATTCTCAGGTGCTGGTCCAGAAGAGGCAGCTAGATAAAGAGTATGAACCAGATAGAGCTAGGACTTGGAGCACAAGGTGCAGTGTTGTACTGGAGAATGGACTTGGATCCCTGTCGGCTATACCAGGAACAGAATAGGAGCTGTCGGTTGAGACTAGAAGGGCTGTCGGCTGAACCAAGACAAAGGCGGCTATAGGCGCATGATGATTAATGAATTTTTGTCCAGTCAGCTGGCCGACAGCAGTCGGCCAGCTCTCCATGAAGTTCTAGAGACTATAAATGGCAAGAGTTGCTCCTCATTCTTCTTATTCATTCCTTTATGGAGTGGATCTTTAGGGTCCATATTAGGACTAGACCTTTGGGTGTCTAACACCTTTTGTATGAAGGCAGCCTAGGGCTGCAGATTTAGGTACCATTTTGTACCATTAGAATATACTGAACTTTCCAGCATATCTCTCTCCCTCTCTACTCTCTCTTCATGTCTGCGTTTGCATCAGCATGTTTCCAGGAGTGTTTAGGGCTGAATGAAGACCCCTAGAGCTTCTGCGTGACTTGTCTGGTCGTGTTCCAGAGGTTGAAAACCAACTGTCCTTCTAGGGACAGGAGTCACGCGAATGGGGATTGCTTCCGATGTCTTTAAACCAAACACAAGCAATTTTTTTTTCTCTTGGCTGAATCTCTTCACCAAAAGGCAAATCACTGTAACATGCGGAAGCTTACAGACGAGGATTATACATTGCAATATAAACAGTTTTCAGCACCTTTGTTCTTGATGAAGTATAGCACAATGTAATGAGAATAAGAGTGCAGAGAGAGAAGAGAGACAATACATAGTGTTGGGTCTCAAATATCCTCTGTAGGGCTCCCACCACGTACAGTGTATTTGCTTTATTGAATGAGTAGAATGACTGACTCTCCTGGCTGTAAATACCCAGGATTGAACTGAGTCTGGGACCTTCACTTGGTTGAGGTAACTCTTAGCCTAGAGATGACCCTTGATCTTCACTTAACACTTCACAAGCGATTTTTTTTTTTCTCTTGGCTGAATCTCTTCACCAAAGGGAAATCACTATAACAACATGCGGAAGCTTACAGATGAGGATTATACATTGATAGACAGTTTTCAGCACCTTTGTTCTTGATGAAGTATAGCACAATGTAATGAGAATAAGAGTGCAGAGAGAGAAGAGAGACAATACACAGTGTTGGGTCCCAAATACCCTTTGTAGGGCTCCCACCATGTATGGTGTATTTGCTTTCTTGAAAGAGTAGAACGAGTGACTCTCGTGGCTATAAATACCCAGGACTAAACTGAGTTTGGGATCTTCACTTGGTTGAGGTAACTCTCAGCCTAAAGATGACCCTTGATCTTCACCTTGCACTTTGCCCTTGGCTCCTACTAGGCTGTCTAGGCCCTTGAACCCTTGGCACTAGCAGAAATATGAGATGACTTATGGACTGAACTGAAGGGCTGAATATATACTCTCCATATGCTCACTCCTATTGCTGTCGGCCAGGTCACTTTAGACAAATAAATGCCAAAAAATCGCATTAAATGCTGGTTGGCCTCTATGTTTATGCCCACGACTGGCTGGACAAGCAGACTATGCAGGTGCTTTCACACAAGTGTGTGTGCTGCATCCTCTATGCTGGCCGACTCGGCATTAAGCCCTTGGCTGGCCCTTGGTGTGACTTGGTTGAACACAGTGCTAATCAATACACTTAAATACACTAAGATTTGAAGGACACTTGCTCATATACAAGAAGTAAATTGCTGAATTGACAAGAGACACGCAATGAGCCGGAACGGCCGACCCCTCCCTTGAGTAAATTGTATTACTATTGGAGAAATTCAATACATAGCTTCACGGGCATCCATTGCCAAATCCTCCATGCCAATGCATATGAAATTCAGCATTTAGAAAACAATGGTATGTCGATGTAGATCACCAAGGAGCTGCCTTGATGCCCGGCCCGACTTCAGTGCCCATATTCTTTACCATTGGCTCTATGTTCTACCAAGCAAGGTAGCAACATCTGTTGGGTATAAAGTCCCAGTTTCGCCTCCGGACCTTGATCATCGCGTAGCTCTTTTTGAGAGCTTCGCGGCCATATATTTACTTGTACATTTGGCCCCCATTTGGGCCTTGTAACGGCATTCTTTGTATTTGGTCCGTCGGGCGCCCCATAAGTTGGGCGCCCGTCCATACCCTTGTATTACTATAAATACGAGGTCTCCCTTGAGCCTCAATAAGACAATCAAGATATTCTTGAGCATTGTGTGAGTTCTCTCTCTCTCTCACTCTTCTCTATCTCCTCTGCACTTCCTTGGCTGCAAGCTCTTGTGTTTGAGTCATTCTCTTCCAACAACTGGTATCAGAGCCATGGAGGGAAGCTGTATGCAGAAGCTATGGAGTTAGAGGTGTCTTCCACCAATTGACTACGGGATCGTCTGCGTTTTTTGCGTCAAACACCTCCCTTCTATCATCAATCTGGTGCGTTTTTTTTTAGAGTGCTGCTCTCTTTTTTTTTAACGCAGGAGACTGTTTTGCTGTTTTTCTTGCTCTTCCCTCTCCTGCGTTTTCTGCTCCACCCCTGCTGCCCTTCTGCTGCGTTTTTCCTCTCCCTTGCTGCCCCCCTTTGCTGCGTTTCTGCTGCTGCGCTGCTGCAATCAGCAGCGTTTTGCTGCCTTGTTCTCTGCCTTCTGTACGGCTGCCATCAGCAGCAGCCAACGCTGCTGCCAGCAGCCCCACGACCACCAGCAGCAGCTAGGGCTGCAGCCAGCAGCCCCACGACCACTAGCAGCAGCCAACGCTGCAGCCAGCAGCCCCAAGGCCACCAGCAAGCAGTCCGGGCTGCAGCCAGCAGCCCCACGGCCACTAGCAGCAGCCGACGTCGCCTCCAGCAGCCAGGATCTTCGAGCAACCCTCAAAAGACAGCAACATACTGCCCCTCGGGTCTACATCGACATTCGGTGATACTCTTCCGCCGTCTCCTTCACTTGAAGTTGTTTCATCAATCTACGAGCATCCTACATTCAACCCATATCTGGTACATAACATCTTGCTATTGCTTACTTTCTGAAGTGTCAGTTTGATAAGTCATGGCGTCTACAAGTGATCTTAAGGGTCTACTAGAGATTAAGAAGTTTGCAGGCACTGGGTTTGATCTTTGGAAGGTGAGGATTCAGAATATCCTCTATCTGCGGGAATGTGATACTGCACTTGAGCAGTTCAAACCCGCTGCTATGACAGATGATGAATGGGGAATCCTGAACAGAAAGGCCGTTGCCTATCTCCAGATGGCTGTTGCTGATGAGGTTCTTGTAGACCTCAAAGGGCTGACAACAGCCTATGCAGTTTGGGAGAAGCTGAGAAGCACCTATGAGATCACCACGCCAGTGAACCAGGTACATCTCATCAGGAAACTCATGAATATGCAACTTGATGATTCTAAGAATGCAGTAGAGCATATTACTACTTTCACAGGGGTGCTTAATCAGATGCAGGATTCTGGATTGCCTGCTTTTGATGATAAGTTGAAAGCTATCTTTTTGCTCACTACTTTGCCTGACTCTTGGGAAACACTTGTGGTGTCACTTGGGACAAATCCCAACCTAACTTTTGATGGAGTCAGGGGTGCTATTCTCAATGAAGATATCCGGAGGAAGACCTCAGAGACTAGCGGTTCTGCAAATGTCTCACGAGGGAGGACGACCAAGCGGGGAAATACTACTACCAATTCAAAGGGTAGAAGCAAGAGCAAGGGCCAGCAATCTGATGTTACATGCTACCAGTGTGGTCGTAAAGGCCACAAGAAGCCAGATTGCAAGTTTTACAAGATGGAGCAAGACCGGAAGAAGAAATCCAGTCATTCAAATGACAAAAAGAAGGAAAAAGAGAGTAATTCCAGCAAAGCAGAAGAGTTCGAAAAGGACAAGAGCAAGGCCAATGTGGCCTCTGGTGTTGTCATAGAGGAACTGTCTGACTCAGATGATGTGCTATGTGTTTTTTCTGCTAATGCTCTTGATGTTCATACCTTGCATGTCACAGAACCAGATGTTATTCATGCCTTGATGTATGAATCTGATGTGCTTTCACAGACTTGGATTATTGACACGGGTGCCTCTTTTCATGTAACTCCTATCAAGGAGTGTTTTGCAACTTTCACTGCAGGCTCTCGAGGAAAGGTGTTCTTGGGGAATGATCATGCTTGCAATATTGAAGGTATGGGCACCGTGAATTTGACTTTGCAGGATGGTAGTGAGTTTGTGCTGCCAAATGTGAGGTATGTGCCTGGTTTGAAAACCAGTCTCCTGTCTGTGGGCCAGCTTGATGCCTTGGGATACACGGCCATATTTGGAAATGGCACATGGAAATTGACCAAAGGCACAAGACTGATTTCAAAAGGATGCAAGAAAGGAACATTATATAGCCTTCATGGTCAGGCTTTGTCTGGTAAGTTTATTGCTTTTGCAGAGGTACGCTCCCACATGGAGCTTTGGCATAAGAGACTTGGCCACATGAGCCATAAGGGTCTCTCCATTTTGTCCTCCTTAAACAAATTTGATGCAAAAGGAAGCAAGCTTGATTTTTGTAATGATTGCTTGTATGGGAAACAGAATAGGAGTTCTTACTCCTCTCGTGCCTCTCGCAAGGCTGAAAAGTTGGACTTGGTCCACTCTGACATATGCAGCATGCCCATTAAATCTAAAGGTGGTTCAAAGTACTTTGTGTCTTTTGTGGATGATCACTCACGAAAAGTATGGATCACTTTGTTGAAATCTAAGGATGATGCTTTTGCTGCTTTTCAAAAGTTTTATGCATTTGTTCATACTCAAACTGGAGTGAAGATTAAATGCTTACGCACTGACAATGGGGGTGAGTTTGTTAGTACTAAATTTCAGAAATTTTGTGATGATAATGGCATTAAGAGGGAACTTACACCCCCTTATAGCCCCTCTTCAAATGGTGTGGCTGAAAGGTATAATCGTACACTGTGTGAAAGAATTCGATGCATGCTGTCCACAGCTAATCTCTCTCAGGATTTTTGGGGAGAAGCCTTGAAAACTGCAGTTCATGTTTGCAATCGATCTCCACACACAGCTTTGAAAGGTGGAATCCCTGAGGAGGTTTGGTCTGGCAAACCGTCCTCATATGACCACTTACGCATCTTTGGTTGTGATGCATATGTGCATATCCGCAAGGAAGACCGGAACAAGCTTGATGCTAAGTCCGAGAAGGGCACCTTCGTTGGCTACGGTGATGAAGGTGAGATGGGCTACCGTGTGTGGTTGCCATCAACCAACAAAGTGGTTCACAGCCGGGATGTTGTATTTTATGAGGCAAAGCTGCTCCGTAATGTTTGTGCCTCTCATGGTGATCAGAAAAAGGTCAAATTTCAGCAAGGGCAGCCACCCATTGATGCTGAAAATGAGCCCCAGGATGCTTCACAAAGGGCTGAACATAATGAGTCCGTGATATTTGAGCCAGAAGAGGTTGGACAGCCGCTTCATGCTCCTGGAGGTGTAGGGCAGCAACCCCTATATGCTGAAAATCAGGCTGTTCGTGAAAACCCGCAGCCTTTTGATGCTGAAATTATGATTCCTCCCGATATTGACCCCCAACCAGCCAATGATCATTGGGTACGGAGGTCTACTCGTTTTCGGAGGGAACCTCAGCGTTTTGATCCCTCTTTACAACATGTTTTGCTTACAGATGAGGGTGAGCCTCTTACTTTCAAAGAGGCTAAGTCTTGTGAACTCCGAAACAAGTGGGAGCATGCTATGCAGGAGGAGATTAAGTCTCTACATGCAAATGACACTTGGGATTTGGTTGAGTTGCCCAAAGGAAGGAAGGCTATTCCTAACAAGTGGGTGTACAAAGTCAAGACAGTTGACGGCCAGCCTAAGTATAAAGCCCGCCTTGTTGCTAAGGGCTATGCTCAGAAGGAAGGGATTGATTTTCAGGAGGTCTTCTCTCCTGTGGTCAAAATGACCACCCTTCGTGTTTTGTTTGCTCTCATTGCTGTTTTGGATTTAGAACTGTATCAGATGGATGTAAAGACAGCTTTCTTACATGGTGATTTAGATGAAGAGCTGTATATGAAGCAGCCTGAAGGCTTTGTCATTCCGGGCAAAGAAAATCTGGTTTGTAAGCTGAAGCGTAGTCTCTATGGGCTGAAACAAGCCCCGAGGCAGTGGTACAAAAAGTTTGATGCTTTCATGCTTAACCAGAAGTTTAATCGTAGCCATGCAGATCATTGTTTGTATACTAAAACTGATGCAGATGGCAGCCCAGTGATACTTGTGCTGTATGTTGATGACATGCTTCTTGCCGGGAAGAATAAGAGCGTTTTGGAAGCTCTTAAGGACCAGTTGAAGTCAGCTTTTGCTATGAAGGACTTGGGTTCAGCTGAACATATTTTGGGTCTTCGGATTAGACGGGACAGAGCACAGAAGTTGCTTTTCCTCTCGCAAGAGAAGTATATCCAGAAAGTCCTTGATAGATTTAACATGGCTGATTCTAAGCCTTTGGGTGCTCCATTGCAGCCCTATGTTAAACTATCCAAGGATGATTGCCCAAAAGATGATGATGCAGCCAGTACTATGCGTGGGATCCCTTATGCTTCTGCTTGTGGATCTCTTATGTATGCTATGGTTGCTACACGGCCTGACATTGCTCATTCAGTGGGAGTAGTCAGTCGTTTTATGTCCAACCCGGGCAAAGCACATTGGGATGCTATAAAGTCTATTTTGAGGTACTTGAAGGGGACACAGAAGAAATGCCTTATGTATGGTAAAGGTCCACTTGAGGTGCAGGGTTATTGTGATTCAGACATGGCAGGTGATTCTGATACCCGCAAGTCTACTAGTGGGTACATCTATACTCTTGCAGGTGGTGCTGTTTCTTGGTGCTCTAGACTCCAGAGGATAGTAGCACTTTCTACTACTGAGGCCGAGTACATCTCCGTCACAGAGGCTTCTAAGGAGGCCATTTGGTTAGCACGCCTTGTCACAGAGTTTGGATTGCCAGAGAGGGCTCCGGTCCTTGGTTGTGATAGCCAGAGTGCCATATACCTGGCTAAGAATGCCATGTTTCATGCTCGTACCAAACACATTGATGTACGGTACCACTTCATCAGACAGGTGCTAGATGATGGTTTGGTCAGTTTGGTCAAGATTGGCACTCATGAGAACCTTGCAGATGCTCTCACCAAAAGTTTGCCAACAGCACAGCTTGATATGTGTCTACAGCGAGTGGGAGTTACATAGCTTGGAGGAGCTTCACTGGCCCTTTAAGTGGGAGGTTGTTGGGTATAAAGTCCCAGTTTCGCCTCCGGACCTTGATCATCGCGTAGCTCTTTTTGAGAGCTTCGCGGCCATATATTTACTTGTACATTTGGCCCCCATTTGGGCCTTGTAACGGCATTCTTTGTATTTGGTCCGCCGGGCGCCCCATAAGTTGGGCGCCCGCCCATACCCTTGTATTACTATAAATATGAGGTCTCCCTTGAGCCTCAATAAGACAATCAAGATATTCTTGAGCATTGTGTGAGTTCTCTCTCTCTCTCTCACTCTTCTCTATCTCCTCTGCACTTCCTTGGCTGCAAGCTCTTGTGTTTGAGTCATTCTCTTCCAACAACATCTTCAAGAGCGCATAGGATAAGATAAATACTACACAGGGCGGCTAAACAAGGAGTCCTGTCCTTCTACTGAATAAGTAATGACAACACATTGTCCAATTAGCTTACCAGTCTTCATAGAAGTTGTTGCAAGCGGAAGCCTTCGCGTTGGAAGCTTTAGAAGTGTTGATATCTTCGATTTGCCGCAATCCTTCGCGACAAAAGTCTTCAAGAGGATGAAGGGAACCCTGGGAAAGCTTCCCCTATGGTTCAACTTGAGAAAGGAAGGCTGAAATTAGGGTTTTCAGCAAAAAGACCAGAAATTACAGCAAAAATGAGAGCTGTTTTGCTGAATTTCAGTCATTGGGAGTGAGTAGGAGAGTGATTAGCCCTTGGAAACACTCTTGGAAGCTTGGAAAACACCCTAGCAAGTTGGGTATGGCTATGGAGAGCTTGGAAATGGAGAGAAATGGTGGAAAAACAGAGTTTTCAGCCTCCATGAAGAGAAAACACAAATTTTCTCTTAATAAGTAAGTGAATTGGGGTCCAATTAGGTGAGGGGACATGGGGAGATGCCCATTTATGAGTAAAAAGGGAGGATCAGGTCCTGGACATTGAGTCTTGTTCGCCTCGGGACTTCAGTGAGTGTGAACTTGGAAGCGGTCATAATTTATAAGTGACTTTTGGGCGTCCAAACTTTAATGAAGTGGGAACGCACTCACTTATAAATATTGGCCAAGTCCTAAAGGCTATTTGAGCCTAGATTGGGTAATACTTACCACCTGTTCACATGCCACACAACCATGTTAGCAGACAGTTTCACACGCACAGTTCACGGGCGGGCGTCCCCTAGCCCGGAACTACACATAGGTCATGCAGGCATGAAAACAGCATGCAATTTCATTTGCAGGCAAGCACATAAAGATGCTATGCAATGCAGCATTGGCATGAGCAATTTCCGTTCATGAAACCATATAAGACCAGGCGTTTCCAGGCAAGTATATGCGATACCAGACCTAGTGGAAAGCCAATCCTCCAGGCGTTTCCGGGCATGTACACAAAGGCACAAGTCCCAGCGGAAAGCCAAGTCCTCCAGGCGTTTTCGGGCATGTACACAAAGGCACAAGTCCCAGCGGAAAGCCAAGTCCTCCAGATATTCCGGGCATGATAACATCAAGTCCCAGCGGAATATCATATCCAACTATACAGCATGACACGTGTCAATCACATGCATAGGCACATTCCATAAGCCATGGACACCAATCCAATATGTACATAGTGTGAAAGCAAGAGTGAACCATTCGGGTGGCCAAATGGTGACACTTGGTGGCTCTTGGACAAGCCCCAAATGGTGACACTTGGTGGCTCTTGGACAAGCCCCAAATGGCTGCCCATGTGCAAGGCTCTTCAAAGCCTATGTCTTGTGAACCTAGACTAGTGCCCATGCATCTAGCTAGAAGCCTAATAAATGTGTGGCACACCTCTACATCATTCCAAAGGGTTACAAAGACGTGGGGGACATGCACTGGTTTCATGTGTGGAACATGCACACGGGACCATGAGCATGTATGGGACCTGTACACTTGACCATGACGCTTTATAGTGGATCTCTGGCTGACGCATCTGGGTTACCACTCTTAAGTCTTGCACCTGTGGTCCTGTTGTACGTACAGATATGTCCACGTGGCATCCAAGTGCGGGAGGCACGTAACATCCCCTTTTGCTTAGCTTGACGGAAGCTACATAGCCTAAAAATAGTCCGTCAATAATGGTGGATAGTCTTCAAAGAAGTTCTTGTCAAGCCAAATTGCTTCATGTGCCCCAGGGTCCTGAAACTTCGTGAGGAATTGATGCTTTCTTTGGCCGAAGCCATGCTTGAAACAATGCCAAAGGATTTTTTCGTCGACAATATCTCGTTGTGGTTCATTTTGGACATTTGAGGGAGGAGGTTTGGCATAGTGCTTTAGCCAAGTGACATGAAATACACCATGCATGGTCCAACTGGAATGTAACTTCAACTTCATGGACACCTCGTCGATCTTCTTTAGGATGATAAAAGGTCCAACACTCTGACGACAACTTTGGGCATCGCTTGTCCACGTGTTTCAACTTTGCTTCATAATCGTGAGATATACTCAATCCCCTTTCGAGAATTTCACATACCTTTTGTCCTTGTTGACTTGTCGAGTATAGGCCTTGGCCAACCTATCCTTCACAGGGTCTAAAATCTTCTCGTAAGACTCCCTCAATGGGTTAGCTTCGGGCTTTGAAGACGGCTTCCTAGTCAACAATGACTAGAACGGTCGTCCACATGCTGTCTCATATGGAGTCCTGCCAATAGCTGAAGAATTGATAAATCTTTGTTTGGTTGTCTGTCTCTAGGTGGAATGCACTGGAAAAATTCAACTTAGTACCAAAATTACCAAATAATGCCCATGCCCTCCAAAAATGATTGGTGAACTTGGTATCATGATATGATACAATGGGCCTAGGAATACCACCAATTGGGTACCAATGCCGGATAAATAGTTCTACATGTTTGGCAGTAACATTAGCCTTACAAGGAATAAGCATATCAAACATGCTAAAACGATCAACTATTGTCAAACATTGTGTGTTATGCTTACTTGGATTGGGAGGTAAATTCATCGCAAAATCCATAGATAAGGTCCTCTCAGAATCGACAATGATTGTATCAAACTTACTTTCTTCCCATGCGACACTTTCAACTTTTGACAATCGGACAATGTTGCACATAAGGAACACGTCCCGCCTCATTCTGGGCAAATAAAATTGCCTCTCTATCTTCTCCAATGTTGAGTTCATGTCCCTATGACCACTAGTGTTGGCATCGTGGAAAAGAGTTATCCGAAACTATTTCGAGACACATAGTCGACTTTTGTAGAAAGGCTAGCCATCCCGCATCAAGAAATGGCATGGGTCCATGGCGTCTAATGCTTGTTGCTAGTGAGTTCCTTGGAATCTGCGTACTTGTGCGCACATGCGCCGGAGGGGGGGTCTGGCTGTGCCATCACTCCCCTCGGTGGCCGTGTCGTGATCCCCACCCACACCCCTTTCGGGCCGTGCCATGACCCCCACGCACCTCCCTTCGGGCCGTGTCATCACCCCCTCCCTAGGTGTCGGTTGAAAGACCTAGATTATGGAAGGTGCGGGTTGAGCACAGAGCGAACCATTCTTTTGCCTTTTACTAACGAATATCGTGTGCTCGGCAAGGGCCTAAGTTATGTACAAACAAATCATGTCACCTTTTGTACCATATTAAATACAAGAAAACTTGACACCAACTATCTCTCTTCTTCTCTCTCCTCTGTCTTAACCATGTTTATATTAGCATCATGTTCTTAATCAAGCTTAGGGATGTGGAACAATATAGCAAGGCTTCCGCTCATGCAACATCGGTATTAGAGCTGATTCTGAGATATTGTTGTTGCGCATGTCCCACCCACCCTTATTGCGTGCATGGATGAAACCATCACCTGGGTCTTGATCTTTTGGTGGTGTGGTGACTAGGCAACATTGTTTTAGCATTCTGGCTCAACCATTAAGCATAGTCCTCCCAAGGAGGTGCACAGGTTCATCGGAAGTGTTAGAATATTGGCATCTCAGTGTATTGGGGGTGTGTCCATTTATTGGGATTTTATCCATTTTTCTCCTTTTAGTAGGTCGTGGAGTAGTCGGCCAGCTTCATAGGGGCAGTCGGCCAGCTCCTTTATCACTATATAAGGGGCCTTCTCATTATCACTTGTTCCATCCAATCCTAGCACATTGCAACACTCTCTGTTGGCTATTGCTGTTGTAAAACCCTCATGCTATAATAAAGGTGATCTTGTCAACAAGTGCTCTCTCTCCTTTGCTCCCACTCCCTCCTTTGATTTGCTTCCGCATTGTGCAACTTTATCATGGTATAAGTCGCTTTGGTTTTGGCATCCACATCTCGTTCCCTCATGCTGAAGTTGGCGCTTTTGCTGCAAGAGGAAGCCTGTGTTTTTTTGCATCATCATCATCAGCAGCAGCAGGCTGCGTTTACTGCTTCATCGGAGGTGGCTGCGTTTTCTTCACCTACTGGTGGCTGCGTTTTACTGTTGTGTTTCCATCCAAGTGGCTGTGTTTTCATATCTGTGGCTGCATTTTCACCCTTTTTGGCTGTGTTTTCAGCATAGTGGCTGCATTTTGGTGGGTGGCTGTGTTTTTCTCTCCTTTCGCCATCTTCTTCATCAGCGTTTCTTCTTGTTGTTGGTGGTGTGTGGGGTGCGTTTTCAGCCTTGGTGAGCAGTTGGTAGTCTTCTTTGAGTGTGGAGTGCCCCTGACTAGGGGCATTAACAGCCTGCCTCTCCTTTGGCGGTTCTACCTACTTCGTGGGTGTTTTCCGGCAAGATTTGTGGGCTTGTTTGCTGCAGTCCCGTAGTCCCACTCTACCTAAGTTCTCAAAGGGGGCTAATCGGTCCTTTCCTTATGTGGCGTTGGAGTTTGTTGGAGAACTTTTGGAGATTGGTGGCTTGCTTGCAGAGGTTTGCTATTGCTGTGGATATGGCTCCCCCTTGTACGAACAAGGCGGACAAGTTGGACGGAACCAACTACGCCCATGGGAAGATGAATATGCGGATCTGGTTCATCCATAAGGGTCTGTGGGAGATTGTTCAAGGCAGTGAGAAGAAGCTCGAGCGTCCTCAAAACTCAAGGTGTTGGATCGAGATTCAGGAGGATGAATTCCTTGCGGAATTACAAGACTGGGAGGATCGTGATTCAAAGGTGTTCTCCACGCTTGTGCGGAAGGTCTCACCGATCGTGCAACCTCTTACCAATTCACATCAAGTGTGGTCCAAATTGGAGGATCTCTATGCTCGAGATTCATTGATGCGGGCCCTTACTTTGTAAGGGAAACTCTACGGTTTGTTATTTTCTATTGGTAGTTCTATGCCTTCATTCCTTATGAAGGCCAAGGTTATCGACGACTAGTTATTGGCATTGGGTGCTGCCTTGTCCTTTGCTCAGTTGGTTGCACATATCCTCATCAAGCTTTCCCCTGGAGTATGATGTGGTTTCTTGGGCTTTGAGGTGCCAAGTCACAACCACTCAATTGTATTTTTGATGTCCTCAGCTCCCTTCTCTTGGACGAAGAGTACGTCCAAGAGTACGTCCTTGTTTCTCAGTGTAAAGATCAAGGTGTCTCTTAATAGTTGGTTGCACATATCCTCATCAAGCTTTCCCCTGGAGTATGATGTGGTTTCTTGGGCTTTGAGGTGCCAAGTCACAACCACTCAATTGTATTTTTGATGTCCTCAGCTCCCTTCTCTTGGACGAAGAGTACGTCCTTGTTTCTCAGTGTAAAGATCAAGGTGTCTCTTAATAGTTGAGATCAAGCACTTGCTTCAGTATAGAAGAAAGATCGGAGTCGGTGCTTCTCGTGTGGGAAGAGGAGACATTTGTCTAAGGATTGTTTGTCCAAGAAGAAGGACAAGACCAAGGGCAAGTTTTCATCTCAGAAGAAGGGCAAAGACACAACATAAGACATGGATACAGATACTTCTAGTGACTCATCTAGGGCTCCTAGGGCTCTTCTAGCTCGGGAAGACCAAGATGTTCTTCTCTAGTATACATGAAGTTTCCCCCATGTGCTTCCAGCTAGATGAGGCTTGTGGGCGGGAGAGGGGGCTGGTAGCAGCTCCATTTTTTGGTGCATGGGAACCGTGAGTTGGAGTTCCAAGCATTAAAAATCTGGTAGGACAAGGTTAGCTTTGTTGTAGCATGTAGTAGAGACGAAGCTCATCATTCTATTCTTGGAGTTCACTGCACACTGGTGTGGGAATTCAAAGCCAAGAAGATTTCTTTGTTGTTCGTACTGGCATTGTGTTTTGAGGAAAAAGGTTGGCGGGTGCTCTCTTCGAGGTGATTCCGGTATTTGCAGTACTAGAGGGTCCATGGTTTCATCCTCACTAGCTTATCTTCTTCAGACTCTTGCACACACTGAGGTGTAGAGGGGGTGTTAGAATATTGATAATCTCAGTGTGTCCATTTATTGGGATTTTATCCATTTTTTTCCTTTTAGTAGGTCTTGGAGCAGTCGGCCAACGACCTAGGCAGCATGCGCCAGTCCATAGGAAGTCAGCCAGCACATGGGACAGTAGTAAAGTCAGCCCAGCCATTTATGCATATATTTTCAGGAATATTCATGGCCACAGCAGGCCGACAGCATTTAGAGCTGGCCAACCAGCACCTTAGCATATATATATATATAAGACCAAGCCATCATTTACATCAATCAAGTCAGTCATTCATCATTCTAAGTAGTATTCAGCAGTTAGCATGTAGAAGGGGCCAAGGTCAACCCCTAGGGGCTGACCAAGGGCCTAAGTTATGTATAGACAAATCATGTCACCTTTTACCATATTAAATACAACAAAACCTGACACCAACTCTCTCTTATTCTCTCTCCTCTGTCTTAATCATGTTTAAATCAGCATCATGTTCTTAATCAAGCTTAAGGCTGTAGATTAGTACAACAAGGCTTCCGCGCATACAACAAGAGGTGTCCTCATAGATGATGTCAAGATGGTGATGGAAATTGATGTGGGTGAAGGTGATGGTGGTAGGGGGTGTGGGCAGTAAGGTGGGGCATGAGATCGTGAAAGAAAGGTATGCATGGTCGGCTAGTATGGGAGGAGGGATGGTGAAGTCTAGGATGTGTGGTATGAGAGCAGGAGACCCCATTAATGCACCGTACTAGTACCTCTATGTAGGAAACATGTAGGGTTGTTTGACTGTGGCCATCTGGACACCTCGTAATATATAACCAACTCATGCATAGCCCCCATCTTCAAGAAGTGTCTAGTATCTACCATATGATGTTGCATTCTCCATGCCCCACATGCTTCATATTCTCATGTACTCCATGATGAGAGTCTCTTGTACTAGTGCTTATCAACGAGCACGACATAAGATAACTGCTCTATCAGTGGTGACTCCCTGGGAGCGCGGTCGGTGCCCTGATGGACCAATGGAGGAGGTATCAAGAGAGGTGTTTGGGCTGGGTTGCAGGTGCTGGTGTCGAAGAAATCTGTCAAGGTCCTCTGTCTAGGTACATCATGGCTCGGCCTCTTGTCTGCCAAGAGCGTCTCTCTGTGTCTCCTGAGCCCAAGTAGAAACAATCCTAGGCATCTCTGATCCTCAAACTCCATGACCTTGCATAACGGCCCAAAACCCTCTCGGAAGAGGTAGTGATATCTCCCTCCGATCTCATAATAGACTGTACATCGGCAGATGTAGTGTTCCTCTATCTCTACCTTCTGGTAGCATAGTTGACAAATGCGGTCATCCAAGATCTGATGCACATATCGCCCTGTCTCAATCTGCAGCTGGTGTGATGAGGTCCGGATCTGTCCAATGGCATAACATATCCCATGTGATAGGTGTACATCCATGTATGCCGGGCGGCGGGTGATAAAATCATCTGGTGAGAGGTGTAGAAAATGGCTCTTGTAATGAGTCATTTTCGTGCCTAAGGGCTCAAGGGGACTAGTCCATGTCCTCTCTGTGTCCACTCTGATCACGCGGTTTTGCTCTGAGCGGGTGAGATCCAAAAATGGACAATCCAGACTATACTGAAAGGGTGGTAGTGCCTCTATCCGCAAACCATGATCTCATATGAGCGTACCAACAATGAGTATCTCCATCCTCTGCCAACTGTATGGATGAGGTCAATGCCAATCGGGAGTACCTCTGCTGAGGGTCTGCTGAGGGAGCTCCCAAAGCTGCTGTAAAAAGCTAATTGCCTGGAATAGGGCCTCAGTTACTATTGGTGGGGCACCCAGCTCAGCCCGAACAATCTCATGTGGTACTGATGATTTGTTCCGAATCATGCGGGCAATCATCATAATCAGTGGTCTCTCCATTTGCCTCCATCCCTCATCTGTCCCACTCTAAGATCTGTGATGTATACTGGGCCCCCAAATTGGAGCTCCGTACAGGAGGGTCGGTGTGACGAGCGTATCAAATAGCCACAATTTGGTGCGTGGCTCCTGAAACTGTATGTGTGCACACTGCCTCTCAAGTGCCCCCAAGACTGCATTTCCTCGAGCTAATCTAGCTATTGCTGCCTCCTTCAGGGAGACACGCGGTCCTGTGAAAGTAACTCCCAAGTAGACATATGACTTGACGTACTCTACCGGCTCCCCTCGGAAAGTGAACTCAGGCTCTGATCTCGTCACCCATGCTTGTGTGGTGTGAAACACCATAACCTTGGTTTTCCTAAGGTTCACTGTCAGATCTCTATCCACACACAGAAAGCGTGTAATGCATCCGGGTGTCTCTGTAATCCCTTCGGAGAGTCTGAGATTAGAACAATATCATCAGCATATAACAAGATGGGTATCAACACCCCTGCCAGGCATGCCCCTGGACCTCCCAACCTGTCTACATAATCAGAGACCGCATGAATGTACAGTCCAAAGAGGGTGGGCGATAGCGGGCATCCCTGCTTCACCCCTATCGTGCTGGTCACCCTATCAGAAAGTTCGCCTAGAGCTCAGACACTGCCTATTCACAGACTCATACAAAGCATATATCCCCCACTGCATATCCTCGGGTATCTCAATGTCATGCAATCTGTGCATAAGCCTGGCACATGGTACGGTATCGGAAGTCCACAAAGCAGTAGTATATCCTTCTCTTCTCTGCCCTGCCCTCTTCAATAAGTGCCCGAAGTGTCAGTATGTGATCCAAGGTAGTAAATCCTCTCTTGAAGCCAGCCTGTCCATGTGCTCGATGACCGTGCCTCTCTGCCCATCAGCTCAGCTCCGACTCCAATATAGAGCCATATAGTTTGGCCAAGTAATGACCAATCATGATCGTCCTGTAGTTGGTTGGTACCATGGGGTCCCCACTCTTAAAGAGTGGTACAATGATATGATCTGTCCAGCTTGTTGGGAAACCCTCACAAATGGCATGGTTAAACACATGAATGATGAGCGGAGCCAAAGTGTCTCGTGCATATGAGAATTGCTCTCCAACTAGCCCATCATTATCATGTGCCTTTCCATTCTGTAACCTGTCTATCGCATCTAGCACCATCCGCATAGTAAAAAAGGTGATGCTAGCCGGTCTAGCTCCCAGTGGAGGGGGGGTGGGGGGCTGTCCTGGTGCATCATATAGCTCTCTAGCATAAGTATGCCATGCCTCAGGTGCAGTAATCGGAGTACCAGGCTGTTTCTCCTGAAACATCTTCCATGCCCTCTTGCTGTTCTTCCCCAGGAAGAGTTGGTAGATCTTCTCTAACTTAGTCAGATAGGCTAGTTTCTTAGTGGAGAAGAGAGCTCCAAGAGTTGTTGAAGAGAGAGAGAAGCATTAAGCTCCCCAAAAGTAGAGAATTTTTAAGGGATAATAGAAAATATGATTATTGTAATGTAATATTGGCATGGTAAGTAGAGGATTTTTAAGGGATAATAGAAAATATGATTATTGTAATGTAATACTGGCATGGTATAGCTCACAGATGAGAATACAAAGGAATGAGGATCTATTTATAGGTGAGGGAGGCCACTAATTGATTCCAACTGGGTTCTAGAACTTTCCAGCTTCAGTTTGACTGAATTTGGACAAGATTTGGACCAGTTTGGCTCCCTTTTTGATCCAGGAGAGAGGAGAGATAAAAATATCACAATGTTTTTGAATTAAAAACTCTCACACATGTGAAGGAGGCGCCTACCTCAAAGGTTTCCCTCTCCTTATCAAGGTGTCAAAAATTCATCATTTTTTCAAAATATCTCATTTTTTTTTAGTAATATCTCTTAATTTTTAACTAATAAACCTTGTACTCAGTCAACTCTTCATCTTATGTGAGCATTTACTCATTTTTGGATTGCATTTCTCCCTTCAATTGGACATATATCTCTTCCTTCAGCGTTTCGTATATCACTTTCCTTTGGGCATGCATGTGCTCGGTCCATTCCTTTTCAAGCTCCTGTCGCATGGTGTTTATCTCTGTCCTTATGTGAAGCTGTAGCTCCTCATAAAGGGCCTCATCTTGTCGGGCCATCTTCGTAATCCTTCGTGAGCTAGGGGACATGATTCCTTCCCTCAGTCTTCTGCGGTAGGCATTTGGTGCCTTCGTGGGGGTGTGAAAGGTTGTCTCACCATCCTATTCCCCCTCTAGGGGTTGAGACGTGTTTTTCCCTACAAGTTGCTGCCTTGGGGACCTGAGCAAGGTTGGGTGGGAGAAGGGGCCAGAACTGAGAACTGGCAATGCACCTTACTATACCTTTTGCCCGACTGTACCTCCTGCACCTTACTGTTTGCACCTGGGTGGGAGAAGGGGCCAGAACTGAGAACTGGCAATGCACCTTACTGTACCTTCTACTCGACTGTACCTCTTGCACCTTATTGTTTGCACTTGCACAGCTTGCCAATAGTCCTCCAGCCGTCTGCGGTTCTATCCGACAGTATTCAGAAGAGAGAGAAAGGGAAGTACAGTCCCTTCTGCGCTTTCTGCAACTACTTGCAAACCCAGGCGCCTCCTGTACCTCCTGCACCTTACTGTTTGCACTTGCGTAGCCTGCCAATAGTCCTCCAGCCGTCTGCAGTTCTACCCGACAGTATGCAGAAGAGAGAGAAAGGGAAGTACCTGAACAGTGCTGTCGGGTTGTTGAGCAGTAAAGTTGTGAGTAGATTCTAGAATCGCAGATTTACAGGCGGTAGAAGTCCCAGGTGACGTTTCGGCTTTAGTGCGTTCTCGCTTGGAAGTACATGTTAAGAGAGAGAGAAATGAAATGATATATTAACGTCTCTAAGAGGCCATAGTGGCCTATGAGACCAAAACTGAGAGTACATCTGAAGTTGGTGTCTCATCAAAGAGAACAAGACTAAAAAGTACAATAAACTGATTGTCCTACAGTTATAAGAACAAAACTGCAAGACTCCAAGATGATACTGAGTAGAAAATACTGGAAAATGTATATCAGGTAGATCCATGTATGTTGATGAGTTGAATTGTTGCCCTCTCCTTAGATCAAGTATCTCCGCCATGGAGCTGTCTAGAATGGAGAGGTCATAGAAGCGAGGTAGGCGTTAGAAGAGAGAGAGAGAGAGAGAGAGAGAGAGAGAGAGAGAGAGAGAGAGAGAGAGAGAGAGAGATATTAACGTCTACGAGAGGCCAAAGTCGGCCTATGAGACAAAAAACAATACAACTGTGTTCTTCCGGTCATCGGAAGAAAAGAAACAAAAGAAAAAGTGTGCATGTGTCTGGATACAACTGTGAATCATCATGGATCGGTGGAGCCCATATACAAACAATATAAGGGGGGTGGGGATGTGGCTGGAGTGCTAAGGCAAGATGCATCTCTATATGCTGAAGGGGTAGTACAAGCATGCTATGTAGATCTATGTCTAACTCCATCCAGTGCCATAAGAGGGATATAAGATATCATACATCGCCGATGCTGAGGCTGTGAATGGCATGAACATGTACCCTGAGTCTGAATGAAAGCGAGCTAGCCTCTCCTGTGTCTCCATCTGGTGTCTCATTCGGATAGCTGCTATCTCTTGGTGACGGAGTCGGGGTGCTCTATGTCCAGTCTGTCTAGGTCTCCTCCTGGCTCTCAATTCCTCTGCTCTCTGTGCGGTCACCCCACGTGGTACATCAGCTGGCACTGGCATAGCTCTCTGGAAGAAATCTGTGAGCTGGGACTGTCTCCCACCCCTACTGGGAGCGGGTGTCTGGAGGAGTCTCTCTCGAGAACTATGAAGCTCTAGTAGTAGTCTGCCAAGCTGTCGCTGGTCCGAGGCCTCCATCAACTGATGTAGTGAAGAATGTATCAAAGAGCCACCCCTTCGTGCGGGGTTCCTGAAAATGTGCCTGATGACACTGACGCTCAAGGCCAGCAAGAGCTGCATACCCTCGGGTCACTCTGTCTAGGACTGCCTGAGCCATGGAGAAGCGTCCAGCTGAGCTAGTAAATGTGATGCCAAGGTAAACATAAGAGCTCACCACCTCGACCCGCCCTCCTGCTAATGTGAGAGTAGTGTGGCTCCTGACTGCGGGTGAAGTGTGGAAGATCATAACCTTGGTTTTCCCAAGGTTCACTGTGAGCCCCTGCTGTGCGTAGAAGTCATCAAGAGCCACAAGGTGTCTTTGAAGCCCAACCTGCGTGTCGGATACCAAGACGATGTCATCAGCATAAAGCATAACATGGACAGTAATACCTGATAGCTCAACCCGAGAGCCTCCTCCCTGTGTGATGTAATCGACCACCTCATCAATATAGAGCCCAAAGAGCGTGGGGGAGAGCGGGCACCCCTGCTTCACACCAATGGTGCTAGCAACTGTGTCGGATAAGCCTCCTGGGCATCGGACTCTCCCAAAGACCTGCTCATATAGCCCGTATATGCCCCACATCATGTCTGAAGGTATGCCTAGTGTCTGTAGTCGCCGAATGAGGCGCTCTCTGGGCACAGTATCAAATGCCTTGCGAAAATCTACAAAGCAACAATAGAGCCGTTGCCTCCGTGCCTTGGCCTGATCAATCAGGCACCTCAATGTAAAAATGTGGTCGATGGTCGAGAAGGCTCGACGGAAGCCTGCCTGGCCTGCTGCTCTCAATCCCCCAACCTCTGCATGAGTGCTCAGCTCTGCCTCCAAAACTGCCCCGTATAGTTTGGCCAATATATG
Source organism: Cibotium barometz (assembly GCF_041138505.1). Classification (NCBI taxonomy): domain Eukaryota; kingdom Viridiplantae; phylum Streptophyta; class Polypodiopsida; order Cyatheales; family Cibotiaceae; genus Cibotium; species Cibotium barometz. Next base: position 51,303,718 of record NC_141065.1, read on the forward strand.
GCCAATCATGATGGTCCGGTAGTTCCCGGGGTCTAGTACATCTCCCGCTTTATGGATTGGCACAATAGTGTGCATCGTCCACTCAGTCGGAAACCCCTCTGACAGAGCTTTGTTGAAGAGATGAGCAAGAAATGGTGCCAATGTATCAATAGCATAGATGAGATGCTCTCCCTGTAATCCTGTATGATCTGTCGCCCGTCCATGTTGGAGTCGGCATATGGCCCTCCTAACCATAGGTGGGGTGAAGAAGGTGGAGACTGTGGAGCATGGCTCTGTGGGCTGTGGTATAGGGGGCTGTGCAGGCACATCATAAAGTCTCTCTGCATATGTCTGCCAGGTCTGAGGATCGGCAATAGGTGGGGGAGGACAGGGCTCTCTGAGTCTCCTCCAAGTAGCAGCAGCATCTCTGCTCATGAGCGTGTGATATGTGTCCCAGTACTGAGCCTCGTCATAAGCTTGCCGCTTACGGCGGGTGAGAGTATGCATCCTCCTGCCTGCCTGCCTCTGGGTGATCTCCCCGCGAGCCCTCTGCACTCGGAGACTGCGGTAAAGGTTTTTGCACTCATCATCATACCATCGGTTCTGGGGCATGCTCCCAGATGTAGGTGGCCGTCCTGTCTGTATGTGGTATGGGAAACTCCTCGCGGCTGCGGAGTGCAGTACATGTGAGAGCTGGGAGGTGAGCATGGCCATGGGTGCCGATGGATCTAAGGCAAATAGCTGATCATGAACATGATAGTCGTACACCTCGGCTAGGTCCTGAGTGAAGTGAAAAATAGTGCGTGGTGGCTGTATGATGGGTGGGTGGGTCTCCAATAAGCTCCTGAAAGTGAGGGATAGGTATGTATGATACGCCCCAATGGGGCATGGTGGTACGGTGAAGTGAGACACCATATCTGCTGCCTCCCGGGATCCCATCACATAATCCACTGTACTACTGCCGCCTCCCACTGGAAAGCAAGTCAACCCACCTGAATCTGGCCATTGAGTCATCCCGTTATAAATAACGAGATGGTGTCGGGCCCCAAGCTCCAGCAAATGTTGCCCATATCCAGTGCTGTTAGCTCCTCCATCAGCGGAGATCCGAGTGGTCCCTGTATCCTCTGTAGCTAGCGGCTTTAGTCTCAAGGGATCCTCAAAGTCATAGATCTCGCACTGTCTGCTCTGAGTCCGTGCATTGAAGTCCCCCATCAAGAAGACTTCTCCCAGTGTCGAATAGTGTAAGATCTCCTCACATAAGACAGAGTATGGAGACTCACTAGCCTCTCCTCCACCCGGCTCCTCCGTGGTGGCAAACCGCGACCCCTTCGGAGGAAAGTAGCAAAGGGCGATATAAATCCATCTGGTCTCCGAGAGGCGTAAGCTAATCCACATGTATCTCGCCTCCGAGTCTCGTGCTACGACTCGAACATGCTCATGTAACCCATGCCTGAAAAGCACTGCAATACCTCCTGAACCTCGGGAGGTGGCCTGTCTCATCCCCTGTCGGTGAGCTGACTATCCCTATAATGTGCCTTCTTCCCTTCTTTGCGTGCCGCCTTGATCTTCGGCATGCATAATCTTCTGTGCTCCAGTTGCATCCATGTGAGGTCATCATCGAAGTAGATGGGGTCCCTTGGCAAGCTCCTCAAGATAGCCCGTCTTCTCATAAAGCTCATCCTACTCTCCTCGTCCGGGAACTGTAGCACTAAGGCCTTGCCTTTGGTGGAGTCCTTTGGGGTTGTCCTCCATACTCTAGTGAATGGGAGCGGCTCATCCTCCTTTAGTCCTAGCTTGGTACATAGGTTCCGCCCGTCAATCTCGGGCGTGGAGGTAGTGCTCTCTGGTATCCCTGTGACTCGGATGTTGAGGCGCCGGGTCCGTCGCATCTTCTCTTCATCAAGAGTAGACTGCATCATGTGTACATCTTCTTGTACCTCCTTCTTGATGTTCTTCTTCATCACTTGTACATCTTCTTGCACCTCCTTTTTGATGTTCTTCTTCATCACTTCTACCCATCCTTCGCGGGCCGCCTCCATTTTCCCCTCGATTGTGTGGGTGAGGGTTTTGGTGATCTCTTCTTTGATTGCCTCTTTGTCCACCTCAAGAGTCTCTCCTTCCTCCCGTGGACGATCGCATAAGGATGCCACTTCGCCCTTCAAAAGGTTGATTTCCTCTTGCATGGCGAGCTTTTCCTTCTCCCACTCCTCTTGCATGGTAAGCTTCTCTTCCTTCCATATTTCCGCTTCGGCCTCCAGCTTCCCCATGCGCGTCAATAAGTCCTTCTTGATGGCGGTAATGGTGCTGTCCAATGTCTTCTTCTGGTCCTTGATAAGATCCCTAAGGATATGATCAAGCTGGCTGATTTTGTCATCTACAGACCCTCCCATTGAGAGAGAGAGAGAGAGAGAGAGAGAGAGAGAAAAGGGGGGGTGGGAGTATATATATATATATATATATATAATTATTATTATTATTATGAGAGAGAGAGAGAGAGAGAGAGAGAGAGAGAGAGAGAGATGAAATGATATATTAACGTCTCTAAGAGGCCATAGTGGCCTATGAGACCAAAACTGAGAGTACATCTGAAGTTGGTGTCTCATCAAAGAGAACAAGACATAAAAGTACAATAAACTGATTGTCCTACAGTTATAAGAACAAAACTGCAAGACTCCGAGATGATACTAAGTAGAAAATACTGGAAAATACTGGAAAATGTATATCAGGTAGATCCATGTATGCTGATCAGTTGAATTGTTGCCCTCTCCTTAGATCAAATATCTCCGCCACCATGGGGCTGTCTAGAATGGAGAGGTCGTAGAAGCGAGGTAGGCGCCTCCGATGCCGAGCAATAATGGCTCTGATCTGGCAATGGTGAGGATGCCGTGGTCGGGATCCTGGTGGGCGTGGCCGACGAGCACGACATAAGATAACTGCTCCATCAGTGGTGACTCCCTAAGAGCGTGGTCGGTGCCCTGATGGCCCAATGGAGGAGGTGTCAGGAGGTGTGTGGGCTGGGTTGCTGGTGTTGGTGCCAAAGAAATCTGCCAGGGTCCTCTGTCTAGGTACATCATGGCTCGGCCTCCTGTCTGCCAAGAGGGTCTCTCTGTGTCTCTTGAGCTCAAGTAGAAACAATCCGAGGCATCTCTGATCCTCAAACTCCATGACCCTGTGTAACAGCCCAAAACCCTCTCGGAAGAGGCAGTGATATCTCCCTCCGATCTCATAATAGACTGTACATCGGCAAATGTAGTGTTCCTCTGTCTCTACCTTGTGGTAGCATAGCTGACAAATGCGGTCATCCACGATCTGATGCACATATCGCCCTGTCTCAATCTGCAGCTGGTGTGATGAGGTCCGGATCTGTCCAATGGCACAACGTATCCCATGTGATAGGTGTACATCCATGTACGTCCGGCGGGTGATAAAATCATCCGGTGAGAAGTGTAGAAAATGGCTCTTGTCATGAGTCATTTTCGTGCCCAAGGGCTCAAGGGGGCTAGTCCATGTCCTCTCTGTGTCCACTCTGATGATATCCATCCTGATCACGCGGTTTTGCTCTGAGCGGGTGAGATCCAAAAATGGACAATCCAGACTGTACTGAAAGGGTGGTAGTGCCTCTATCCGCAAACCATGTAGGTCAAACCATGATCTCATCTGAGTGTACCAACAATGAGCATCTCCATCCTCTGCCAACTATATGGATGAGGTCAATGCCAAACGGGAGTACCTCTGCTGAGGGAGCTCCCATAGCCGCTGTAAAAAGGTAACTGCCTGGAATAGGGCCTCGGTTACTACTGGTGGGGCACCCAGCTCAGCCCGAACAATCTCATGTGGTACTGATGATTTGCTCCGAATCATACGAGCAATCATCATAATCAGTGGTCTCTCCATTTGCCTCCATCCCTCATCTGTCCCTCTCTGAGATCTGTGATGTATACTGGGCCCCCAAATTGGAGCTCCGTACAGGAGGGTCGGTGTGACAAGCGTAGCAAATAGCCACAATTTGGTGCGTGGCTCCTGAAACTGTATGTGTGCACACTGCCTCTCAAGTGCCCCCAAGGCTGCATGCCCTCGAGCTAATCTAGCTGCTGCCGCCCCCCTCAGGGAGAAACGCGCAGCCATACATGTCTTCAAAGTGCCTTTGTACGATGCAACCGTTGTGCCAATCTCTCGGAGCATGTCATCCTTCCATTTCTGCATCTCTTTTTTCATTTCCATGTGCATCAAGTCTTGGGCTAATTCCATCTCAACCCGTACTTGGGCTTGCATTTCTCCCTTCAGTTGGACATATATCTCTTCCTTCAGCGTTTCGTATATCACTTTCCTTTGGGCATGCATCTGCTCGATCCATTCCTTTTCAAGCTCCTGTCGCATGGTGTTCATCTCTGTCCTTATGTGAAGCTGTAGCTCCTCATAAAGGGCCTCATCTCGTCGGGCCATCTTCGTAATCCTTCGTGAGCCAAGGGACATGATTCCTTCCCTCGGTCTTCTGCGGTAGGCATTTGGTGCCTTCGTGGGGGTGTGAAAGGTTGTCTCACCATCTTGTTCCCCCTCAAGGGGTTGAGACATGTTTTCCCCTACTAGTTGCTGCCTTGGGGGCCTGAGCAAGGGTGGTTGGGAAAACGGGACAGAAATGAGAACTGGCTGCGCATAGAGCAGGTGCACGGGTCAACCCGCCAGCCGAAATGAGAACTAGCTGCGCATAGAGCAGGCGACAGAAATGAGAACTGGCTGCGCACAGAGCAGGCGCACGGGTCAAGCCCGCCAGCCGAAATGAGAACTGGCTGCGCATAGAGCAGGCGCACGGGTCAAGCCCGCCAGCCTTCTCACACCAAAAAGTCTTACCACGTGCAGTCCAGACCTGTCGCCAAAGAGAGAGAGAAGATTGTTTCTGTCCTGTGTGCCCAGCCGACCAGCGCGCATCTCCTCGCTCTCCCCTTTCGACAAGCTCACGGGAGGGCTTGCCTGGTTCATCGCCGCCAGCAACGTCGACGTCGATGAGAAAATGTGGGAGGGCTTGCCTGGTGCATCACCGCCAGAGAGAGAGAGAGTCGCCTGGTGCATCACCGCCAGAGAGAGAGAGAAATGAAATGAAATGAAATGTTACCTATGAGACCAAAGTTACAACCATGTGACATCTGATACACTGTCTGGAAAAGAAAAGAGATAGCCCCACAATACATCAGTAGGGGGGAAGCTAATGCTACTAGTCAAAATGGGAGAGAGAGAGAGAGAGAGAGAGAGAGAGAGAGAGAGAGAGAGAGAGAGAGAGAGAGAGAGAGATGATTTGAAAGCATATTGACATTCAAAAGAAACAGTTTATTGTTTTCAGGTCTTCAAAACAGAGGCTCTGCATCGGCTTTCACTTTTTCTCCTTTACTTGGCTCCAACTTCAGAGTCGTCGTTCACTTGTCCAGATGCTTTTACAATTTCCATCCACTTTAAAAATAAAGATCTTCTCTTGCCTCTGAAAGATATTCAGGTCCTTTATAAAATACTATTCTCGGAGCTCACAAGCTATACAGCTTGGTTATTCAGGCAGGAAGCTGGTGCAAAACAATCTGAATCCAAAGTACCCTCCAATTTTTGTAGCAGTGAATGTGATCGTGTACATTTGGTGCTAGTTGTGGGGGTCCTTCAATGCTGCATTCGAATTCTTCCTCTTTTGGAGTTTAACACTGGGTTGAGTCTCGTTGCTGCGGAGACTCTGATCTCAGTTTTGAAACAGTTGTGCTGCCCCACAAATCTTTGTCGGCTCAGTGCCAAGGGCTTTGATGATGTGGTAGGATGCTTCAGGAATCAACTGTTGAAAACATCTTCCGATAAAGTACAGGCTCAGAGGTATTTTGAAAATGGCCATGAGCAATCCGGTGCTGCTGTCCCATGGATTAGTTCTGTGGAAGCAAGTATCAAAGGTCTGCAGGAACACTTTTCCAGCCATAAGAACATGGAAACTCCTGCTTTCCACTTGTTTGGAGAAAATATTATGGCATGTTCCGCCCATGACACAAAAACACATACTGATCGAGCACAAGTTGCTTGTGCACTTCTTGAGGTCAACTTTAATCTCTTTTTGCACATACCTACTGTTGTCTTAACACATTGGGCTAAAAGCATATCCACTCAACGTGTTTGTTTTAGGTGTTTTTGTCAGCTAGTTTTTTCTTCAGATCTGGAGTATAATCTGGAGTTAATATACCTAGGTGCTTTAATATGCAATAGTTGGTAGTACTCTAGGCTCGTTTACATCCCAACCTCATTGTAGACAGAGGAGTCTCTGTGTAAGTATAGAGTTTGGTTTGATTGCAGGTTTTCATGGATGAGCTGCTACTTCAACCAGGCTTAGCTGATGTCTTGTTGGCCAGTAATGTAGATGCTGAACCGGACTCATCATCAAGTATTGGATTCTCCTGTGGAAAGCATGTACAACTGACTATGGAAGCAGCTGCAGTGCACTTCATCCTCTCATTCTCTGGGTTTGATTATGTCGAACTGTTGCAGGGAAATTTCAAATCTAGACATTCAGCCTATTACGGGTCAGGGATGAGTTTACCTTCAGCTGTGATGCTGTTCGACCTGTCAGTGGTTGATGCTGTGTGTGCTCCATACATGTTTCTTGTGCATATCGTGAATACTCTAAGAAGATCATTGGATAGTACTTCATGTTTAACACCCGAGTTGCCTAGAGAGATGGTTCTAGGTTTAGCTGCATCAGTGCTTGAAAGTGCAGTGAATCTTTACTCTAGGTTCTGGACATCTTGTCCCTTGCCTACACACTACAATGAGCTGCAACCTGGTGAACTTATTAACTCTCTGTGTGATAAGTTCTGGGCACTGTGTGATGGAGACAATAAGAAGATTGCTTCAGTACTGGAGTTGCTATTTGGTGAAGAAAGCTGTTCAAAGTCTGGGCAGCAAGAACGCAGATCAACCCACCCTAATGCCAGTTTTTCCTGTGTAGCTGATGCAACTTTTGTTGGGGATGAGAGGTTGGAAAGCTCCTGTCATGTCATTCAGTCTGCTTGTTTCCACACAAGACAAGATGCAGCTTCCATCTACAGTGATCAGGAACAAGAGCAGATCCTGCCTACACATACCAACTGTTTCTCTCCTTCAGGATCTACTTACCTTGTATCAAACACAGCTCTGCTGGTTTCTGTGCTGCAGTTGATGAGTGCAGCTTTGCTTCGTTTGGTTTCAGAGGCCAATAAACAGGACCCGAGATCAAAGGCAGCCTTGCTTGAAAGGGGCACTCAAGAGGCTCCAGATGGGGGCCACCCTTGTGTGAATGCAGAGCTATACATTGACAATGCGAAGGAAGCATTCAAATTTTGTGCCTCAATGGACAGGGATAAAATGTTTGAGGATCTGAAGCTGGACAAGCAGCTACCAAAATTATTCTATGAAGTAGATGAAGTGACTGGACATGCCTTCACATTTTTTGTTGAGAGGCTTCGCTTGAGTTTTAAGCAAGGTTCCCCGAAAGCTTTATGTCAGGCATACTTGGATGTTCTGAAGTCTTTGATAACTCTTCTTGTTTTTATGGAGCAAAGGAGAAAGAGGGAAAATCCAGCATATGACACACATTTGTGTGAGGTAAGATCTTCATCTTAATTGTAAAGTTTTTCAGTCTGGGTGTTGAAATAGAATGACCATCCTTTTATACTCATGCAAGTGTAATGGATCTCAACAATGTTAGCCTAATTAAGGTTCTGTAGGCTTTTTTAGGTGTACATAAGCTTTCTATTTGGGGCCAATGGGTAGGGCTCTGCACATATAATGTCATGTGGTACAGACGGCTTACTCCTAATCATACATGACAACATGATCACTTGTAGCCCCTCTATGCTCCTCCACCGATCCTTCCCTAGGCGTGGCCCCCAGAAGGCTGCACCATACATAGCTGCTGGTTGTACTAAAGTGTCAAAGAGCCAACACTTAGTAAGGGGCTCATGGAAATGTGCCTGGAAACAGTCTCTCTAGACGATCTAGAGAGGCATGCCCCCGTCTCGCTAGTCAGTCAGTGGCAGTGGTGGTCATGCAAAACTAGGGGCCTATAAAAGTGACTCCAAGGTATGTGTATTTTTGCACAATCTCCACTGGGGCCTCTCTGTATAAGAAAGATAATCGTGAGGTGACCGCATAAGATCTGTTGAAGACCATAACCTTGGTTTTGCGCAAATGGACTGTAAGGTCTCTCTCCCTGCAACATCTGTCCAATGCATCCAAGTGTTTTTTGCAAGGGTCCATGAGAGAGAGGGAGGGGAGAGAGAGAGGAGGTAATATTAATGTCTATGAAAGACCCCAAGGTGATACAATGGTACCATGGATATATAGAGCCATGGAAATTGAAAGAGAAAATGTCCAACACTAGTGTATGTACATGTAATTAGTGTGGAGCTCAAACAGGATGAGCCCTAGGCAGTACTGGTTCGGGAAGTCAATGATCTTGGAAAGTGGGCCAAATCTCTGATGGAACAGATAGTGAAACCTCCTGTGGATCTCATAGTATACTGGGCACCGACATATGTAATGCTCCTCTGTCTCAACCTCTGTGTGGCATAATTGGCAGATCCTCTCTCCTTGGGTTTCTGTATGAGCAAAAAGAGAAAGAAAGAAAGTTATATTAAATGTCTTCAAAAGACCCAGTGGGTCTATGAGACCAAAAGTTATACAATAGTGTCCATGTAATCTCATCATGGTACAAAAGAAAACAAAGACTAGAGCTATGAGCTGGGAATGTCAAATCCGAGCCATTTGATACAAAGTGGGACCATCATCTTCACACAACCCATGGAGCTCACCCCTCGGTAGGGGGAGGGGGCCATCAAGGATATTGAGCATGACGTTAGCCTCTAGAAGGTTGTGCAGATCTGCTGGGCGTGGAAAGGTGGTTCCTGTGCCTCTCCAAGATCTCCTCAAGCTGGGGCTGATGTTTGTGTTGTTGGTGAGGTCTAGGGAGTCTGGGGCGTCGGGCTCGCTGTAGTGCTGTGGCCCGGTCTAGAGTCGCACCAGAGTGGGGTTTGGCGAGGGTTTTGATAAAGCTGTGGGTATTTCATCCATGGCTGGTGGGACGTCCTCTCATGGTCAGAAGAATTGAGTGATGGTCTCCTGGGGCCGGGGTGGATGTCTCCTCCTTTGACTCGGCGTCCTTCTGGCACATAGTGCATATCCTGTCTCTATCCTCAAGCGGTGCGATGACACCCTCAACTGGCCCACTGCAATCGGCATGGCATGTGACATGTATATGTCAAGGTATCTGGCCCTCAGTAGGAAACCATCCTCTGTGAGCCTCATGAAAGTATCCATGTAGTACTGCTGTTTGTGTGAGAGTGGCTCATGTGTTGTGATCCAAGTATCCTGTATGTATAGTCCTAATAAATCATATCTGATCACCCGGTTTTTGTCATCCTGAGAGAGCTTGATGAATGGGGAGTCCGGGTCATACTGGAGTGGGGGGAGGGGATCCATCTTGAGTTCCTGCCTTGTGAACCAGGTGCATACTCGGCTATACCATGACTCGTGCCCATCTGCTGCTAGCTGCTGGGAGGATTGTAGGTGTCACGACCCTGTGTTTATCTCTTGACAGTATGCAGGTGTCCACGGGGACATGGTGGACAGTGTGAATGGCATCAGTTTGGGAGTTAAAAAAGCCTCAAGGTTTTAACAAGGTTCTTTTTATATAACCCCATGTGAAAAGGGAGGGGACAAAGGTTATTAAAACCATTAAAAATAAAATAGCACCCCTTTTTGAAGATCGTGGCACTTTTGGGAGGGGTTACACTATTATTTGGGGGAATGCTTTGGAAGGTTGACAGGCTGGTCGGGCTGCAACTCTCGCCCTCTTTTTCTTTGCAACAAACCGGAAGGCTGCCCAGCAGGGGGCACAGAACTGAAGTGCGCTCTCTCTCTCTTAAAAGTCCCAGGCATCTCTGGTCCGGGAAGTCCATGATCTTGGAAAGTGGTCCGAACCCAGCCCGGAAGAGGCAGTGGAACCTCCCCCGAATCTCATAGTATACAGGGCATCGGCATATGTAATGGTCCTCTGTCTCGGGCTCTGTGTGACAGAGCTGGCATATCTTGTCCTCTGGTGCGGCCGCCCTAGGCCCATATCTGGCAGTCTCCACTCTTAGTTGGTGGGACGAGGTGCGGATCTGGCCGATTGCACATCTCACCCCAAAGGATAGGTGTATTTCCATGTAGCGTGGACGGATGATGAACCCATCCTCTGTCCGGCATAGGAGGTGATCTCTATAGAAGGCCATCTTCGTCCCCAGTGGGACGACTAGGTGAACTCCATGTCCTCTGAGTATCCAGTTTGACAATGTCCTTCCTAATAAGTTGATAACCCTGTTCCGCTCTGTGCGGCTGAGAGCAAATGATGGGGCCTCTATGCTGTACTGGAACGGGGGGAGTGCCTCCATTTGCATACCATGCATGCCAAACCAAGTGCCTACCTGTGCATACCAGCACTCTGTATCTCCCTCAAGTGTCAGCTGTCTCGAGGACTCCAGGGCTAGCCGGGGGTATCTATCAAGTGGAAGCTCCCATAGCCTATGCCAGTATGTCATTGTCTGGAATAGAGCCTCTGTCACTATCAGTGCAGCCCCATCTCTGTCCGTACAATCTCATATGGCACTTAAGGGAGCCCTTAGTGAGATCCAGATTAGCTGTACTTGCTCGAGGACCAGCACCACAGAGAGCTCTCACCGACTTTTTCCATACCAGCACTCCGAGGGCCGATCCACCCATCATACCCAGACCACAGGCTAGTGTAGGAGCTTGGCCGAGAGGTGTGACACTCGACAGAGCCACTGAGTTATGCAGAGCTCGATGCCCCAGACCCCATGGCCCTCGCCCACGGCCACGCCACCATAGGAGGATCCGGGCCATCATCTCCCATCATCGCAAGACCTCGCGCTAGCTCAGTTTTACCACCTTGAGCACCATGTCACGGCGGCCCATGAAGGATGTATTAGGGTGATATGAGAGCACTTTGCTCATGTATCTAGATCAGATTTTAAAGTTCTAGATTTTTGTTATCTTTCTTTATTACTATTTTGCATCTAGGATGATGTACCTCATGGATATGATCTAACCTTTTGGTCTCATAGGTCATTTTGGCCTTTTGAAGACATTAATACAACTGTCTTTCTTTCTTTCTTTCTCTCTTTGAGAACTGACGAGCTGGACTGCAGGGAGCACAGGGTTGGACTGCGGGTTGTCCCTCGCTTCGCAATACAGCAGGACACGTCTTTTTCTCTCTTTGGGTTATGGAAAAAGCATAGGGTTTTACTGTGGTTAACAGCCATGGTTTAGGCACCGTGCTTGGATGATATATCTATGGTTTTACATGGAAACATGACATTGGTTCTCGAGAGGAAACATGACTTTGATTTTTGGGGGAAACAGGCCTATGTTGTATGGGATATAGGTCTATGGTTTCAAGTGGAAGCAAGTCCTTGGTTTCATGAGGGAACATGTCTTTGGATTCATGGAAACATGTTTGTTTTTGGTTTCTCCAGGAGATAGGTCACATGTAGGCAGTGGGTACAGGAATGGACACATGTTTGGTACAGCCTTGCTGCTGATGGGTTCGAGAATCCATGGCTGAGATGGATAGTACCCTTGTAAGGTAGAGAGGGTTGGTACAGGTGTGTCGATTGTATGGTATGCTATGCTGTGATGCAAGTTCTCTTTTGGGAAAGAGTTTGGAGTCTTTGTTGTGATGTCAGAGCACTGGATGTGTCAGGGTGTGATGTTGTTCATAGGGTGAGAGGCTATGGATAGTTGTGGCAGCCTTGATGATGGGAGAAAGCTTCTATATGCAGGACTCAATGTGAAAGAGTCTTTTGATGTGAACGATAGCTGGAATTGTTTGTGGATGCTGAGTGAACAAGAAGCCATGATGGAGGATCTTTGCAGGCTTCAAGAGTTCTATTGTGACAGTTGAGTTTCCAACCTTATTGTAATCAAGTCTCTTATAATCAATTAAAGAAATACCGCAAGGGGCGCCACTGCGTTTTGGGGCCAATCGGTGTTTGCGTACTGTTTGCAGGAGCACTCTAGCTCCCCCTATTTGTTTTCCTTTTCTAGGTCTTCAAAGGTGTTGAAGTGTTTTGTGTGCGAGTGTTTGTTTTGCACCGCCCTTTGGTTTTGTCTGAAGACCAAGGCTGGTTTACAGTAGGGCGAGCTTCGACAGTCTCAAGGGGGCCATGGCACTGATCCTGTGAATGTATGTGACTGTCTGGAAGAGTGCCTCTACTACCATGGGTGCTACAACAAATTCTGCTAGGATAATATCACCTGGGACTGATGGTTTGTTGCGTATCATACGGGAGAGCATCATGACCTGAGGCCTCTCTATCCTCCGCCATTTGGCCGCTGTAAGATTAGGCACCCAGAAGGGTGCTCCATAAATCAATGCCGGAGCGACCAAGATGTCAAATAGCCACATCTTGGTCCTCGACTCCTGGAAGTGGGCGTGGAAGTAGTCTCTTCATGAGAGCAAGAGAAGCATACCCTTGCAACAGTCTAGCCTCTGCAGCATGGCTCATCGAGAATACCGGTCTTGTAAAAGTGACTCCCAAGTACACATGAGTGTGCAATCTCCACTGGGCTGCCCATGTAGGTGAAACTCAATCGAGATGTGAAAAGAGGGGATGTGTTGAAGACCATAACCTTGGTTTTCCCAAGGTTTACTGTGAGATCCCGCTGTGCACAAAAGTTCTGTAATGTGTCAAGATGCCTGTGTGGAGAGCCTCTGAAGAATCTGCAATAAGCACAATGTCATCAGCATAATGTAGTATGGAAACAAGGATGCCTACTAGTGATATGCCTCCCCCCCCTCCTCTATCAATGAAGGCCGAAATCTCGTCGATGTAGAGAGAGAGAGAGAGAGAGAGAGAGAGAGAGAGAGAGAGAGAGAGAGAGAGAGAGAGAGAGAAATGAAATGTTATATTAACGCCTTCAAAAGGCCATAATGACCTATGAGACCAAAAAGTTACATCATGGTGGATCTGATACAATGTCTGGATAAAAAACCCAGAAAAGAGAGAGAGAGAGATGAAATGATATATTAACGTCCTCAAAAGGCCAAAATGACCTATGAGACCAAAAAGGTTACAACAATTGGTGGATCTGATACAATGTTTGTGTAAGAAAAAGCTAAAACAACTAAACAACTAATTGAAACTGAAACAACAACTATAAGGAAAAGTAAGGTACTAGGAGCTCCTAATGGATAACATCTGGGAAGGAAAACTCCAGCAACAAAGGTAAGCATCATATACATCACTATCCAAAGATGTCTCTCATCGGTCGATGGCGGATATCCTCAGTGTCCTCCATGGTGAGTACTCTGACTGGAGGTCTCCCATGCCGTGCTAGTATGGTCTTGATCCTCTGTTGTAGTCTCCGTCGGTGTTGGGATGGGCCTCTCATCTTGGGGCGCCTGGACTGCCCCAGCTCTATAGGTATCATAAAATACTGTTTGGTTATGGGCGGTCCTGGCATTGAAGTCCCCTAGGAGAATGATGTCACCATCCCTGGAGAAGTCCCAAATGTCATCATCCAAAATAGAAAAGGGAGACTGGCCGCTAGGTGATGCATACACTGATGTACTAGGAGCAAAATAACATATAGCAATGTAGAGATATCTGCTCGTCTCTGCCGTCAGTCTTGTTGGGGTAAAGGCATTATGCCCACCCTTATAGTGTGTAGTTGTTGGGGTAAAGGCATTATGCCCACCCTTATAGTGTGTACAAGCCCATAAGTTTTATAGTACATAGTACACTTAGTACTTTTAATGTACTAAGTGCACTATGTGCACTAGAGCAAATATACATGTGTGATAGGGGAGTCACACACTCATACTTTGTGAGTTGACTTATCCCCAAATCTCTCTCTCTCCCTTCTTCTCTGTGTGTGTCTCCCACATGAAACCCTAATTGTTTCAGCTGAGCTTCTTTAGCTCCCTTCAACTGGTATCAGAGCTGCGGTTGTGTCCGTGTGTGCGCTTACAGGTGTGCGTGTTCAGGTCTTATTGTTGTGCTCTGTGAAGCTTTAGGTTTGGATACGCTCGCGCAGCTGCAGCGGGGTCGCCGTTTGCTCCACAGGGCAAGGCCGCAGCGTTCTTCCCCTTCTCTAGCAGCAGCGGCAGCACAGGCGTTTGACACCGCCATCAGCACCCCCAGCACTATCGGCAGCGACGAGGTATCTGACGACATGAGAGGCGGTGGCACAGGAGAGGCGCCAATGCGTCAAGGCAAACGCCCCGTTTCCGAGGCAAATCGCATCACCATGGCAGAGCGCCTAGAACAAATCCGAGATTGGGCCCGATTAGAGGTAAAGTCGCGAGGTACTCGCCCAGACCCGGGGTGGTAACCAGGAGCTGACGGTAAGCTTGGCGGTTCGCCTCTGTGTTGTCAAGTCCAATAGATGCAAGTCTCTTGCCACAGGTAGCGTTGGACTCGTCCATCGCCAGGATACCCCGCCCACGAGACGCCACCGAATTCGCGGTCTTGATGAGCTCATCTGCATAGGCTCCCGCGCGGATGGTGAGGGGTGAATATTGCTGAGTTGTTGCAGAGAGGTCGCAGGCTTCAAAGACAACAGTACATAGCAGTTTTCAGAGCTCCTCTGCTACCGCCCACCTGCACGATACAGCATCCGTACCTGCACAGCAACAGCAGCATCAGCACACGAGTCAGCAAATACGACGCTCCCCCCTTTTCTGCAACAGAAATCAGAAATTTTCAAAGGTATTTGCTTCAATTTTGGGATTTGCATGTCCATTATTATCAATTGAGCAGGTACAAGTCCTAATGGCTCAGATTTGAGCACAATTGGCAACATTGGGTGACATTGGTCACATTCCGGGTCAATTGGCAGGAAATTGGGTGTTAACATTTGGGGCTTTTGATGTAATTGTGCCATTGGGCATTCATACATGCTGTATGATGTGAGCAATCTCACATTCGGGGCTAAATTGCAGGAAATTGGAGTGCAAATCAAAGGGCTTTTGTGCCAATTGGGTTGATTTGCATGCAGGCACTGGCATTTGATGCTTTGGGCAATGTGTTGATGCCTGTCAAGCACTCAATGTGCCAGTAAATCAAGGGGCTTTTATGTATTGGATGTATATGTGGCCAGGGGGAAGCATTGTGAAGACTCTGGATGCCTTCATGTGCATTAATGTACCATTCATGATCAGAAATTGATCTTGAATCAAAGGGCTTTTCAAGATTTTGTGCTTGTTGAGCTTGGCAAAGCAGCAGGGAAGATTTTTATGCCTTGAACCCTCAGAAATCCACTTGCAGTCAAGGGGCTTTTGCCCAATTTCTGTCCGGGACTGTTGTATGCAGTGGTGGGGACTGTCAAGGTCTGATTTTCACTCATTTGGACAGCCAGGAGAGCATTTATTGCTACTGTACTTGCTGGTACAGATTTGGTACAACTTTGTACAAGTTTTGGCATGGCTGTACATTGATTTGTGTGAGGAAAAGGCTCATTTTCAGCTGCTGTACTTGCCGGTACAGACTTGGTACATCATTGGTGAGCACTTAGTACTGTTGTACAGTATTTTGGAAAGGGAACAGAGCGCATCTAAGGTGCTGTCATAAATCTGCAGCAACCAGATTTTGGTGATTTTATCACATTCAGTGGGAGGAGAGTTGCATTCGTGCTTCCGCAGTGGGAGATAAACTTTGGGAGAACAACTGTGAGCACTTTGTGTGCTTTGGTGCAGTGTTAGCACATCTTGCAGGGTGTCAGGCATTGATTGTGTCAAAGGTTGCATATTGCTATGGCAACCACAGGTGAGAGCTCTTCATTGCTTCACATCAAGAAGCTTGAAGGCTCACATAATTATGACATTTGGCAAACCCAGTGCTATAATGTGTTGCTCCAGAAGAAGCAGCACAAGTCCATCAAAGAAAGGGGTGTAATGCCCGCTTCTCTTACTGCTGAAGAATGGGAAGATATGGATGAGCTGGCAAGATCCACCATCATGTTGTCTGTGTCAGACTCTTTACTTTTCAGCATACGTGAAGAGAGGGGAATGTGGCAAAGATTGCAGGACTTGTATGCCCAGCAAAGTGCCTCAAGCAAAGTGTATTGGTTGAAGAAACTCATAGGTCTTCAAATGAAGGAAGGGGCGTCTATGACAACCCATCTAAATGAGTTTAATGGTGTTGTCAGCCAGGTCATCAATCAAAAGTTGGCAATGGACGATGAGTTCAAAGCCACCTTTCTCTTATGCACTTTGCCAGAGAGTTGGGACACATTGAGGACAGCCACTAGCAATTCAAATGCTATGTTGTCATATGCAGATGTGGAGGGTGCTCTCCTTCAAGAGGAGATGAACAGGAAGAACAACTCTGTTGGAAAGTCCAATGCAATGAATGCACGTGGGAGATCCCAGCAAAGGGGTAAAAGCCAAGAACGGGGAAGGAGCAAGTCCCGCTCCAAAAAGGACTTGGAATGCCATTATTGTGGCAAGAAGGGACATTTCAAAAAGCAATGCTACAAATGGAAGAATGATCAAAAGGAAAAGGGCAAAGGAAAAGACAAAGACAAAGATGCAAAGCCAAAGGGCAAAAGTGGAGTCAAGATTGAAGAAGTCAATGTGTCACATGCAGGTGACAGTGAGGATGAAGTCCTATTCATGTCTTCACTTGATGCCCATTCACTCCATGGAGGAGATGGTCATGGTATGCACTCATGGATCATTGATTCAGGTGTCTCCTTTCATGTCACAGGTTGCAGAGACTTGTTTGTCATGTATACTGCTGGCAATGAAGGAGTAGTTTATTTGGGTGACAACCACGCATGCCAGATTCTTGGCAGAGGTGATGTGAGGCTTGTGTTTTCAGATGGCTCACAGCTTATGCTCCATGATGTCAGGCATGTGCCTGAGATCAAGAAGAACCTGTTTTCTACTAGACAGCTTGATGATGTTGGTTATGTTACCACATTTGGTAGTGGAAAGTGGAAGATTAGTAAGGGCTCACTGGTTGTTGCCGAGGCTCTAAGGTGGACACTCTTTACTTCATGCATGCTGGTGTTTGTCACCATGCTAATGTAAATGCAACCGAGCTGCCGGAAATCTCTATGTGGCATAGCCTGTTGGGACACATGAGTGTCAAAGGAATGGAGCAATTGTCTCGTTTTGGTTACTTGCCTTCTCTAAAGTTCTCAAGTTTTCAGTTTTGTGAGCATTGTATATATGGAAGGTAAGTAACTCCAGTGTCCCCACAAGAAAGCTCTTGGACAGAAAGATGCTCAGTTAGAGCTTGTGCATACAGATGTATGTGAGATGCCTCGGCTTTCTTTGGGAGGGGCAAAATATATTGTGTCTTTTATTGATGATGCCACACGCAAGAAGGTGTGGGTTTATCCTCTTCGTTTGAAGAGTGATACATTCTCAGTGTTTGAGAAGTTTGTTGCTCATGTTGAGAATCAAACTGGCAAAACACTGAAGGCTTTACCTTATCTACTACAGAGGTCGAGTATATTGCAGCCACAGAGGCTTGCAAGGAGGCATTATGGCTATCTCGGTTAGTGGTTGATTTGGGTTATACAGGGGATATTCCATTGTTGCATTGTGACAGTCAGAGTGCCATCCAGTTGGCAAAGAACCCTGTCTTTCATGCAAAGACGAAGCATGTGGATGTGAAGTATCACTTCATCAGAGAGGTGATAGAGAACAAGCTGATTCAGCTTGTCAAGATTCATACGGATGACAACCCGGCTGATCTGTTGACAAAGAGTTTGCCACCAGAGCGGTTTGCTCATTGCAGACACTTGATGGGCATTGGATGAGGCCAGTTTCAGCCTTGATATGGCCTTATATATTATCATGTACATGTTGAATTTTTCTTTTCCTTCACTTAAGGGCACATTGCCTTTAAGTGGGAGGTTGTTGGGTAAAGGCATTATGCCCACCCTTATAGTGTGTAGTTGTTGGGGTAAAGGCATTATGCCCACCCTTATAGTGTGTACAAGCCCATAAGTTTTATAGTACATAATACACTTAGTACTTTTAATGTACTAAGTGCACTAGAGCAAATATACATGTGTGATAGGGGAGTCACACACTCATACTTTGTGAGTTGACTTATCCCCAAATATCTCTCTCTCTCTCTCTCTCCCTTCTTCTCTGTGTGTGTCTCCCACATGAAACCCTAATTGTTTCAGCTGAGCTTCTTTAGCTCCCTTCAAGTCTAACCCACATGTACCTAGCCTGCTCATCTCTGCGGACTATATGTATCAGTGGCTGTAGCTCCTCTCTAAACAATACTGCCACTCCTCCTGAGTCCCGTCCTCTATGCTCTGAACGAGTCTCCTGTCTACAAGCTGTCTCCCATCGGTATCCACTAACATGTGGCATGGACTGTCCAGGAGCCTAATGCGTCTCACAATAGAAGATGATGTCCCTCCCAGTGAAACTATCCTCAACAGCCCCTACATCAAGGCGAAGAGATCCATTACAATTCCAAGTAGCAACTTTGAGTGTAGTCCCATAGGTCTCGCGCCGTCATGAAGAGCGCCTCTCCATAATCACCACTCTACCATCTCTATAGAAGGCCACTTTCCCTTTCTCTCGGGCTGCTCTTATCTCGGGCATAACTTCTTTCATGTGGGCAAGTTATGAGAGTGTGAGGTCATCTCCAAGAAATATTCCCGTCTTCTTGAGTGTAGGACGTCTCGTCAAGAAGTCCTTCTTCGCTTCCATGGAGGGGGAACGAATGATAAGCGCTCTCTCCTTAGAAGATTCGCCACTACCTTCTCTCTTCTTTCCCACTCTCCATGCCTTTGTGTGTGTGGCTTCAATGCCCATCATAGAGAAGAGCTCCTTGGTTTCCCCTTCCGCATCATCACGGTCTTTTAGACCGGACACTCGTACATGTAAGGCCCGGGTCTTCCTCCTTTGCTCCTCTTCAAGGGTCATGTTGATGATGGTGGGAGTGGGGATGGGTGGCGATTCTTTACCTTTCCCTTTCTTGGCGACCTCGATCCATTTCTCCGCCTCGTCCATCTTCTTTTGTGTCTTTGTGATCACCTCCACCCATGAAGATGTCTTCTCTTTATGTTGCTCCTCCTCCTCTCGAATGATCCTCATTTGTTCCTTGATGGTATTCAGCTCTTCAATAAAGGAGGGCTGAAATTTTCCATCCTCAAGCTTGCCTTTTGAAGTGGCTTCCAACTCCTTTTTGAGGGCTGAGATTTCAGCCGCTTGACTTTTAGCATGCAATTTGGCCTTCACTAGTTCCTCCTTTAAGGCTGAAATCTCAGCCTCTTGCTTGGATGTTCTCTCTTCGAGCTCTTGGATTTTGTCAAATCCCTTCTCGAGTTTGGAGAGACAGTTTATGATTGCGGTAACGGAAGAGTCGACCATCTTCTTGTTTTCTTTGATAATTGTGCTGAGCTTGTCCTCCACCTTCACGAGCTCCTCTTTAACTCCGGTCTTGGCCATGACTTTTTGCAAAACTTCCCACAGCCAATGGTGGACTGGAAATTAATCCATGATACCTGCGCGCAGCGCTAAACAGCTGCAGCAGGGGGGGGGGTTCAAGCCATGTAGGGAAAAGAGAAAGAGAGAAGAGATTCAGCAGAGAGAGAGAGAGAGAGAGAGAGAGAGAGAGAGAGAGAGAGAGAGAGAGAGAGAGAGAGAGAGAGAGAAATGATATATTAACGTCTTCGAAAGGCCAAAATGACCTATGAGACCAAAAAGGTTACAACAATTGGTGGATCTGATACAATGTCTGTGTAAGCAAAGCTAAAAACAACTAAACAACTAACTGAAACTGAAACAACTATGAGGAAAAGTACGGTACTAGGAGCTCCTAATGGATTACATTTGGGAGGAAAACTCCAGCAACAAAGGTAAGCATCATACACATCACTATCCAAAGATGTCTCTCATTGGTCGATGGCGGATATCCTCAATGTCCTCCATGGTGAGTACTCTGACTGGACGTCTTCCATGCCGTGCTAGTATGGTCCTGATCCTCTGTTGTAGTCTCCGCCGATGTCGAGATGGGCCTCTCATCTTGGGGCGCCTGGACCGCCCCAGCTCTATAGCCCAATCAATTAGTTTTAACGTCTACTAGAGGCGGAACTCGACCTATGAGAAATCAATGTACAATTGTCAATGTCTTCTGGATGTCCAAAAAAAAAGGGACAAAATGAACATGAAATAAAGTATGAAAGTACTGAGCTAGTGGGGGGGTGTGATGGATGGAGCACTACTGCTAGAGGCTGAGTATGCAACCTATATGCGTAGGGTATACAAGAATGCAATGCAGATCTGTCTAGCTCCAACCAGTACCATAATGGGGGTGTAATATGTGATACATAGGCGATGGCGAGGCAAAAATACCTCGGAGCATGATCTCCGGGTGTGAGTGTAAGTGAGCTAGCCGCTCCTAGATATGGTGCGGATGTCGAGCCCGTATCTCTGTGATCTCCCTCTGATGTAGTCTGGGAGTCCAGTAGCCTGGTGCTCTCGGTCTCCGTCTGGCTTGGAGGTCCGCAGTGCGCTAAAGTGTAACCCCCTTCTGTGTCAGGGTAGGCAGTGGGATAGATCTCTGGAAGAAATCAGTGAGCTGGAGCTGTCGCCCACCTCTCCCTGTGGTAGGAGTCCGTATCAGTGTCTCTTTGTGGCGCTGTGTCTCTAACAAGAACTGGCAAAATCTGCGCTGGTCTGCAGACTCCATGATCTGGCGAGTGAGGGATTGTAGGCATATGCTCACTTATGGTAGTGCTATGTGTGAACAGGGCTTAACCAAGGGCATTTTTTCCCATGTGGTTTTTCCCCTTGGACATCAAGTGTGAAAGGACATATAATATTTTGTACTTCTATATTATATGGATGTGGCACACATGCAAGGGTTGACTTGCATTTTGTGGATACCACACTTTTGGCTCTCTCTCTCTCTCTCTCTCTCTCTCTCTCTCTCTCATTTCTATGTGTGAGCTTCTCTTCCCTGCACCTAACCGTAATGTGCAGGTTTGTGTGTGTGAGTGTGTGAGTGCAACACCCAACAATTGGTATCAGAGCTGGGAGTTGACCCTGAAATTCTGCTGCTGGAAGAAAGCCTGCGAAATTCCGTCGACACTGTGTTTTTTCGTCGCCCTGCGAACTTCCGTCGTCGTCTGTCCGTGGATTCCGTCCGACGGTTCTGTCGCTCGCTGCTCCACCGTCTAGCCACGAGAAACGGGAGCCCCCCACTGCCGCTCAGCTCGCGGGCGGCTCTTCCCTCTCCCGCCGCCGCCCAGTTCCGCCTGTTGTCCGGCGCGTCGCCTCTCCGTTCTGGCTGTCGCTCCTTTGTTCCGACCACCCTCTCTGCTCCGTCTCGACCTGCCGTCGCCGTTCCTACACCGGCTGCCGCATGCGGCCGCCGTCCGTCCTGCGCCGACGACACCAGGTCCCCGCGAACCTGCTCCGACCTGCGTGCTAGCCCTCTCTGCTCCGTTGCACCCGCCTTCGCTTTTCCGATCCGGCCGGCCGGAGACTCTCGCCGTCGCTGCTCACGTCTGCAACCGTTCGGGTCGGGGTGCAGCTACGCTTAGCGCCGCTTCCGCTTCCACTGTTCGCACCCTCCGACCTGAGCGCTCGACACCTGCAGCTCTCCTCGACACCTGTAGCTCTGCACGGCTCCACTTGGCTGCCACGTGCATGCACCCGCTTGCAGCTCTAAGTGGTGCCTGAGCCCCGTATGCAGCTTTGTGCTCTGTGCTCCTCGATAACAGCTGCAAGCCTCTCGACTGTGTGCTCCCCGCCTAGCAGCTGCTTCCTCACACGTGCTGCCAAAGGTATTCTTCCTGCACATTTTCTTCCGAATACAAATACAGATTTTGCAGCCATTCCAGTGTAGGTCATATGCAGATTTTGCAGACACTTCTGTGCAAGGAAAATTACAGGTGCAATTTGGGGGATTTCTCAATTTGAGGCAAAATTGAAAATTGCAATTTGGGGGTTTTCAAAATTGAGGTCAAAATCAGCAAATTGAACCTCTTTCATTTGCAGAAATTTGGGGCTTTTGTGAAAATTGGCCAATTAGATGCACATTGAAGCGATTGGAGTGCATAAAAATTGGGGATTTTCTGATTGGAGCATGTAATTGGGCATTACAACTGCGATTTGTCGCGTATGTATACACATTGTGTGTAATTGGACAATTTGGTACAGGTTTACACTTGCTTTGGTTTGCAGGCATACATTTGCACAGGACATTTGGTTGCCTGGCAGTGCACATTGGTGCTTGGTTTGCTTGCAGGTATATTTTGTTGACATGGCACAGAATGCTACAGATGTATTTGGTGTGCTCACCTAGGAGGACAAGCGGGATGGATCTAACTACTCCCTGTGGAGTTTCATGATCCGTAATTTGCTGGTAGCCAAAGGGCTTTGGGGCATCATGTGTGGTGATGACACACGCCCACTTACCATATAGCTAGCCATGCCTCAAAGGGGAGGTGCTCAAAGAGCTCCTGATGTAGAACCTGCTCCCACACAAGAGCAGAAGAGATGGGACTCTAGAGATGCACAGGCCATGTAATTGATAGCCCTTTCAGTGAAAAGGACTATTATTCCGTACATTCGTTCATGCAAGACATCGAAGCTTGCATGGGACACATTGGAAGCAATGTATCAAGTACGCAACGAGGCAAGAGTTGCCTACTTGAAGAGGCAATTGGATCTTCTTTCTATGGATGAGGGTGACTCCATGGCAGATCATCTCACCAAAGTGAAAGATTTGCAGGACTAATTGCTCAACATTGATGAGGTTATCCCATACAGACAGATGGTCACCAACACTCTTCATTCTTTACCACCTTCCTACTTGGGTTTTCACACCTCTCTCAACCTCTCAATGAGAGGAGGTGGTGATCCTGATGAATGCAACGCTCGAAGAAGAGGCTAAATGGCGAGCCAAAGCCCTACATGTATGGGTTGCAAGGTGGGGGGAGAAAGGTACTCCTCAAGAAGATGCTAAGACACTGAGTACAAAGATAGGGGCCATAGAGATTCCTATAGCAGAGGCTTGGAGAGTGGGAAAGGATGCCACCAGAGCACGAGCATTGATATTGAAATTTGCAGATATGGATAAGAAGAAGGCCTTTCTCGCTAGAGGACCGCGCTTAAGGGAGAGAATTTATCTAGATGAGGATCTTACGCCGGCCTATGTAGCACACCAAAAGGAAAACATGCCTCGAGTATTCGAAGCCGTAAGGAGGGGAAGTGGGCTGTATATAGAGATGGGCAAGTGTTCATCTGGGAGCGCCGGTCATCGTGACGGGGCGCGGCCTATGGGACTTTGAAGTTATCGGTGTGGAACTGCAATGGAGCCCTACGGGTAGATGCAGGGTACTTCGAGGACACTTTCAAAGGCTGGGATATTGCCATGTATACAGAGACACACCAATGTGCAGGGAGTAAATTACCAGAGGTTCCTGGGTATAGATGGGAATCAGTATGTCGACCCCAACCACGCATAGCAGGGGGGGACTAGAGGAAGTGGGGGGGTAGCAGTACTGTTAAGGGAGGACTTACGGGAGGCAGTACATGTGATGCATAGAGGTGTAGACGCACGCTACATGTGAATCAAAGTGAGCACAAATAGACCTCGGGACATTTACATTGCAGTATGCTACTTCCCACCGACACATTCCAGATACGCTACGCCGGGAGAATCGCCATATATGCCGCTGTACGAGGACATCATGAGATTTGCGAGCTTGGGAGATGTACTACTAACGGGGGACTTTAATGCACGTACAGGCCGGGAACAATCAGCTCTCTATGCTACGGATGAGCCCATGTACCGCAAGCTAGCAGCGGATGAGATAGGGATGCAGAGATCTGCCCAGGACATAGGAGAGGTGACAGAATATGGGAGACACTTCCTAGCTTTGGGGAGTGCACATGGGCTAGTTATCTATAATGGCCTATCCCGTTGGCCAGGTTCAGATGCTCTCACATGTTGGAACAAAAAGGGAGGAGCTAGTATAGTGGATTACCTGATGGGCTCACCTACCTTGATACATGATATACAGGATCTCTCCATTTCAGGCAAACCCATTGGGATAGCAGTAGACCATGCATATTTGACATTTTCTGTGACTTGTGGATATGTTAGAGGCACACCACCCTCTAGTCATACGAGATTCCCAAGATATCACTTTACTCGGGAGACCTCTGGGGTATATGGCAGTGCAGTATATGATGGTCTGTTCGCTCTTGACGTGAGCAGTCCACTTGATGAGCTTACGAAAGAGTTGGCAGATGTATTACATGGTTCAGCAACATATGCTTTCCCGTATACGCCCCCTCTTTCTACCCCTCCTCGCCCTGCAGCGGGAGATCACCCTTGGCATCCACACACATAGACAAGCCAGAACGCTCTTCAAACGCCTTGTGCGGAAGAAGAAACGGGATTACCTGGCACTTTGCTGCTGAATATGCGCTGGTCTGCTGCCTCAAAGATCTGGCGTAGGGAATGTGGCTCTGAATAAAATGGGATATCTCTGAATAAAATGTGGCTCTGAATAAAATGGGATATCTCTCTCCGATGGCTGTATATGCTCTGCATCTGCATACATAATGCTCCTCACTCTCCACCTCCTCTCTGCACAATCTGCATACCCTCTCCTCTCAGGGGATATCTCCGAATAAAATGTGGCTCTGAATAAAATGGGATATCTCTCTCTGAATAAAATGGGATCTCTCTCTCTCATGGCTGTATATGCTCTGCATCTGCATACATAATGCTCCTCACTCTCCACCTCTTCTCTGCACAATCTGCATACCCTCTCCTCTCAGGGGATCCGTGCTGCTCTGCCAGTCTCAATCTCCAATCGGTGTGATGAAACTCTAAGCTAACCAATAGCCACTCGAGAGCCGTGTGGTAGAAAGCCCTCCATGTATCTAGGCCCCTCTATAAATCCATCATCAGTGATACTCATGAAGTGATCTCCGATCCCCTCCCTCTCAAGAGACCCTCTCTATGTCTACGCAGCTCCAGCAAGTATAATCCGAGGCATCTCTGATCCCTGGTATCTCATGACTCTGGAAAGTGGTCCGAAACCCTCTCTGAACAGAGAGTGAAAACGGCCTCGTATCTCATAATATACTGGACAATGACATATGTAATGTAACTCTCTCTCTAGCTCCATCTGGCACAACTAACAAATCCTGGCCTCAGTTTGGTACTCCTCTGAATCTGCCAGTCTCAATCTCTAGCTGGTGTGAGGATGTGCGCATGTGACCAATAGCACACCGTACCCCATGAGAAAGATGAGTATCCATGTAGCTGGGTCTAATCACAAATCCATCCTCCGTGAGCTGGAGAAGATGATCTCTATAGAAAGCCATCTTCGTACCAAGCTCGTGTGTCGGCTCTATCCATGTCCTCCTAGTGTCCAGCTGAGTCAAGTCCTCCTAGTGTCCAGCTGAGTCAAGTCCTGCCTGATAAGTCTGGTAATCTCTGCCTGTGTGAGAGAGAGGGACGGTGCATCTAGCGAGTACTGAAACGGAGGTAGCCTGTTCATACTAAAGCCATGTAGTTGGAACCAAGCTGTCATCTGTGCATACCAACATGATCCGTCTCCTTGTGATGCCAACTGTCGTGAAGACTCCAGGCTAAGAGAGCATATCTGTCTCTAGGGAGAGCCCAAGTGCTATGTATAAAGGAGACTGATTGAGTGAGTGCCTCTACTACCAATGGGGGGGCAGTCATCTCTGCATGGATAATATCATGTGGTACGGAGGCCTTGGCCCTAATCATCCGGGAAATCATAGAAACCAAGGGCCTCTCCATACATCTCCATCCATCAGTGCTACTAGCTCGGCTGTGGTGATCCACTGAGGGTCCCCATATCTCCACTCCATACAGCATGGCTGAAGTGACCAAAATGTCAAAGAGCCAGAGCTTTGTTCGAGGTTCCTGAAATTGAACCTGCGAACACATCCTCTCTAGTCTCCCCAATGCTGCATAAGCTCTGGTCAATCTGGTCTCCGTTGCTCTCCTCAAGGAAAATAGTGGGCCACTAGAAACCACACCAAGGTAAGTATATGCATATGTATACTCCACTGTCTCCTGACCATATGTAAAGCTGGGTATTGACCTCCTAACCCACTGTGCTGTGGTGTTAAACACCATCACCTTGGTTTTACCAAGGTTAATAGACAATCCACTGTCCTGTGCAAACGTGTGCAATGCGTCCAAATGACGCTACATCCCCTCTGGAGAATCCGAGATCAGCACAATATCATCATCATACAATAACAGCGGAATCCATGTCCCTGCTAGCTGCGCTCCTCTGTCACCCTCCCGCTCTACATAGTCCGAAACCTCATCCACATACATCCCAAATAAGGTGGGAGAAAGGGGGCAGCCCTGCTTCACCCCAATAGTGGAGTGAACCATCTCAGATATACCCTGAGTAGTACATACCTGCCCCACAACTGTCTTGTATAAAGCCATGATTCCCCAAATCAGCTCTGTGGGCACTTCCATCTCCAGTAGTCTGCGCATCAGTCTGGCTCTCGGTACTGTGTCAAAAGCGTTGCGGAAATCCACAAAACAACAATAAATCCTCTTGCCATAGAATCTGCCCGCCTCAATAATAGCTCTGAGTGTCAAGATATGGTCAAGAGTGGAGAAACCTCTCCTGAACCCTGCCTGCCCTGATGCACGTATGCCCTCTCTCTCTGCCCATCTACTCAACTCCTGCTCAAGAATAGATGCATATAATCTAGCCAATGTGTGACCAATCATGATGGTACGATAATTCCCAGGAAGCATGGGATCCCCTGACTTGAAGATAGGCACAATCGTGGACATATTCCAAGTCTGAGGAAAAGCCTCACACATGGCTCGGTTAAACATCATAGCAATAAGCTCTGCAAGCATATCTCTGGCATGAATAAAGTGCTCTGCTACCAAACCATCATGATCATATGCTCTCCCAGTCCTCATCCTGTCAATAGCTTTCCTTACCATCTCAGCAGTAAAGAAAGCACATGTCTCTGGGCATGGCTCCGATGGGTCTGGCAGGGGCAGCTGTCCTGGTGCTGTGTACAGGGATGCTGCATACTCACCCCAAATCTCTGTGGAGGTAATGGCTGGTGATGGTGAATGCTCATGGAATAGTCTCCATGCCTCGTGACTCATAAATAACTCATACAAATCCCTCTCTAACTGAGCAAGATAAGCCCTCTTCTTCCGTTGCACTAGGCGCCGGAAGGTAATCCGTGACTGTCTGTGAGTGGTAACACTCATGAGCACCTCTCTCTGTAATCTGATCCTCATCTCTCTGCACTCCTCATCATACCAGCTGTTCTGGGGCATGTTCCCATATCGTCTCCGTGTAGGCTGACTATGGGGATATGCCTCTGATGCTGCAGCATGAAGCGTCTCTATCAATATCTGAGTGAGCTCATCTAATGGCCGTCCCGGCTCCTCGGCACATAAGTGTCTGTATATCTCATCCGTGTACACGGTGTCAGTCTCCGTCGTAAAGGTGTAACGAGTGTGTGTGGAGACCTGTCCCAATGGAGCTGTGTTGAACTGAAATGTGAGAGTGAAGGACAAGATAGCATGATCCATTGCTACTCCAACCGGCCTAGTGCCTACCATGAAATCCTGAAAAGAGGGAATGAGACTGGGCTGAGCCATAACATAGTCCACTGTGCTAGCACCATGCCGATGTGGAAAGCTAGTGAAACCGCCCGTTGTCGGGAATCTCTGTAGGCCATTCAGGATAGAGATAGAGATAGAGATAGAGATAGAGATAGAGATAGAGATAGATATATATATATATATATATATATATATATATATATATAGAGAGAGAGAGAGAGAGAGAGAGAGAGAGAGAGAGAGAGAGAGAGAGAGAGAGAGAGAGATGTATTAATGTCTTCTTGAAAAGGTTTAAATGACCTATGAGACCAAAAGGTTACATCATATCCATGAGGTACATCATCCTCGGTACAAAATAGTAATAAAGAAAGATAACAAAAATCTAGAACTATAAAATCTGAACTAGGTACATGAGCAAAGATCTCTCTTATCACCCTAATACATCCCTCATGGGCCGCTGTGACATGGTGCTCAAGGTGGTAAAACTGAGCTGGTTCGAGAAGGTCGTGCGATGATGGGAGATGATGGCCCGGATCCTCCTGTGGTGGCGTGTCCATGGGTGAGGGCCATGGGGTCTGGGGCGTCGAGCTCTGCATAACTCACAGAGAAATGAAATGATATATTAACGTCTCTAAGAGGCCATGATTGCCTATGAGACCAAAACTGAGAGTACATCTAAAGTTGGTGTCTCATCAAAGAGGACAACCAAATGAAACTGAAAAGTACAATAAACTGACTATCTTACAGTTATAAGAACTGTAAGTAACTGAGAGAGAGAGAGAGAGAGAGAGAGAGAGAGAGAGAGAGAGAGATTCAAAACATCAGTCCATGAACTCTTTTTTCAGGATTTGCATACGTGTCCACATGATGCTACCATGACGAATACCAATGAGGAACAAAATTGGAAGAAGCCTTGTAATAGCAGAAGTGAACATAATGTGGTGGAGTTCATGTCTTCAACATTAAAAATGACAAAGAAATATCAAATTAAACGTAGATGTATCATATCAACACAAAAGAATTCGCGAAGGCAAGTCTTTTTTGTAGTTTTCAAATTTTTAAACCTGGAAAGAATTTGAAAAATGCTTTTGAATGCTACTCATACTGGTAAAAAGGGACATGGGGGACTTTTGCAAGTCATAGATCATGAAACAGAGTTCTTTCTTACCACAATTTTCAGATGATGTGACTTGGATGTGACGATATGCATCGTTTAATACTGGAGGAGATTCAGTTTGTAACTGTTTTGTGGAGGTACGAGGTTGCCTAGACTCGGGTGGCATAGACAGTGCATTGTGTGGGATGCCACATGGGGGGTTTGAGGTCTTTACCGATCAGCAATCGCTTTATGGATTAGCATTTAGCACAAACTCTGTTACTGGAGCACTGTTTGTCTGTCAAGGTGGTAGAGTTTAGTGAACAGTGTCTTGCTGGCCACAATGCGCTATATAACTTTTTATAGACCAGATAAGACTTAAAGCACTGTATTTGCACAAAACGTGACTATGTACAATGATCATTGCAGATCCAAATCAGATCTGCAAATGCATGCTGTGCAAATACCTGCTATTGTGCATGAACTAGAATGACGTACTGCTGTCTTCCACTTATGCATGAGATAAACGCTCATGGAAAGGGCTGCCTTCTTGTTCAGATGTTGTGTATGCTGTCTGGGGGACTGGTTGCAAACCTTGTCTCTGAATATGCAAGATCATGCATGAATGACCCTGAATATGCCTATAAATAGGCACCTGATATGCTGGTCAGTGCGGCCAGCTGTCATGTGCATGCACATGGACATCCCTAAACCAAGGCTAATCCCTGGTGGTGGGCAGCAGATAAACATTAGATTTTGGAGCAGCAGCAGCTGTCACAGGCATGAGGAGGCATGATGTGTAGACTGGGACCATGTCGGCAGCAGTTTAGCATTTATCTGATGGAGTTGCCAGTATATAGATTCATACATGTCCATGGAACCGGCTGACAGCAGATCGGCCAGTTTATTATTCCTCCTAAGGCCTATAAAAGGCATGATGTGTAGACCGGGACCATGTCGGAGCAGTTTAGCATTTATCTGATGGAGTCAACAGTATATAGATTCATACATGTCCATGGAACTGGCCGACAGCAGATCGGCCAGTTTATTATTCCTCCTAAGGCCTATAAAAGGCATCTCCTTGCTCATTGTTGGTTCTCTCTCCCATATGGAGTTTGGTCATAGATAGGACTTTTTGAGGTTGCTAAAGGCAGCCAGAATACATGTACTTTTTTGTACTATAAAAAATATACTGAAATTACAGCACTTCTATCTCTCTATTCCGTGTCTTTGTTGATTAATCTTGCATCAAGAGTTCCTATGCAGTGCTTAGGGCTGAAAGAAGACTACCCGAGCTTCTGCATGTGACACCAGCCCTTTTCAGACCCAAAAATATCAAGGTCATGAAACATGTTTATATTGTGTCCAACTTGTGTCCCATCATTGGTGCACTTTGTGGGAACCTCTTGGCATGTTTGGATGTCAAAACTGTCCCAATCGATTCGAAGGTGGCTACAAGGGGGATCCATGTCCATGTGCATCCTGCTTAGGGCATGCATGTGACATCTCCTCCTACTAAAGATGAACCTTTGCTCCACTTGCATTGGGCTGTGTCACTCCCCAAGGATGGCTCGTGGCGCGTGTATGTCATAAACTAGAGTACACACACATGGTGGCTCAAAAATCAGCATACCGACCATGACATGCCTAGCGATACTTTGGTTGTCACAATTTGCAAGTGCAAGTGCAACTCTGTAAACGGAAGGGGCAACTGAACACGGAAAATCTAATCAATCATGAAATCTGAAAATACACATATGCATGGCATATAAAACAAGAGTACACCACACTAGGGGCCAGAAGATGGGCTGAACCCCCCCCCCCCCTCCCTTTATGGTTAGATTACCAAAAAGGAGTCTGCTTCCAATACAACTTATGCGGGTGCCCAGGGTTCACCACTGGCTGCACCTGTTTCTTCCAATACAATATGAAAACAAGAATACATCGCAAAATCTGAATTTGATAACAATTTTCAGCACAAGTGAGCATTCCCGGCATCAAGCACATGCAGGACAACTATGAACAGTCCATAGCACTCCCACATCAGCCCGGGACAACTCAACATCTTCATCTTCTTTCTGTCTGGCTCATAGGGTAAGTCGACCAGCCCTCCGAGGCTGTTTTCAGCAGTCAACCAGCCCTCAGTAGCCACAGAAGAAAGCGACGAGCAGTTGTGCGCAAGCCTGCACACCTCTGGTCGGAAGGAAAACTATCTAGAAGCCCACGACCAGCTCTTCCTCCCTGTTTTTAACTCTGTTTAGCCTCTATTCAAGCTGTAGATCAGCCGCCCAGCAGTGGAGAACATGCAGCAAAAGTCGGCCAGCTTCTCCCATGCATCCGGTGAACTTCAGTCGCGATGGATGGCTGTAGAAACTTGCCAACAGGCTGAAAACCAGCCGACCAGCCCTCATGCACTCCTGAAAAGCATGCACCCCCCTCAATCTGGAGTTTTTGTTAATATTGGAGGCTCCCCTACTGAAAATAGCCCACACATGTGCTTTTTTGGTCCAGAAAGGGGCGCCTACATGAAGGGAGTCCAAATAATGTCTAGTGCCCGGTCTTTGGCCGCCACGTGTATTAAATAAATCTTTCTCAATGTGTACTCACTTATAAGTTGTCTGGTCACTTATAAGTGAGTGTGAACCTGCACCCATAATTATTAACACGTGAACTCATAAAGCTGTAAATTGAGTTTTTGGGAATACTTACCACCTGCAAAACACATGTAGACCACCTGTCAGTCCCAAACGGGTGTGCACATACATGTCCACAAGGTGCCCAGGCGTCCTCGGCCCCATGGACAACACAGGCTGAAATCTCAGGCATTGTCTAGACAAACAAGACAAGTCATCCAAAGATAAAATCAAAGTCATGCACACACATGAGTGCAATTATATTGGAAGAAACACCCATCTGCTCAGTTGTATCCGATAAAATGTCCAGGGTTCATGATCCTTCCGGAACCTTCCCAGAACATAAATACACAAGATCTCCAAGATAGCTAGTCCCAGAGACTTTCATGTCAGACTCCATGGCCATACATGTACACCATGTCAGGCCCCACAAGCCACACATATACTATCAGGTCAGGCTACACCAGCCATACATGTACTGTCATGATAGGCTCCATATGCCAAAAGATGCTTGGTATGAAAAGATTCATGCATACTTGGTTGCACATGGTTTTTGGAACTATGTCCAGAGGACTTAGGATATTTTTCTTGGTCATCATCTTGTACATTGGAGACATGTTGCTCACAGGCCCTAATGAGGAACAAATTTCAGCTTTCAAAGATGAATTACATTCATCATTTAATCTTTTCTTAAGCTCAAGAGTGCCATTACATCAGGACCAATTTTGGTGATTTTGGATTTACAAAAGCCATTTAGTGTTGAATGTGATGCATGTGGCAATTGCATAGGAGCTGTCCTAAATCAAGAAGGACATGCCGTTGCATATGAGAGCAGAAGGTTACATGATGCCGAGCTTTCTCTTAGCATCTATAGAAAGAGCTATTGGCTGTAATTCATGCTCTTAAAGTATGGAAACACTACTTATTGGGAGCTGAATTTACAGTCAAGACCGATCACCAAAGTTTGCGGGTTTTTCTAACGCAAGCCAAGCTTTTAGAGAAGCATATGAGGATAGCCAATTTCGTCTCTGTGTTTCATTTTCAGATTTTGCACACCCTTGGCACGAAGGATGTGGTTGCAGATGCTCTATCACTTCCACTATGTGCATGACGAGGTAATCGAAGGCTGGCACAAAGTGCGCTGTGAGAGTGTAAACCCGTGGACAACACCACCAAACACGTCAATCATGCCTTCTCCTTCATATCAACACACAAGAAAAGCTCTGCAGTTGCGGTAGCTATACACTCACTCTCCTTGCTACCAGTTTGTCGGTGACAAAGCAAAGAAACACCTCTGGCAATAAAGAGCAAGATAGCCTTCATAACAGCTCCAACATATTCACGAAAACGGCCCAACAATAGTGGACTGCTAAACAGCCCACAATTCTTCCCAAAAACCAGTCTTCAAAGCTTCATGATGAGCCACCAACAATGGCTCAAATCCCCCACAAAATACCCTGAAAATAACAACCATAAGATTTTTGTTTTGTTTTTTTCTCTGCGTTGAATGGCTGCGAAAGAAATCGTTGAATCCTTGTGTGTGGGGGGGGCAACACCAGCCCCACGACCTGTATAAGCAGCGCAAGCATTACGCTATTTGAGGTGGGGCAAGAGCACCCTAAGCGCCGTCTGAGGGGCTTGCGTTGAAGAAGTGGTCGTCGTTTGTGTGGGCGAAGAGCTGCGTGAAAAGAATGGCTGGAGAAGACCGCTCGCCTGCGTTGTGCAGAGGGGGGGGCGAAGACCAGCCCCAGGCCAGCCAGGCCTAGGCGGCCAGCTAGGCGGCCAGCCAAGCGGCCAGGCCAGCCAGGCCTAGGCGGCCAGGCCAGCCCCAGCGGCGGCGGCCAGCCATGGGCGGCCAACCAGGCGGTGGCGCCGGCCAGCCAACGGCGGCCAACCAGGGGCAAGAAAACCATGTGGCTGCAATTTCAGTTGCCTCACATCAAGACTTATATGGGATGCAAGATATGTATCATTTGGATGCTGAATTTGCAGATATTTGGGCTGATTTGATTGCTGGTCATGCACACGCCTTGTACGTAGTGAAATATAGCTATCTTATGAAAGATAACTACCTATGTGTAGTTTCAAACAGGAGACAAAAAGTTTTGGATGAATGACAGTGTGTATCTACCGTGTGCTACACGCACACAAGACTAGCTTCGAGGTTTGGGGAAGCTTGGAGCTAGGCAGGCTGATTGGCGAGCTGAGTTAGGGATAGACTAATGGGCGGGCACCCAAGTGTGGACGCCCGATGACCGGCCAAGAGCCTATAAAAGGGTGGCCGGGGACAGCCAAGACTGTGGGCTTGCCCACGGCTGTCATGGTTGGGAGGTGAGTCAGGCTTGCACCCCCATGTTATTTGTTTGTTTGTAGGTTTCGACTCTCGTATCAGGAGCGTTCACGAGGAGATCCGGTGGGGATTTGACAGTGGTATCAGAGCGTGCCTCGTGAACGAGCAAGTCGGTAGGTAGAGAAGATGAGGTCGAAGAAAAGGTATGAGTTCGAGAAGCTTGCTGTTTTTCTGTGCATATTACTGTTTTTTTCAGTCAGTATGTGCTTTTTCATCGAAGAAATCCATGAAGATGGAGATGGTGGTCTAAGAAGGGTTGGTTTGTTTGCAAGAAGAAGGCTAGATTCTTGTTTGTGCAGTTGCATGAACTAAAGAGAGAGAACAGAAAAAAAGCATGTTCCTTTTTTTTTTTGGTTGAACACGAGAGGGAGAGCGAGCGAAAGATGCGCAGTCGGATGCTTTTCGGGTGCTGCTGGTCACGTGTTGCAAGCGCAAGTATGCAGTCGGCCAAGCCTACATACAGGTTAAAAATAACAAATGCAAAACATTGGACGAGGCCATTCATTCAGCTCGTATCTATGATGATACAATGGTCTTTTCCAAGTCGAAACCCATTACCGAGCAGGGGAACAAGCATAAAAGAAAGTTCTCTGCACCTATGGCCAACACGACTGAAGGAAAGTCTTCGGACCAACCTTCGAAGAATTCAAGTTCGACACTAGTGAAGAAGAAACGACTCCTTAAAGCTTTGAAGCTCAAGAAGGAGGGACGTTATTTTATCTGCGAAGAAAAAGGACACATGCGTAACGAGTACCCAAAGCAAAAGGGTGCAAAGACCAACGCAGGACCCAAGGCAAAGGAAGCTAACCAGTTGTCTTTGACAGGTACGTCAGTTACTGTACTTTCTCGCCCTAGTACATGTTCTGATTGTTTGTTCAACTCTAAAGTTTTTGGCTTGCATGATCTTCTCCGAGTTTATGGAGAAGTGAATGGTCATAGAATTCACATTCTTCTAGACCCTGGCAGCTCACACAACTTTGTTAACTACAAACTTGTGCAGAAATTGAGTCTTGATACGACACCCAGCGATCATACCTATGAGGTACGCCTACTTGCGGGAAGGCAGGTATGGGATCGAAAGGTGGAAATGCTTCCAATCCAAATTCAAGACTACAAAGATACTCTGGAATGCTATGTTATGCACCTAGAAAATGTAGGCTTGTTATTCGGGATTGAGTGGTTTAAGACTCTTCAAGTCCAGATAGATTGGTCTAGTCATATTTTTTCTTTTCAGCATAGGCACATCCAGTATAGTATTTTAGGTGATTGTATTCATCCCTCTCAGGGACCTCTTGTAAATACAATTGATTTTGAAAATATAATGGATTCTTCTTTATATACCCCTTTTCCTTTTGTGTATTGATTCCACTTTCTTCCTTTCTCATCCCTTCCATGGATGTAAATGAATTAAGTGTGTTTGAAAGCAAAGAATTACAGAAGATACTTGATGTATTTCCTAAGGAACTGCCATCGGGTTTACCACTTGAACGGGCCGTAGATCATCGTATTTGATCCCTGGTGCTCATCCTGTCAGTATTCCACCTTACAGGATGAGCCAAGTTGAGGAAGATGAGTTGGCTAAACAACTCGAAGATTATTCGAGGATGGGCCAGATCCGTCCAAGTAAATCACCTTGGGGTGCACCTGTGTTGCTTAGAAGAAAGAAGAACAACACCTGGAGAATGTGTATAGATTATAAGAGATTGAACAAGCTGAGAACCGTTATCCTCTCCCTAGATCAGATGACCTGATTGACCGGTTAGTAAGAGCAAAATATTTCACGAAGATAGATTTACGTACTGGCTATCACTAGATACGTATTCATGAAAGGCATGTCGAAAGAACCGCCTTTCGGACTAGGTATGGCCATTACGAGTATCTCGTATTACCTTTTGGGCTAACCAATGCTCCAGTCACTTTCCAGCAAATGATAAACGATCTTTTTCGTGAACATTTGGGAAAATTTGTGGTGGTGTTTCTGGATGATATTTTGATATATACTCGTACTCTTGAGGATCATGTTAGACACCTCACGATTATCTTATCTATTTTAAGACAGAATCGACTATATGCTAAGTTAAGTAAATGTGAGTTTTTTATGACAGACATCATTTACTTGGGACACAAGATCACTAGAGATGGATTGAGCATTGACTATGATCGAATTCAGAAGGTTTTGGACTGGCCTATACCGGGAACAGTGAAATAACTTCGTTCTTTTCTTGGTTTTGTTGTTTTTCTTCGGAAATTTGTGCGGGAGTACTCTCAGCTCACACTATCGATGTCCGACTTATTGAAAGGTTGTGGACGTAAGTCAAATCAGCCTATCACTTGGAATAACGATTTGGATATTGCCTTCAGATAAAGTCAAGGAAGCACCTATCTTAGCATTACCTGATCCTAGTCGGCCTTATGTTCTTGAAACTGATACCAGTAACTATGCCATCGGGGCTGCTCTATTTCAAGATGGTAGACCGGTTGCTTTTGAAAGTAAAAAGCTAGACGACACGCAATCTCGTTGGCCAACCCTTGAGAAGGAGCTTTATGCTGTGATTCATGCTCTCAAGGTTTGGAGACATTATTTATATGGCTCCAAGTTTGTGGTATTGACTGATCATCAGTCTATTAAGTATGTGTGATGCGGATGATTTGAGAGGAAGGAAAGCTCGTTGGGCTGAGTTAATGCATTTTTTTGCAAGATATACAAGAAATGTTACAAGTTGCGAAAGAATCTATTAGAAGTGCTCAAGATCGAGACAGATTTTATTCTAATAGACATCGTTCACCCGGAGAGTTCTCTGAAGGAACGATGGTGTATTTGCGAGTTCTGAAAGATTCCGAGACTTTACGGACAGGTCGGTTTCCGAAATTATCCCCTAGATACTGTGGACCATTTTGTATTACATGAAGGATTGGTTCAGTTGCATATGAATTGGATTTGCCTTCTCATGTGAAAGTTCATCCTGTATTTCATGTCAGTAGACTTAAGGAAGTACTGGGTGGAACAGATCAGTTAGTTACTCCTCAAGAAATCATAGATGTCGAGGACATGACATTTGTTCTGCACGAATTTGAAAAGATTCTTGGATTTCGTGAAAGAAGATTGCGTAATACGCTTATCATGGAATACAAGATCAAGTGGAAAGAAGATTGCGTAATACGCTTATCACGAAATACAAGATCAAGTGGAAGGATCGTGTTGAGGAGGACGCTACATGGGAAACATTGACTACTCGTCAGAGAGATTACCCTGGCTTTTTAGTAAGCTCAGGAGTGAGCTCTTAGAGGAAGGGGAGTATGTCATGTGCACAGTGTGTATCTACCGTGTGCTACACGCACACAAGACTAGCTTCGAGGTTTGGGGAAGCTTGGAGCTAGGCAGGCTGATTGACGAGCTGAGTTAGGGATAGACTAACGGGCGAGCACCCAAGTATGGACAGGCGGGCACCCAAGTGTGGACGCGTGACCGGCCAAGAGCCTATAAAAGGGTGGTCAAGGTTAGTCATTAGTGATATAGAGTCTCGCGTGATTTGTGAGAGCTCTATGGTCTGGAGCCTGGATCTAGTGCAGACGTGCACCTGCTTTATGAAGCCGAGGCTGGCAGCAATCTCGAGGCCCGCGAGGGTAGCTTCGTGGCGGTATGGGACGTCGCGAGGTGGAGATTGGTCGGTAGGTCAACCTAGTTAGCTTAGCTCGTGGCTTGGTGGGGACAACCAAGACTCTGGGCTTGCCCATGGCTGTCATGGTTGGGAGGTGAGTCAGGCCTGCACCCCCATGTTGTTTTTTTGTTTGCAGGTTTCGAGTCTCGTATCAGGAGTGTTCACGAGGAGATCCGGTGGGGATTTGACAATTGGGCGCCCTCTCCACTTATGGGAGAGGTGTGACTCCTGTTGAGGTGGTCCAATGGCCACCCATTATTTGTATGGAAAGGTTTATCCTCTCCCTCCCTTCTAGGAAAATAGGCACCTTTTTCATGAGGAGGTGAAGGAAGACAATTTTCAGCATAACCAATCCATACACATACTTTTTGGCATGGTTTCTTGCTTCTCCAACTCTTGGATCAGTCGGCAAATTAGTGCTACAGTGCTGTCCAGCCCTTGGGAGTCCTTGTTAGCTGCTATCTCTTGGAAATGTACCTGTTGAAAATACTTTAGAGTATTTCTATTGCCGACAATTTGATCAAAAGCTGATTTCTTCTCTCAAAATCAATTCAGCGGTAAGAGCTTATTCAAGTTCTCTTTACCTACTTTACATCTGCATGCTTGACCATTAAGATCTCCTATGACTCGGCCAGCACACACATGCTTGTGTATGGATGCCAATGAAGCATAGTTGTTTGTGGCAAGACACTGGGGATTGGGGAGTGAGGTTCTTTGCGACAAAAGCTTTGGAATCAGCCCTGACTTCGACAAAACATGTTTACAAAATGTTTTCATTGCATGGACATTAAGGTAGTTTCAAACGTACGAAACGACATGAGTTTAGTACGTGGTATAGAATGTGGCCAACCGATAAAGTAAGTCAAAAACGTTACGTACTTTACAATGTTAAAATCATATATATGTGTGTGTCTGTGTGTGAGAGATTGGTCAAGAAAGGTCGAAGTCTATATCTAATATCCTTTGATAGACAAGGAGTGATGTGTCAACACATGTCACATTCTAGCATTTCAACCTATCTAAGAAATTCAAAATTAGCACTCACAACATAAACAATGTCTAGACATACCCAAATACATCATGATTGGAATTTGACAATTCAAGTGATAGTAGAAACAAATGATAAATCAAAAGCAAATGACAATGTCACTGTCATGAGCTTAAATGGGCTATACAAAGCAATAGCTGAACATAATAAATAGAAAAAAGGACACGGGAAGAAATCAACACACAAACGTTTTTTAAGTTTGAAACGTTTGGAAGTCCAAAAAGTACTAAATAATAAAAAAGGGCTTTAAATGCAACCTTGATGGACGTCATTGGAAATCTGGCATGTGATGCCCATGAAGCTTCTACCTTGAGAAATCCTTGATAATACAATCATATTAGAAGGGGGCGTCCTTTCAGCCCTATTGCAGTGCCATTTAAATTTCAACATTGTTATGTTATTTGGTTTTGTGCCATTTCATCTTGTTTAATAGTATTAATAGTTTAAGTGTGTTTCAAGATTATGCTCAACTCTTTTTGGGGTAATTACACCCTTAGTGAAATATGTGCATGGGCAATGGACGGAAGGTGTGTCCCATGTGTGTACTACTCCAATCTCAAAGATTTCTCCACAACTCAACCGCTTTCTTGGACTCTCTTTACTATCCTCAACATTAACTCGACATCCCTTTGCTTGGGGAGTCAAGATCATGAGATGCTGATGCGTGGCAGTGGACTTTACATAAAGCTACATTGGAGTTGGGTGGTGTCTCTTGCTCAGTTGATTTGGCATTATCGAGCACTGGGAATATAGGCTATTTGGATCAATGAGTGGTGTGGTGGAAGAAGAGGCTATGAGAGGTTCCTGTTGATTTGAGGAGGGTCCATGCGATGGGTCGTACCTTACACCCGTCATGTTCCCTCCATCAAGAAATATATTTGGATGATTGTTGACGATGAGGCTTAGTGCAAACTTGAGATAGCGGTGCCTATTCGTGCTAGATGTGTCTACTATAGGCAGAGCCCATGTGTTGTGCATGGGCATGGTAGAGTGTGCAAAAGGTTCTTAGGTTCTAAGGTTTTGGGGCATCTTGAGGAATATTCTTGGGTGCTCACTTTTATGTACTTTTGGTGCCCATAAAAGGCTCAATCATTCTCACTTGTGATCCTTGGTTCATTCTCACTTTTGCCGTTCATGTGTGTTCAACTCTGCTACTCTCATTAGTATTAATCATATTCACTAGCAATGATCACCATGCGTAATCACCACTTGTTTCCACTCTCCAAATCCTAATTCCAACATGGTATTGGAGAAAGGTCTATTACAGGAAGAAGCTCTAGCCCAATGTTAAGATTTTGAAAGCTCCTCGTCTAAGAAAAATGCAGCTTTCAATAATCTACTTGTTTCTCACTCCTTACAGCTTCTCTTCGAAAACCAAGCATAGGGTGTTCATGCTAACTCATAGGGCTTCCCGCCACATCAAAGGGCTCAGCCTAATTCAAGCAAAAAGGGCTTCAAAAAATAGTTTTTCAGTGCGGAAATGCAACAGTAGAAACACAAAATCAATGCATGTAGTTTGAAATGATCAAATTCCTTTTAGCCATCAACAATTGGGTGTACAAAGAGTTGGCACACCAAATCTCGAAGCAAAGTATCCGTCGGTTGAGGAGAACCAAGCGTTTCACTTGTTTCAGCCCATTGTCATGAAGCATGTGATTAGCACTAATCATTTTGAGTTTTTTGGTGTTTCAAGCTTCAATTCACAAGTTTATGAGTTGCTCTTACTCTGATTTGCATCATTTCTCATAACCCCTCTCCTTTGATGATGCATGATTCTCATTTTCCAAAACACACTAGTTTTTTGCCTATCTTTTTAAGGGGGAGATTCGCACTAATCATCATTAAGGTGTCATTACCTTTGTTGTAAGGGATTAGACACTACCATTGAAGCTAATCTCAATTGGTAAGACCTTCCCATATCAAAAAATGGCATCTCATTCCATGATTTTTTGGATAGTTTTGATGGCAATGTTCTCTATACTTTACCAAAGGAAGATCGAGTCTTTCACTCCAACAAAAGCATCAACAAAGGGCTTTCCAAGAGTAAAGCCTAATCATGAAGAAGAAGATTGCTCCATCAAAAGGAGATCATCATCAACAAGCAATCCAAGCAATGACGAAGAAGCGGCCTTTAAAGAAGAGGCCAACCTCATCAAAAATTATGAATGGGACCTCTAAAAGGCTTCCTTGAACCAAAGCCACTTACATAACATCCCTACTCTTTTGTAAAGCCTCGCCTTGGCTAAGTTCGTGAAACCTAAGCCAAAGATTGCTAGGTAAATCCAAACATGTCAAAGGCTAAGGTAAAGCCGGAGATTGCTTTGTAAATCCACATGTGTCTAGAGTAATAGATAATCATTCGAGCAGCAAGAGTGTTAGAAATAAGCAAATAATTATCCATCAACACTGTGCAAAAGGTTCTAAGGTTTTGGGGCATCATGAGGAAGATCCTTGGGTGCTCACTTTTATGTACTTTTGTTGCCTATAAAAGACTCATCCACTAATAGAGAAAACACACTTGTGGTCCTTGGCTCATTCTCACTTCTGCCATTCATGTGTGTTCAACTCTTGTGCTACTTTCATTAGTATTAATCATATTCATTAGCAATGATTACCATGAGCAGCTTGTAACTGCTACTCTCAACTTCTTGCCAGACTCCTATCTCAGTTTTCACACATCCATCAACCTATCTATGAGGGGTGATGCAAACCCTTTATCTTTTGATGAGTTGGATTACTTCTTCAAGAGGAGCATATGAGAAAGAACAAGCTTAAAAGAGGGGAAGAACAAGATTTTCTCTCTAAAGGCAAGGTGGATTGTGGAAGGGGAATGCTAGGAAACATGTAGTGGTGTAATGTGCACACATAAAATATTGTGTGTTAGGGATAGTGCACACATGCACATAGCACCTTTATTAGTATTGATACACATAAGTGCACATCTAGATGCACACATGGCATGAGAGCATTTAGTTGCTATTATCTTTTATACATACATGGCATATATTTGGTATATGGTCCTAAGGCCATAACTTGTAATAAAAGGAGGCATAAACATAAATAGTAAACATGCTTTCCACAAATCTTGACAACTTCTCTGTAGCTTTCCTAATCCCCTTGTACTCCCGATGATTATCTCTTGGCTGATCTCTCCTGTCACCTTTGTGCGGGACCAACCCAATGTACACGAGCTCCGTGGATTTCTCGGCCTTACAGTCTTGTATCGGTGTTTTGTGGAGCATTATGCCCGGGAGATCAATCCTTTGAGAGATGCTACAAAGGAGGATCGGGTATTTTGTTGGACTCCGATTGAGCAAGCTTGTTTTGAGAAGCTTAAAGTGATTATGTCATCTACTCCCATTCTCTGGTTTACCGGATTCGGATGAGCCCTTCATGATTTTCTGTGACGCTAGTGGAGGGCGCCTTGGAGCAGTGTTGCAGCAACATGGGCACCCGGTTGCCTATGAGAGTCAAAAACTTGGTCGTGTTGAGTTGTGGTATTCCACATA
This sequence comes from Cibotium barometz, assembly GCF_041138505.1. Taxonomy (NCBI): domain Eukaryota; kingdom Viridiplantae; phylum Streptophyta; class Polypodiopsida; order Cyatheales; family Cibotiaceae; genus Cibotium; species Cibotium barometz. Next base: position 51,345,645 of record NC_141065.1, read on the forward strand.
CGACCAGAAGCTGGTTGCGGTGGTGCACGCCCTTCGGAAGTGGCACCACTATTTGAGTGGTTCGGAGTTCCAGATCTGTAGGGGATCACGAGTTTCTTAGATATTTGTTGACACAGTCACAACAGGACTTGTCTCCCCGCAAATTATGGTGGTGGCATTTTATCTCACTTTACCTTTCATATTGATTATTTACCCGGTAAGGAGAATGTGGTAGCTGACATGCTGAGTCGAAGGCCACATCCGGGGCACACTGTGGAGAGTTGCCATAATGATTATTTCATGCCGATGAAGGTGATGTATGTTGAGGATCCGGATTTCAAGGAACCTTGGAGCAAATGTGTGAATAGCATTGCTTTAGAATACACCATTCGGGATGGGTGGTTGTACTACAATTATCGACTCTGCGCTATCAAGGGCAGTGATTTCCGCAAAGTGCTTCTACATGTGGCTCTTGATGTTCCTGTTTCAGGACACCGTGGCAAGGGCCCGACATTGGAGAAGTTACTCTGTCTTTTCTTTTGACCTCGCATGAAGCAAGATATTCATCAGTATGTACAGTTTTGCCAGGTTTGTCAAAAGTCAAAGCCAGACACCAAGAAAGCTGCTCGTAAGCGTCACCCATTGCCAGTTCCAGAGTTGCTGTGGGAGGACATTTCCATGGACTATATGGTTGGATTGTCGAAGAACTGAAGGTTCCAGAATGATTGTATTCTTACAGTCGTTGATCGGATGAGTAAGCAAGCCCACCTTATTCCTTGCAAGGCAGATGTAGATGCTCAGGAGGTGGCCATGCTTTTCATCTTGGATGTGTTCCGCTTACATGGACTTCTGAAGAGGATTGTCTCAGATACGGATCCAAAATTCAATGACAAACGGCCAGATCGAGAGCATGAACAAGACTATGATCACAATGCTGCGGTGTTATTGTCAGGGGCATCAAACTCTATGAGAGGAGTTCTTTCCATTGGTGGAGCATGCCATCAATGATACAAAGTAGGCATCGACCAAGAAGACTCCCTTTAAGGTGGTATATTGTCGTCCGATTACGACTCCGATGACCCGAGCTCTCGAAACTTCCATAGGGAACTATGGTGCAGACGAGGTGGTTTCGGATTTGGACCAAACTATTGCAACAAGTTCGGGAAGAAATACGGAAGGTGCAGAAAAAGCAAGTCTGATAGTACCTTCAAAGAAGGAGATTGGGTTTATTTGAGGATTGTGAAGTAGAGACTCAATCAGTTCCAAGAAGTTGCTTTCAAACTAGCTCAGAAGAAAGGCCCATTCAAGATTATCAAGAAGCTGAGTGATGTAGTCTTCAAGCTGGAGTTACCAAGCCATTGGTGGATGCATCCGGTGTTTCATTTGAGCAACCTTGTAGAGTATCATGGGCCAGAGGTGAGCTGCTTCTCGTCGAAAGCCGCTCCAGTATCTCCTCAAGTTCAAGGGCTACCCAATCCAATAGGCAGTCTCCCGCGTTGTTTAGAGCTTATCAAGAGGCCATGCAGCTGTCCTCAGCTGCGTTGTTAGTAGGGCAGAATGTGACACGCCTATGAGTATGTAGGGCACAACTGGACATCAGATAGTAGCTGACAGGCAGAGTAGGCAGACATCATAGATGGCACGTGGATGCGAATTGCTAGCCAGGAGTGTACAATAGGTCACAGGGCTGTGCTTTGATGTCTTGACTCTTTATTCTCAACCACATCTTGTACTTGAATTTCAGTTGTATTACTTCTTTCTTGTACATAATACAGAGCAGTAGTTTAGGGCTATTGTATGCGCTATATGTGTGATACCGCTGCACTCTTCTTTCTCTCTGGAAAACCCTAGTACATAGGCACCAGTGTTCTACACTTCCTTTGGCAGCTTTCCTCAAACAGGGGTTTACACTTATAGCTTGCATGTGATGGTGTGTTCCTCATGTTGTATTGGTCCTGCCTTTCCTTCTAACAGCTTGTCCTCGGTCTCTTTGCTTTTTGGAGTTGTGATTTTGAAGAAAGAGGACGGGGAGAGAGAGGAGGGGGGGGGGGGGGGGGGGGGATCTCTTGCATGATTTTCCCATCTTTGGAAAACTCGACACTGCCTTGGAATACCAGAGACTGCAGTGTGGTGGTGGTGGGAGATCCGTTTCATGGCTAGAGCAGTTTGAGGCGTCTCCAGGTAGTGCAGTGATGGGTGCACTCCAGCACTATCAACTGCCACAACCTTGCGCCCAAGAGTCTCTCTCTGATTTAGGATAAGAACAGGAAGTAGTATTGTGGCTGCCTTGGAAATCAGAAGGTTGACCAGTGCAAGGTTGAACGGGAATGCACTTTTATGTTCCTCCACAAGGGAGAGGTCACGACAATAATGAAGGCCAGCCACCATCTTTGTCCTCAAGTGCAGAGGGCTGGAGCAAAGCGACTTTGAGTTGTTGGCTCAAGTAAAGATAGTTAACTGTTCGTGAATGCTGTCACATCTATTCTAAAAGTGAGGGATAACACACAATTTACTTGCGTTGTTAGTTGGGAAGGTATTCTATTTTGTTTCTATGTTGCCATATTCCCGTCACTCCTATTATTTTTACTGTACCAGCCCTTTTGGTTTCAAGCTTCAGGCCTGTGCATATGTGCTTCATTTTTAATACAATTTTCACTTTAACCATACAGGCTGAATGAGGCAAGGCTTTCAGCTGAGCACAAACATGTTGGTGGTGTTTCAAGTCCCCTGGAACTTCAAGAAGAGGTAAGCTTCAGAAGATGTAAACCAGCTGTGCAGAAAAATAGCATGTCAAATGATGGAAATGCCTACATTGAGGAGATGATAGCAAGTGAAGGTAAAGTGGACGGGGAGGGCTTCAATGATCTGAGTGACTTCATAGTGTGCAAGGAGGGCAGGGATTATTCCAAATGGATACAATCTATTTACAAAAAGCGGAAGAAGAAGCTCCGAAGGACTTACTGGGAAAGGTTGAAAGCAAAGAGGGCATTAGTTTCTCTTCTAACGTGTGAAGGTCAAGGTAATGACCATTTTTAGCTCTCGAAACAATGTAACTGTAATCCCCTTTTTCCATTCGTTTTAATGTGCACTGCAGGTTGTAGCATCTCCTGGCTATACACGTAAAAACTTGCTTTGTGCAAGTAGGTATTGATCTCCAATGCTCTTTATCTAGAAGAATGTCCAACAGACTTGTTTTATGTAAGAACGATAAACATAAGAAGTAAATGGTGAGAGGCTAAAACGTCACGGAGAAGATGAGCATGTGCACTTGAGACACATGTGAGGTCATAGTATACAATCACAACATATGCCAGAAGAGTGGAGGTAAAGTGATGGGGTAGTTCCTCTCGAAGAATCATAAAAGTTCCAGTCAAAGAGTTCAAAAATCCTTTTGAAGAATCATAAAATCAAGGTAACGACTGCTCAGGAAGATGCGTGCATCGTGTATCAAAATGCTCATGCCATATGTTGTCGTTTACTAAGTCAATTCTCCTCGATCCTCTCTTTTCAATCGTCATGGGGAATCATGTGATTTTATCCGATATAATTCACTGTGCAAGAAGTTTCTCAGGAATGAGCACTATACTTGGAGCATTGAAGGAGCTATTTAGCAAGGGTGAACTCAAGTCTTAATAATCTAAAGGTATTGATCTCCAATGCTCTTTATCTAGAAGAATGTCCAACAGACTTGTTTTATGTAAGAACGATAAACATAAGAAGTAAATGGTGAGAGGCTAAAACGTCACGGAGAAGATGAGCATGTGCACTTGAGACACATGTGAGGTCATAGTATACAATCACAACATATGCCAGAAGAGTGGAGGTAAAGTGATGGGGTAGTTCCTCTCGAAGAATCATAAAAGTTCCAGTCAAAGAGTTCAAAAATCCTTTTGAAGAATCATAAAATCAAGGTAACGACTGCTCAGGAAGATGCGTGCATCGTGTATCAAAATGCTCATGCCATATGTTGTCGTTTACTAAGTCAATTCTCCTCGATCCTCTCTTTTCAATCGTCATGGGGAATCATGTGATTTTATCCGATATAATTCACTGTGCAAGAAGTTTCTCAGGAATGAGCACTATACTTGGAGCATTGAAGGAGCTATTTAGCAAGGGTGAACTCAAGTCTTAATAATCTAAAGTAGTTAAATAGTTGGAATTAAGCCATTGTTAGTGAAATCTTGATTGCTACTTAAATTTCAGGGATAGTAAGAGCGATGAAACTAATCTTGATACAGTACTAGTTGAATTTAACTAATCAACTCACAGTTGTATTGAATCCAAAATCTAGGTGATGAAGTGTACTTATTAAATTGTCAAGCTTAGTAGCATAAATAGTGATTGCTCATTTGAGTCATTTTAACTTAGATTGCTATTGAAACTCAATGGACGGAGTAGCAAGAAGGGGAGTATAACCACAATTAAGAGTGAGTATCAAGTTTTTGAGTTGATCTTTAGCCTAACACTTGGGTTGTCAATCCACTAATAGCCATGTGGAGTAAATCGATTAAAATCAGGGATAAAATGAACGACTAGGGAGTAAATTAGTGATGAGCACATCCAGTTATTGGATTCTAAATCACTCTTGATTATGAGGTGAATGAGTCAGCTCACTATTTGGAGATTAAGGAATCCATAGTCTCCATTGTCCACACTTAAAAGCCTTCGGTCATCCTAAATCTCCTTAAATGAATCTCCACCTTCCACATAGGAAGATCAACCACTCTAACACTACTCCACTCCACCCCACCCACGACACATTGCCATGTCTACTGGAGCTTGGACACGTACGATGCCCAGCCTGCGTGTGCCACTTCTCACTCCATCTTTTGTGTGGCATGCATTTGCAATAGTCATTCCCTTTTTGTCATGTATAATCCATCTGCATCAACCGAGTGCCATCTCTCGCAAATGTAAGGCTCTTATGTGGCCAAATATACAGAAAAATAATGAGTCCTATATAGGATTGAGTGTTGATATGTAAAAGGAGAAGTTAGGTGTAAGCTTGTGTGGGAAATCTTCTTGTCTCGCATTGGTCTCTCTCTCTCTCTCTCTCTCTCTCTCTCTTGATGATTGGAGGAACATCATTGTACTACTTGTTTGTCTCATAGGCCAATTTTTCCCTTTTGCAAACGTTAATATATCTTTCTTTCTTTCTTTTCTTTCTCTCTCTCTCTCTCTCTTCGAACCTATCACCCCCCCCTCTCTCTCGTCGAACCTGTCGCCTCTCGCCTGTTGCCCTCTCTCTCGCCTGCAGCCACACAGTCACCCAACTTTCTCTCTTTGAACCTGTCGCCTCCCTCTCTCTTTGAACCTGTCGCCTCTTGCCTGCTGCCCTCTCTTCTTCCTGTTGCCCTCTATTTCTCTTCGAACCTCTGTCGCCTCCCTCTCTCTCTTCGAACCTGTGTCGCCTCCCTCCCGTCTGTTGACCCTCTCTCTCTCTTCGAACCTCTGTCGCCTCCCCCTCTCTCTTCGAACCTGTCGCCTCCCTCTCCCGCCTGCTGCCCCGCTTGCTGACTCTCTCTCTCTCTCTCACTTCGCTTCCTTCGCCTCGTCTCCTTCGCTCTCGTGTAGCCGCATTTGGCCTCTCTCTCTCTGGGAAGCGTTGCAGACATGCACAGAGCTCTTCCTATGGCCAAGGGTTAATTAATATTTAACTCGAAACCAACCTTTTTCAGCCCAAGACAAGATGGAGAGGATTGACATTGAAGACCTGATCAAGGTAGCCATCCAACAACACAAGAAAGAGACGGACAATGCAAATAATATGGTCAACCGGAGCCTTCTTGACAAAGTCAAGAAACTTGAAGCGCACATAGCAGCCCCCCAAGATGCAGAGATCGCAAATCTCAAGATAGAGATAGAAGAAGCATGTGCTCAACATAAGCTCGAGGAAGGTGAAATTTAGCCCGTCATGATGGAGGAGCTGAACACCATCAAGGCCCAAGTGAGAACAAGTAGATGAAATGGAGAAATGGATAGAAGTGGTCAAGAAAGGTAAGAACAAGGAGGCCGAAAGCACATCTACCTTGAAGATTATCAACCTAACCATTGAGCAGGAACATAGAAGAAAGACAAGGGACCTTCATGTGCGGATCACGGGGCTTAAGGACGGTGACAATGTAGAGGAGGAAGCCAAAGATTTATACACATGCATGGGCATTTCGAGGCCTACACACACGGGGGCTTGGAGAGTGGGCAAGAAAGACAGGAATGGAGGAGAGAGCTCTCATTTTACTACGCTTTCCCACCTTGGAGGCCAAGAAGGATTTCTTGGCCAAGGGCTCTGCCCTTAAGAAAACGGGCATCTTTTTAGGAGATGACCTCACCTTGGCATAGCTAGCACATATGAGGGAGTGCATGCCGGAGATTAGGGCAGCCAGAGAAAAAGGGAAGCTAGCATTTTACAGAGGAGGCAGAGTGGTGATACTAGAGAGACGCACCACCTGACGGTGCGAGACCTATGGGACCAGTTTGAGACTTGCAGTATGGAACTGCAAGTCAACGGAGCATTGAGACTGGATGTGGGGGCCTTTGAGGACAGCTTCAGAGATAGGGACATCATCTTCTACTCGAAGACACATCAGGCCGCCGAGGCAGCACATTACCGAGAGTGGCGGGATACAGATGGGAGACGACTTGTAGATAGGAGGCCCGTTCGAAGCATGGTGGTCGCGGATCTGGAGGAGTCGCTGTTCTTTTTAGAGAGGTGCTTCAGCCACTCATCCATGTTATGCGCGGTGATGAGAGCGCGGGTACATGTGGATCAGAGTGAGGGCAGATGAGGTTAGACTCCTATACATTGCTATATGTTACTTTCCACCCAGCACATCTCATTATGCAGCGTCCAAGGGGCAATCTCCATATATGATTCTAGATGAGGACATATGGGAGTTCTCCAGGGAGGGAGATGTTATTATACTTGGGGACTTTAATGCTCGAACGGCTCAGTACCAGACCTCTTTCTTCGACACTTCGGAGATGTTGAGAGAGATAGATGTGGAGGAGATGTGTTTGACCCGGAGATCACAGGATGAGGTAGAGTGTACTGAGTATGGGAGATGCCTCTTGGAGATGGGGACTGCACATGGGCTGGCCATTTTGAATGGCCTAGAGAGGTATCCACTTGCCAGTGGATTTACTTGCTTTCCACACAGACATGGGGCCACCACAGTGGATTATGCTCTAGCCTCGCCAACCTTCATCTCGAGTATCTTGGATTTTACGATTGGCCCCAAGCCCATCGGAGTTATAGTGGATCATGCACTTCTCTCCTTTACGGTGGATTTCCACTACAGTACCCGCCAAGTTGGGCAGTCCTCCTATCACTCGAGATATACCTTCTGTAGAGAGACTGATGGAGTATACATCACAGAGATCTACAGCTTGTTGAGTGCAGAGGATCCACAGAGGCCATTAGCAGAGCTCACATAGATCCTGACAGAGGCTTTACAAACAGCTCTGCAGGGCGACGGCCTTCCCACACGCAGCCCACAGTACGACCACGTCCTGGGAGCATGCCCCAGAATAGTTGGTATGATGATGACTGTAGGGAGCTTAGAGCCCGGCTACAAAGAGAGGTGGCCACAGGTGTTACTACATATAGACAGTCACGCATCATCTTCTGATCCCTCATTCGGCGGAAGAAGAGAGCATTCTTAGCTCGGCTGGAGAGAGACATCTATCAGTTGTTTTTGAGTCAGGATTCTGGGGAGGCTTGGAGATTGCTTAGAGAACACCCCCCGCCTCCGGCCATTACCTCTCCAGATACATGGGGCGAGTATGCAGCCTCCCTCTACACAGTACCATGGCAGCCACCACTATCGAACCCTCCAGAGCCTTGTCCACCCACTTCTACCTTCTTCACAGCAGAGATGGTGAGGAGGGCCATCAACAGATTGCATATAGGGAGGGCACAGGATCATGAGGGCATTGTAGCTGAGCATTTCATACATGCTAGAGATATGATTGTAGACTTGCTAGCTCTCATGTTTAATAGAGCCATGTGTGAGGGGTTTCCTGGGACTTGGAGTTCCACGATTGTGCCGGTACTCAAGTCTGGAGATCTAAGCCTGCCGACTAACTACCGCACCATTATGATTGGTCACTCGTTGGGGCCAAGATATATGCCTCTATTCTTGAGTAGGAGTTGAGCAGATGGGCAGAGAGACAAGGGGTCCGAGCTCAGGGACAGGCCGGTTTCAGGAGGAGATTCTCTACTTTGGATCATATCTTTACCCTCAGGGCTATCATTGAGGAGGGCAGAGCACATGGGAGGAGGATCTACTGTGGCTTTGTGGATTTTCGCAAGGCCTTTGACACAGTGCTGCTGCCCAGAGCTAGACTGATGCGCAGGCTGCAAGACTTGGGGGTTCCATGTGAGCTCATTTGGGGTATTATGGCACTTTATGAGACAGTAGTTGGGCAGGTGTGGACTTCAGAGGGTCTCTCCCAACCAGTACACTCCACTATAGGGGTGAAACAGGGCTGCTCGCTCTCTCCGACTCTATTTGGACTATACATTGATGAGATCTCTGATTATATTGGGACACGAGGGGACAGAGGAGCCCAGTTGGCTGGCACTTGGATACCTCTGCTCTTATATGCTGATGATATTGTGCTTATAGCAGACTCACCAGAGGGTATGCAGAGGCACTTGGATACTTTACATGCTTATGCACAGGACAATGGCCTCTCAGTTAACCTTGGTAAGACCAAGGTTATGGTGTTTAACACTACAGCTCAGTGGGTTTGGAGATCAGCGCCTATTTTCACATATGGGCAGGAGACAGTGGAGTATGTTGACTCATACGGGGGGGACCCTCCATTGTCGCCTACGGATCGCGGGTTCTCGAGGGACCAGATTATCCACTTCCAGGGAGGAGAGGTGGAGGGGCATGACTTCTTCTATTATTATGGTGCACCTGACGAGGGGGCCCAGCCCTCATGAGTACCTATATGGCATGACATGCTTCTCATGATGTACACTTATAGCATGCTGCACAGTTTTTTGATTTTCATTTCAGTTTCAGTTCTAGTTTCACACATTTCAGTTTTATTATGCTTTACGATGAGGCTCCCGAGCGCATCGACTTATGTATTCATGTATGTTTGACATGTGTCTCATGGACCCGTTATGGTCCTTCGGAGACAATAATAAAATTTCATTTCATTTCTCAACTTCATGCTTGAAAAGCGATCCTCATACCTGAAGGTAGACATGGGTGTGTTATCATCCAGTTGGCAAATGGTCCAAGAAGGGTCTCCACAAGGCCATTAGTGGACTTGAGAAGCCTTTAAGTTAAACCGAAGAGCTTGTCGGTTGGTCAAATAGTGTTATTTTAATTTAATACATGGCTTCCTATGATATAACAACATCAAGAAATCCTTCGTATCATCAAAAAAGCCAGTAAACACTCTGTTTCCCAAGAAGGAAGCCCTCTTCTAAATTCTTATGAAGACCAAATTTGTTCCTAGATCTCTATGTCAACCTTAGGGGGGGAAAAAGCCACGTGTTTGCAAATATGACTTTTGCAACTTATGGAAAGAGGCGGGGTAGTAATTTGACGAACTTTATAGCATATAGCTAAATTGGTAGCACTTCTATGCAAAATACTATGGGAAGCTCTTGGAATACATCAACACTATGGTGTTCACTTCAAGGAAGTTGAAAGTGTCTTGGTTGAATTGCCATAGCATTGCGTGCCTGATGACCCTTCATGGCTTATCACACACCCTTATGGCAAATATAATTGGTTACACCCACAAGAATGGCTCAATAATCGTCGGACCACCAAGGAAGGAAACGGTCAAAGTTTGGGAGAAAATGAGAAACATCTACAACTTTTAAATATTTGGGAGAAAATGCAAGATTGGTAATTTCTAAACATGGACATGCATGTATTTACAATCAAAATAATCAATCCACTTAGTAGTATGAACATATGGTCAATCGTAACTTAAGGTTTCTTTTATGACTTCCACGTTTCACAAGAATGAGTATGCTTGCAATAAGGGACATTCCTCTCATATCATGTCTCCCGATGGTGAGGGAAAATGTGAAAAATGGATGGAAAGCTCTTGTTGTATAGATCAATTTTCTTCTTTACAACCCTCACCTATGGCCAAGTGAAGTTCACTTAGATGATGTCTAGTAGCTAGGGGATGGTTTTATGTGATGAATGCGAAGATTTCTTTAGGATATAAAACTCTAATTTTTATTGCATGTCAATCCTAGCCTCGGATCTAAACTTATAAGGTTTTGTAATTGCTTCATCCTTGGTTGTGAAATTGATGTGCCACATGATGATAGGGAATGTGGACATGTGGTGCAAGGAGATTCTACCATGTGATTCAAGGAAATTTGCAAGTGGCACAAGGAGATTCTTACCATGTGGTGCAAGGTGATTTTGACATGTGAGATGAAAGGAGATTCTACCAAGTCGAGTAAGGAGATTTTGCTATGTGGCCCAAGGTTGATTTTGGGATGTGTCACAACAAGCACATTTTGCCAAGTGGTGTTGGAGATTCCATGTGATGTAAGGAGGTTTTGCCAAATGGTGTAAGGACATTCTTCTATATGGCCCATGGTTGGTCTTGTCATGTATCACAAGCCAAGTGGTACAAGGAGACGTGTAAGGTGGTTCCACCATGTGGCATAAAGAGATTTTGCCAAGTGGTAATTATTTGAGGGTGGGAGGGGTGGAGATAAAAACAATCCAAGGACTAAGATTTAATGTGTAATTAGATATTAGCTCACATTAGAGAGAATCAAATGGGCATTAAACCTTGCCTCCTTTGGTTTCATCACAAAGGAGCTATGCACTTGGGTAGAGAGCGAAGAGGGAGAGAGCTATGGAAAGCTCTATCTCAACCTCAACGCCAATGTCAATGCAAGCATGGGAGATGGGGGAGATGGAGATGGCGATGGCGATGGCAAAGGAGGAAAGGGAGAGGGAGAAGAGGGTAGCAAGAATAATCACTCATACTCACTAGCAAGTAAGCATGCATCAAAGAGAGGAAGCAAACACACAAGCAAGCAGCGCCACAAAAATACAAAGCTAGACTCAATTGTAATTATAGATTATATGTTTTCTCAATAGTCAAAATGATTGTCCAATCATCCAAGTCATGTTCGAGGGTCCAAAAGCTAGAATAAGCTAATTCTCTAGGCTTTGTGTATATATTCTACTAATGTTACAAGCTTAATATTCGATAATCACACGTCGTAAGCTCGTAGACATGCCAAAAATCTTATTATATGAAGTGCTAGAATGGATACAAAAAGATGTGACCAAGAAAGGTGATGCCACACGTCCGGAGTAATGACTAGTAGAACTATCACTAACATTAATTGTTGATGGAATCAATAAATGAGAAATAAATCATGGGATTTAAAACAAACTTTTCTCACATTTTGAATTCTTTGCATGATTATCTTGAAATTATAATAATTAATTGTTAAGGTAAAATTAAGTAACTTTATTATTAATTAGTGTAACAATGGAATTATTTGTATTTGGAAAGTGAATTAATCGTTAATTAATTTATTAATTTGAGACTAAATAAATACAACTATTAATTTAACTTCTTTCAATCATTGATTATTCATTAACCTCATCGATCAGACTCAACTCTTACCTTTAAGCTTTTGATGAATGTAAATCATTGCCACTTATTAATCCATATACAGAGTAGCAAGTAACAATTGATTTATTTCATTATTTTGCTTACTTTCTTAGAAAGATTCTGAGTTTGTGTGTATTTAAACATGGAAATCAAACTTGGCATTTTTAATCAATTTAAAACTTCAACCACCATAAGGCTCACGACTACTTTCATAAAATCAAGGGTTTCTAACTCTTCAAAAAACAAGAGATGTAGGTGCTTAGGACCCTCATGTGTGATGCTTATGTCTATCAATTTTGGATAGCTTGAACCTTGAGGATTCTCATTGTAAGATTTGGCTAATAATTATCTAAGATATACCTCTATTACTCAATTGTTATCATTTTCTTTATGTATCAACATAAAAAAGTAAACTCCGTGTAGAAATTTTTTCCATTGAAACATCATATAAATTACTCCACCCTTCTAAGAATCCTTCCTCTCACTTGGATCATCTTGAGAAACATTAACTCCCTTTATTTGTTTAATTTTTCTCTCTTGGATTCACCAAAAAAATTATGCATTTATAAAGGCGCCCTTCAAGGGATTTCAGTCTCTTTCTTAAATCAAGGAGAAGTGTTAAAAAAAGTTTTAAAAAATATGCAGACTCTCTCTTCTTTTAGAATCTTTTAGAAAATATTTAAATAGATTAACCCTTGTTTATTTGTCAAAGTGTCCATTTCCAAAACAAGACCCAATCTTGGTAGAATCTAAAAATATTAAAAATTACTTATCTATATATAAACAAAAAAATGTATATTTTATTTGAATTGAATTCTTAGATCAACCTCCTACCTGTGCTCCATTATTATGATATAGATTTGAGCTTTTTGTGCTTGTAAAGGTACAATATTTGTAAATCTATCATCTAGAAGTTAAAGTTTGATTTTTCTTTTATTTGCACACTTTTTAATGCTTTTAGATTTAATTCATTTCAAATAAGAAATATTTAACTCTGAATAAAAATCTTAAAGTATGAAAAAAGACTCTAAAATGTATATTTTATTTTCCTATTCACTTGTTAGTCTCTTTGGACTAGCAAGCCTTATCAAATATATATGTGAGGGTAATCATGGTTTCTTGGGATACACTAGAAGGCTTGTTGATTAATTATATAATGTATTTGTATCTTTTTAAAGTTTGGTACATAATAATGAAGTAAGAGTTAGACAACTTGTACAAGAGAAAGGGAAGGAAAGAGAGTCTGATAGTTTATACGATGTAGTTTATAAAGTGCAAGTTTAAAAATGTTTAACTATTTGGTGAAGTTGATAATAATATCGAAAAGAAGTATCATAAGTTACAAATAAAATTAAGTCATTGCATTTCATTTGGAAATCATGAGCGTATAATCAAATAAAAGCTTATAGGTTATTTATTACCCTTTCTTGATACATCATTACATGTTAAAATATAGTTTGTAGCATGTATAATTAAAAAAACATGCTAGGGATATTAAGTAAATATTTTGAGTTTAGATAATAGTATGGATTATAAAATTAGGAGGATATTAACAAAAGATGTAATACAAAAATCTGCACTCCAATACCTTAAATTTAAGTCAATAAAGGTTTCTACCTCTTTCACGGCAAAACTATGGCACTTAAAAGATGCAAAGGTCTTAGAGCTTACCAAGAACTTTTTACGCACATCTATAATACACACACTTATAGGTCATTCCTAAAGGACTGCACAAAATTACACATATATAGTCTTTAAGCTTAATGAATTAAACAACTTTGTGTTAGATGTTCACAAAGAACAATAAGCAATGGTGAAGTTTTATAGCATGATCACAATGGAGTGTGGTGATGTACTTAAACTTGTTGTGAAATTAGATGAAAGTGAAGTGATAAAAAGTCAAAAGCTTGAAAGAGTTAGCTTAACATAACATTCGATTTAAACATCTCAAGCAATCATCAAGACCACTTCAATCAAAATGAAATATTGTAACTTGTTGCATTTGGGGTAATTTCAAGCAACTTGTTGCATTTGAGGTAATTTGGAAAGGACTAAATAAATAGTTTTTATGTAAAGTTATAGAGGAGGGTTTTTTAATTCAAAATCCAAACAAGTATTTTTATAGAAGGGGGAAAACAATTTGTGCAAAAAAGGAAAACAAAAAACAAAAATAGAGGTATTTTAAATGCATGCACATGTGCTATTAGGGTTTTACCCTAAGGAACTAATTAAATCCTTCCCCTTTTCTAAGACCTTTATGCCTCACAGAGTTGCACTTATCTCTTTAATAATTATTTTCAATCACAAGTGTCCAAAAGATCATGAGGTTTTGAAGCTTGTTATTATATCAAACAAAAATCCTTTTTGTGATAAAATGTTAATCAGAAATAGTGAATTCCTTAAGGTTGAAGACCATATAAGTATTCAATTTAATAGCAGATAAATGAATGTTTATTACCAGATCCAATGGTTGAAACACAAAACTTCCTTGCTTGTATTTAGCTTTATGCTACAATCCATGTGTTAAAAAGCGGACATATAATTTGTTTTGATATATTTTTTTTGTTTATGTAAATACTTTTCTTTAAAGTGTTGGTTAGAGCTTATGCAAGCAAATATTTTATCAGAAAGGGTCTATAAAAAAGGTGGTAGATGCCTTGAGCAAAATTGGAGATGTAACACTGATTCGAGTTGAGCTTTATAGCTTAAGAGCTTGTATATTAAGGAGATAGATTTTGTAATTAAATTCGAGATACACTCTAGGTTGGGATGACCTTTTGTAGCTTTGAGTTATTCTTAGAATTGTGGACGTCTCTTTTTTTACTTTCTTGATCTCACTCTAGGCTGGGATAACCTTCAGCAACTTTGAGTTATTCTCAGGATTGTGCTCTTTTTAGTTTCTTAAGCTCAACTTCTACTTGAAAACCTTCTCATTTGCTGCTTGAAGTTGTTGTTGGGAATGGTTAAGCTTTCAACACTCATATTAGATAAACTTATCCGAACACTTCATGTCATACGGACACTTCATGTCATTTTAGGAGTACTAGTGGCATGACCCGTCCTCCCTGACGGGGCAAGAGTAATCTTGCATGTATAAAAACAAACAGCTCGTCCTTGTCGATCGCCAATTAGTACAATGGAGAGAGATTGTTGCCCGAGATTCAAAGGTCCTTGAAGGGTGAGTAGAGATAAGCCTTATATATATATATATATATATATTTAAACGCCTGTCCTTGAAGGGTGAGTAGAGATAAGCCTTATATTTGAAGCCCATGATGGACCTCATGGTCCTCAACTTGCCAACCTATATATGAACACATTATGCTTGCCATATATATCCATATAGAAGCTCCTAAAGCACCAAACTTTGCATATAAATATACATCTAACATTCCAACCCAATAAATGTTGGCAATCTTAACACACTTGAACATGGCTTTAAAACAATCTTCGGGCAATTGGATTATCTCTCCTTGGAAGCCTATACTCCTCGCCTCCATCTGGCAAAATATATTTAAGATAAAAACATTAGCTATTGAAGATATAATTTTCAAAGAAAAAAAGAAGGATAAGGATAAAACCTCACAATTGGTGGATCAATATTTGAGGCAAATGGTGTTTGAACACGTTTGTAGAGACAGCAAATCGAAAAATTTTGTATTGTCCAATGCCTATGCATCAAAAATCTAACTTATTAGGCTTTTCATAGTCCACAAACATTACACATACATGAAGTTGACCCGCAATCTTAGATTGTAAATTCCAAGGAGCCCAAAGCTCTGGTTGTAAGTGTCTTGACCATACAAACCTAGCAATAATCTGAGTTCTAAAAAATAAAGATATTTCCTGTTGCAAAAAGAATTTATCCAATAACAATATAAATGTATCAAATAAAACATAAAAAGCTACATAAAAAGGAAGTTTCTATATATATATCGTAAAACACCGGTGCTCTCTAATAGTTCGATAATTAGAGATGTTATTGCTTGTCCTTCCCAAAATGGAGGGTCTATAATTCAGCCAATATTAAATAGATTTTCAAAAACAATAATACCTATATTATAGCAACCGTTAAAAAAATTACCTTCAATATCTTGTCTATCACCATAAACAAATGAAAATGATCTCCTTGCCACATCCATCCTAAGCAATGTACCCTTGATATCAAATATAATACTCATTACACTAATCATTTACATAAGACTTTAAGGTCTCTCTCTCTCTCTCTCTCTCTCTCTCTCTCTATCTATATATATATATATATATATATATATATATATATATATATATATATATAGTTTTGTAAGAGGTCTTGCATGTGCAACAAAGCCTGATTCTTTGCTATAGAATGATAAACACCAACATCCACACACCCTCTGCTACAAGGAATGGAAAAAATCTTTTGAAAGTTTCATGGAGAATTTGTTCCAAAGCTGTCCAGGGTATATAGGCTCACAAAAAACCATTATAATGACAAACAATTGACGTAGTTGAAATCCTGTATTCTGAATTATAGCTTCTTGGAGACACATATACCAATCCACATCACTCTTCAGCACCCCTTTGGCTTCACATGCAACCTTAAAACAGGGGTACAAATGTGCATTCACTTTTCGCAAATCCTCAAAAGATTTACACCCTTTGCACACTGTGAGTAGCATGCGTAAGTAATATTACTCACTTGCACTTGGACTAACATTATACATACGTCCGATCATATTTTCCCTTTCCCTTTTAGTCCATGAGTGAAGAGCAGAATTCCACATCCACTTGCAAGGGAAATCAACATATAGTAAGGTATTTGCATCTGCATACAATTGATTGGCTCTGAACCATTCGGTGAGAGATGTTCTTTGGTTTCTGTCACAACTAATCACATCACGCAAATCATCTTGGTCATTAAATAGCACATTATTGTGCATCCGGAGATGAACATGTAACCTTTGTATATCAGGCTTTTTATCATGCAAATCATATTGATATATGCGCCAGCATGCCTCTGATGCAGAAACGTACCGTGCATCCGGAGATTGACTAACCTCATCAATAACCCCATTTTATCTTGCAACTCTATAGTAGCTCTATCATGTCTTTTGTATATATACTTATGCAAATACTTTATAAGTGTAATGGTAGAGCATACTTCTATGTTAATATGGGATTTGTACCTCATAAAGAGAAAAGGGTTATATGGAACAACCCATAGACTATCCACCGTATGATCCTTTATTGTCATCAATACTAGTATTCTCGCAAAAATTCCGAGGGTACCGATGTTTGCAACTCCCATTAACCATGCAAGGAGATTACATATTTAGTTCACCATATGTTCCATGGACATTACAATGACTAATTATGTTGTGCAATCTAGGAAACATCACCTTGTTCAGGAAGTTCAGCACAGACCAACATATCATAGTGAGCAATCTCAATCGATTTACATCCACTTTCCAATATTAATAATATATGTGCATGTGGCAAGCCTCTTTTTTGAAATTCAATAATAGAGAAATCTCGATATCCTTCCAAATATTGATTTTTTCACCAATAATTGCATCATGTCCTTATGCTTCTCTTAAAAGACCCGTCCAGTCAAGTCGGGTTGATCTTGGGCAACTTGACCCAAAAATAAAGCATTGGTTATTTCATCCCACTTAGGATTGCAAGTAAAGGTAATAAATAAGTCAGGTTTATCCATCTTCCTAACAATAGCCATTAAATCCTGGTACAATTGATGCATATGTCTATGCTCCCTAGTATATGTAGATGGCAGTATTACCCTATGTCCAGCAATGCCTGCAGAGACTCTATTGACCCCATCGCTTAAATTTACCATATCTGCAAGACCTTGGTATACTTCAGCGCGCAATGCTTTGTGGTTATATTGTATCCACACTAATCTGGATTCTTTCATGCTACTATGTACTATTGTGCAAAAGTTGACCACTACGGAGAAGACATGCATTTGTATCTTCCCCTTATTTGTAGTCTATATGCATAATATTATCGTTGAGTTACGGTCTTTGTCTCCTCATTTGAACCTTTTCTATTCCTACCATTGAGTGGAATTCCAACATGCCAACCATCCTCTCCTTGAGGAAATAGAAGAACATATAATAGAGGCATATATGAGCAGTGCAAGTTAGATTTTTTTTTGATAATCATGTCCTTGACCCGGCATGATAGCTTTTACCTCAGTTCCTGTAGGAACCAAGTATTGCCTCGAGGTTGATCGCTCTTCAGTTTGATGACCATTCTCAAATTTGCATGTGGACTTGACAGCAACAGTTCTCTCATTGAATGAAGTGCACGGGCATACGGATTATGTCCATACATCATTGTTTGTAACCTTTCAAGAATGTTATGATTTAAAGACGGCATCCCATGAAGTCTATTCTCTAATTCATGCTCTGTATCATACACATAAAGTTGGGCAAATCAAGGAGCCACAACTCGTGTTTCATCAGGTATTACAGAACCAACACGATGATAGGTGGTACGATGGATTCAAAAATTGAATTGAATACTCCTCTTCCCTAGCGAACTGACTATCCAAGTGAGCACCCAGTGAAAAGAATGCCAAGGAATTATTATAAGAGCATATATTCTTTTTGTATTCCTTACTTGCATTATCACTACCAAAAGTAACAACTTAACTATTGTAGGAGGTGGATTTTCCAAAGGTAGTAAAGAGACCTTCCCACTTCCACAACAGTGTTTGCCCACATATTATCCAAGCTTTCTTGACGCCTCACATTTCCAAATTATTGCACCACAAAAATGACACTTATAAGAAAGGGATCCTAACGAGTGGAGTGCAATCTCTAGAATATACCACCATAGTTGCTCTAGGTGCTTAACATTCCGAGGAAATGAAAGCACCCACCTAAAGAGTGGCATTCAGATTTAATATCTTTCACATCACCAACGACACAGGTTATAGAATGAAAATTATCATCCATAGGCAGCTCATTTAAATCAAATGAAAAAGGGCCTCGTGCCATATGTCTATGTGCCTGAGCATTCTGATATTCATTGATAGATTCTTGAAGAACCATAGCATTGGCAATTACTCTGTTACTTGAATCTAAGTGGATTCTGCCATGGAGTTCTCCATGCTCCTCCTCATTTTCAACCCTTTTAAATGTTTCAATTCCACTTATGTTAAAGTAATCCGTTAGATTAGCAACATTTTGTTTTCGAATGCAAGCCCTTGTCTGTGAGGACCGATTACGGTGAGTCACGCGTGTTGCATCCAAAATTCAAAGCTGACGAACTTGGTTCGAACTTAAGTATGTATAGCTCCTAACCATTTTTAATCTCCTTCGGAACACAAAATAACAAATACTATTTTTCTTAACTTCAAACAACAACATAATAGTGCCTTATTATATTTATTCTACTTCAACAGCCATTATCACATGTGACCCTACTCCGGATAGACTCAGCTCATAAAACAATGTAATTCTTAGAGAAGTTTATAATAGATAAGTGGGTGTAACGTATACAATCCATCTTCACATAGATAAGGGAGTTTAACAAATACAATCCATCTCCGAAGAGAGAGCAGAGAGGAGAGAGAGACAATGACATAGAGAGAGAGAGAGAGAGAGAGAGAGAGAGGGAGGGAGGTAGGGTGAGATAGAGAGAGAGAGAGAGAGAGAGAGAGAGAGAGAGAGAGAGAGAGAGAGAGAGAGAGGGTGAGATAGAGAGAGAGAGAGAGAGAGAGAGAGAGAGAGAGAGAGAAAGAACAGAAACAAAAAACATGTTGAGAGATAGAAAAAAAAGAGCACGAGAACAAAATAGAAGAGAGAAGTATTGAATTTGAGAAAATAGAAATTTCATATATATCGCCAAAATGGAGAGCCAAATCTAAAATTTGCAATACAATTTGTCCCTTGAGCAAAAACATCATTGGTCTCACAAAGTCTCTAGGAAACTACCCTGGTTTCTAACACACGGCTCATCTTTTTTATAATTGCATTGAGTCGATTAACAGATATCTTTAGACTCAATACCTCCAAGCCTAATGTACGCACTTGCTCTTTTAGAGAATCGACTTGTTCTTTACATTGCCCATTACATCCACCTAGACGTTCTCCAATTTCAATATGTATGTTCTCCATGAAAGAAATCATGTCTAGTTGGTTTGCCTCCATTCGACCACTACTATCAAGGACACGATGGATATGATGAGTCAACTCATCTCTTAACGTATCTCCCCGTTGGCTGCCACTTCCATGGATCTCATCCCAAAGGGCATCTAAGTACTTGTTGCAAGCAACCAAATTTTTCTTAGTGCGCTTGCATATATCCGCAATAGTTTGTAGATGTTTAGAGCTTGTTTGTTTAGATGGAGACCTTGACCGGGCAAGGTGTTTTGCAGCTGGAACATTCATCAACTCAGGCGAGGTAGACAAAGTTACTTCTTCATTGCGAAGAATCATTCACAGCCACTACAGCTTTGGAGCGGTTGTTATCATTTTGAATCTCCATTTGCTGAAATAAAAAATTAATATCTTAAGGCTTTACAAATATCTCAAAGTAACTTTACCAACATATAACTAACCCTAATAACCTACATATATACCAACACTATATACATGAAAATGTCTCCTTGACAAAAAAAAGTACATAGTGATACATATAATTGTCTATGAAAAGGTTTTTTGTTTTTTTAAGAACATTTCTTAGTAGTTAATATAAGACTACTACACATGCATATATTCTCCAAGGCTACTATAGTTTGTATATTCTCAAAGACCCATTTATTCTATACAATCTCAAAGGCATTAGTCTAAAAAATAGAATGTTTCTAGCATATCAATATTATACTAACATTTGCAATACAAATTATTAATAATAAAACACTCATAAGATAGAAAGAGATAAAAAGAGTATTTTGATGTGTACACTCCTCTCTCTCTCTCTCTCTCTCTCTCTCTCTCTCTCTCTCTCTAGCTAACCAAACATATGAACAAAAAAAATTCCTTTATTTATGCATCCCTTATTGACAACAAACACAAAAATAGACAGAGATAAAAAAGGCATTAAAAAAACTAACCTCAAGTTGAAGAGAGAATTGTACTCGAAAGCACCAACTTTGATTTGAATGTCCTTGTGCTTGCTTCTACACAATCACACAGAGGCCCAAAAAAAATAACAAACTTATGATTTCTCTATTTTTGTCACCCTGTCCTAACTACATTTCACACCAAATACAAAATAAAGGGCAAGAATAATTATTGGTGTATATCATGTGTGTGTGTGTGTGAGAGAGAGAGAGAGAGAGAGAGAGAAGAGCCATCCATCAATAATCTTAAAGCCTATTACATTATCTTCACCAACTTCCTTAACGGAATGCACTTCAATATTTACCTAAAAATGAAGCATTTTTCCTTGGAGCTTCTACATCTACTACACATAATGTAAAAGCCATCTAGTAATCCCAATGCCTCTTTGATTAAGAGGAGATTGAGATTGTCATCTAGCCTATAAGGGTCTAAGACTATATAAATATATCGAGGATTAATGTCATCCCATCCATCAAAGCTAATAACTTTCCATATTGGGCTATGCTGGTATCCAAAAAGCCCAATTGTGGCATCTCCTCAAAGAAGATTAAATCCAATAATTCATTATTGTTATAGGTCAACTTCAAGATATTTAATGACATGTCTTTGCATGAAACATAATCAAACTATACATTAATAACAATCATGATCTTTTTTATATTTAGAGAGAGTAAGAAAGAATGAAAAATACCAAAAGCAATCTA